>NC_081414.1:666452756-667052756 GCF_030272615.1 Cryptomeria japonica
TTTTGTCCAATTTGTCAAGGACAAGAGTCTAGAGAGTAATGACATCTTGGTGAGTTTTGATGTTGTTTATCTTTTCACCAAGGTTCCTATTCCTGACTCCATTGAGATAATCAGACATAAATCAAATGATGAGTTAGCAACCTTGGTTGATTTGTGCTTATGATCTACTTTCTTCTCGTTCCAAGGTGTTATATATAAGCAAGTTGATGGAGTGGTCATGGTTCCCCCTATCTCTGGTCGTTGCCAACCTTACATAGAGAATTTTGAGTAATTGGCTTTGCACTCCTTTCCTCGCAAGCCAAAGTGGTGGAAACGATACCTAGACGATACCAAATTTTTTGGTCCCATGGCCTTGATAATCTAGAAGAATTACACACTCACCTCAATAGCTTCTAGCCCCTAGCATCTCCTTCACCAAGGAAGTTGAACTAGATAACCAACTCCCTTTCCTTAATATCTTGCTTCTTAGAAAATCTGACGGATCTATTGGCCGAATGGTGTTTCGGAAGGCTACTCATACTAGTCTCTACCTCCACTCTTCTTCCCATCACCACCCTAACCAAAAGTTTGGGATCCTTAAAACCTTAACCATGAGAGCCCTTAAGATCTGTGATGAGGATAACATAGAGCATGAGTTGTCCCATCTTCATCAAGTTTTCAAATTGAATGGGTACTCAAGTAAGCAAATCTAGAGAGCTTTCAACCAAGCTAAAGCTTGATTTGTTTCACGCTCGATTTTTACCCTTGTCGTAGACGCCCATGTTGCTTCCCTTCCCTATATTGAAGGCACTTTTGAGAAGATCTCCAAATTTCTTCTTAAAAAAGGCCTTCATTGTGCTTTTAAGCCTCTCTCCACAATAAATAAGTGCATCCCCTCTCTCAAAGACTCCAAGGACAATTTTTAAGATGTTGGAGTCTACAAGGTTTTTTGTTCGTGTGGCACACCCTATGTAGGTGAAACGGGCCGCTCTTTTAGCACTATAAATAAAGAGCATTGTGTCGACATTAGACATGAGCGTGTTCTTAAGTCAGCCCTAGCAGAGCACTTTGCTTCCACCAAGCACCATATTTGTTTGGAAAATACACAAATCTTGTTCAAGGAAGATAACTTCTTCAAAAGGAAACTCAAAGAAGCCATAGAAATCAGCAACCATCCCTTGAACCTCAATTGTGATGATGGGTGGAGTTTGAGATGTTCTTGGTCCCCCCTTCTTTCAACCCTGAGAAGTCTCCATCCCCATTCTTAGTTTGTATCATGTGGTTGTCTCTCTTGTTCCTCCTTGCCTTGTCTCTCCCCTTTTGTTTCTCTCCCCTGGCTCTCTTAGTTCCTTTTGCCCCCCTCCCCCCGCCTCGTCCCCTCTTCTTCTCTTCCCTTGGGCTTGTTCTCTCTCTTCCTTCTCTTTTGTTGTTATGTTGTCCTCTTGGGGTTCTTGTTCTCTCTTTCTTTCTTCCTTCTCCCCTCTCTTTTCTTTCTTCTCTTCCCTCTTTGTCATTCTTTGCTCTAGTTTCTTTTATTTTTAATTTTTGTTCTTTCTCTCTCTTCTTGTTTTGGCTCTTTTTGTGCTTCCCTCATTTTTTTATTGTAATTTTGTGGTTTCATTTTATTTTCACTTTTTCTTGTTTTTCTATGCATATACCTTTATATTGTTTTATTTTTAATTTTATTTATATATTTATGCTTATATTTGCATTTATATAGTTATATTTATAAATATAAACATATATTTGTGTTATATATATTTATATTTATAAATATAATCTATATATTATTTATATATATTATATTTATAAATATAAATGTGTGTGTGTGTACATATATGTATATATACACACACACACAAATATATATATAGTGTTATATATATTTATATTTATAAATATAAATTTATTCATTGTTTTTTGTTTATATTTATAATTTTATTAACTTATATAATTGCTATATGTATTTCATTTATAATTATAGACATAAATATAAATATAGTCATATATATTTGTTACATATATATTTATATTTATAAATATAAACAGAATTTTTTGTTATTTTTATGTATTCTTATTAATTTTAACTTTTATTTTATTTCTAATTTTTTCTTTTATATATAGATATATATATATATATATATATAGAGAGAGAGAGAGAGAGAGAGAGAGAGAGAGAGACTTTGTTGTTTTGGGTTTTGGGTTTTTGTTTCAATTTTGTAGTCTTATTTGTTGGCATATGCTAGATTTGGTTAAGTGTTGTCATTGATGTCAACACTTTATTCCAGTTGGACCTATCCTGACTAGACTTGGTGTTTATCTTGGTTTTGGATTTGATTCTGATCTGGTATGATCAGATCCTTGGATTCAGTTTTGGATGCTTATTTAGGATGGTTATATGCTTTCCATATTCTATTGGTTCATGTTTTGGTGCTCCGATAACTATCGCTTATGTTCCCGGTTGATATTTCTTGGTACCGGATAGATTTACCAGTTAGCAATATTTGATGTTTTGGTTAGATGATCTTGGTCCAGCTTATGGAATTGGTTTCTATCATGCTGAAGGTGTTTCTTGATCATGTCTTAAGTCTTTGGTGACCTTGCATCGGCCGGTGTGCTGTTATGATGGTCTTATTTGGATCCGGTTAGACTTTATGTGTTATTGCACTGCGGGTTTCTATCAATTGGCGAAACGTGTTGGATTTTGGTCTTAGCGGAATTTTCAGTGAATATAATTGTTTGGATATGTGAATTAGGTCCATGCTATGTAATGTAAATCATAATATTGGTCAGGTGGTACCGTGTGATGTAATTTTTGTAATTATGGGTTTTTGGGCTTAGGGTTTAGTCGACCTTATCATTAAGGTTGATGATCTGTATTTATAGGTGACTTATTCACGTAATTGGGCAAGGTTTTTGGGATCGATGGTTATGTATGCATTATGAGAGAAAGGTTTATGTGTGAAAAAAATCATATCTTTCAGCAAAGGGATTAGAAGGATTTGGTATTGCAGGGCAGACATTTGTGCTTAACGAGAACTATATCAAGCATTAGTGGATGCTACTTTCATAGTTCATTTTCTCTGGATTGTGGTCCGATGTTTTGTAAGTCAGTGAGACTTCTCTTTTTGTGATGAGAAGTGAGCTTTGGGATGTTGGTCTGATTGTAAATGCAATCCCCATTGTGATTATTTCACATACTGCTATAGAAGTATTATCTGATTGTGGGTAGGGTTTCCCACCGTGGTTTTTCCCTTTAGCGGGTTTTCCATGTCAAAATATTGGTGTCATATGTATTGTGCTTTCATACTTTATCTTTCATTGTGTTGTGCTCATGTATTAATCTCATAATTTGCATTAACTGTTGTACTTGTGAGAAAACTGATTCACCTCCCCTCTTAGTTTTCTCCTAGTATTAGATCATTCCAACAATTGGTATCAGAGCATCCTCTTTGCAGAAGCTTAACCACTTGAGGAGATCTGATGGCATTAGCATCAAGTTCTACATTCAACCCCTATCAGAAGGAGAGTCCTAGATTTGATGGTACAAATTACAAAACATGGAAGGAGCGAGTGAAGATCCATCTGAGATGTCTTGGAGCTGAAGTTTGGGAGATAGTGGAGAAAGGGTATATACCTCATGATCTTAATTCTAGAACATCGGCACCTGCTGATGAACAGAAGAAAGCTGAAAATGATGTTAGAGAAAAAGAAGCATTGTTGAGTGCTCTATCAGATGAAAAGATATTGAATGCCATAGAGTTGGAGAATGCAAAGCAGATCTGGTTGAAGCTTGAAACTCTTTATGAAGGCGAACAAGCAGTAAAATTGCAAAACTTGAAGGTTTCCAGGTGAGATATGAAACTTTGAAGATGGAATAAAATGAGAAGATTATTTCTTTCATGGATAGAGCAAATGAAATCGTCATGGGAATCAAATGTTGCGACGGATCAGTTAGTGAGGATGAGATTGTGTCAAAGATTCTGAGGGTTCTACCTCCGGCTTACAAGATGAAGGCTACTACAATTAATGAACTCCACACAATGTCAAGTACCCCTGTTACTAGAGATACATTACTTGGGAAATTGATCACTTTTGAGCTTGAGGAACTTGGAGATCAGAGTGCAACTAAAACTGAAACTGCATTTAAAGCATCTGCCTCTAGTAAGCAGAAGATAGATCGGAAGGAGTTGTATACTACAGATTTGGAGGACATTGAAAGGGAAGACAGAGAACTAGAAGAGTTGGAAGCCCTGATTGCTAGAAGAATTCCTAAAGGATCGGCTGGGAGTAAGTATGAAGGAAAAGTACCTTTTAAATGTTTTTCATGCAATAAGATTGATCATTTTGCTTCTAGATGCCCCGAAAGAGCTGCTAGGAATCATGAAAGATTTGTGTAGAGTTATAAGCCTAATCTGAAATATCAAAGAAGACCTAGATTTAGAAGGAATAAGGATAAATCATGCTATTATGCCGGTGATGATGATTTTGGTATTACTGATGATGATGATGAACTTGTAATTGGAACCAGCAATGGAAGCTCCGGCAAAGATTGGGTCTTTAATGCTATCAAGGATGATTCTCTGGAACATGTCATTGAAGCAACTGATACTAAGGAGATGGATTTAGTTGCTAAAATTGAAGAAAAGGATGAATGGGTTATAGATAGTGGATGCTCACATCACATGACCGGTGACAAGAGAAAATTTCTAACACTACAAGAATTTGATGGTGGACTAGTGAGGTTTGGAGACAACAAGGCATGTAGGATCAAAGGCAAAGGAAAAATATCATTAGATGGTAAGACTAATACTGATAATGTTTCTTATGTTGAAGGCTTAAAGCATAATATTTTAAGTGTAGGTCAGATGGTGGATAGAGGATTTCATTTGCAATTCAAGGATAGAAAATGCAAGATCATGATCAATAGATCTAGATTGGAAATTTCTTCCGGAACCCAGACCAAAGGAAATATTTTTCATTTGAACTCTGGTGAGAAAGCTTGTTTGATTGCTCAGATTGATGAAAGTTGGTTATGGCATAAGATGATGTGTCATGTAAATTTTGATTGCATAGTGAAGATCAGTTCAACACAGGCTGTCAGAGATTTGTCCAAGATTGTTAAACCTCATAATCTGGTATATAGAGAATGTCAAATGGGTAAGAAAGTCAGAACTTATTTCAGAAGCATACATGATAAATCTAATGAAATTCTTGATCTTTGAAAGGAAATAAAAGAGCAAGGAAAGGAAAATTAATCCAAGAAAGTTTATGATGAAGTAATTGTTACCAAGAGAAAAGCAATAAACTTGGAGCATCACCCAAATGTGAAGAAGGAGGCACAAGAACTTTTGAAAGGGGAAAAGCAAAGAAAAACCCCTTGTGATATTATGAATGAGGCAATGCCTAAAAATGTGTGAGAGAGAGAGAGAGAGAGAGCAAGAAGCTCTTTACAATATTGTCATTAAGAAGAAATGAGAGAGGAGGCATCTCTTAAATAGAGATGAGGAGAGGAGTTACAAAGTAACTCCCAAATCTATGAATGCCACCATTCATAAAATGTGTGTGCCATGTGTCCACATCCTCTTATGGAGGAAATCTAATATTCCTTAATAAAGGAAAATAAAAGAAATGACTTGTCCTCACACATGTACTAGAGGACAAATTACATGTAGGAATTCCAAAGGAATATCCTAAACTAAATAAAAATAAACCTAAGCTAAGTAAAGATTAAATATTCTAACACCCCCCCTTAAGATTTACTTGGGGAGCTTACATCAAACCCCTCAATGGGTTGTAATCCAAGATTTTTACAATGAAATTGGAATTTTTCTTTACAAAGTGGCTTGGTCAAAATATCTGCAATTTGGTCTTCCCCCTTGCAATAGAGGAGTGAAACTTGCTTGTCTTCAATTTGTTCTCTAATAAAGTGGTGTTGGAGAGCAATGTGTTTTGTCCTTGCATGGAAAACTGGATTTTTAGCCAAGGCAATGGCACTTTGGTTGTCACAATACAATGGAGTTGGTTCATGTTGAGGTAGACCCAAATCTTCAAGTAGTCTTCTAAGCCACAAGACTTCTTTGGAAGCATTAGTGCATCCTTTGTACTCAGCTTCAGTGGATCCAAGAGAGGTAGATTGTTGCTTTTTACTATTCCAAGAAATTGCTCCTGAACCAACAAAAAAACAATAACCACAAGTAGATTTCCCATCATTGGGATCTCCACCTAGATCGGAATCAATAAAACCTTTTAAAGTAAAGTCAGAATTTGCATCATAAAACAAACCTACATTAATAGTTCCTTTAATATATCTTAAAATTCTTTTAGCAACTTTAAAGTGTGTTTGTTGAGGTTTAGACATGAATCTTGAAACCAAACCAACACTATAAGCAATATCTGGCCTAGTAAGAGTTAAATAATTTAAACTTCCAACTAATTGTCTATACAAAGTAGGATCAACAAGAGGAGTTTGCATATCAAGCATTAACTTAGTGCCTAATTCAATAGGAATTGAAACATGATGAGCATCATTCATTTTAAACTTATCTATGAGATCTTGACCATATTTACTTTGAGATAAGAAAATTCCTTTAGAGGTTTGCCAAATTTGCATTCCTAAGAAATAATGTAAAAGACCTAAATCAGTCATTTGAAATTTTTGATTAAGTTGAAACTTAATATCAGAAATCAAAGTACTGGAACTTGAAGTAAGAATCAAATCATCTACATACAAGATAATAATTATAATATCATCTTCACTATGTTTAATATACAAGTTAGGATCATTTTTACTTCTAATAAAGCCTTGAGAAAGAAAGAATTCATTAATCTTGGAATACCACTCCCTAGGAGATTGCTTTAATCCATAAATTGATTTCTTTAATTTACAAACTAAGTGTGCATTACCTTCTTTAATAAAACCAGGAGGTTGAGACATATAAATTTCCTCATGTAAATCACCATTAAGAAAAGCACTTTTAACATCCATTTGGTGAATAGGCCAATTCATTCTAGAAGCTAAAGCAAGCACAAGTTTAATTGTAGGCATTTTAGCAACAGGAGCAAAAGTTTCAGTATAATCTAAGCCTTCAATTTGAGAAAAACCTCTAGCAACTAATCTAGCTTTAAATTTACTAACTTGATTATTAGCATTCAATTTGGTTTTATAAAGCCACTTGCAAGAAACAAGATTTTTACCATGAGGCGAGGGAACTAAATCCCAAGTTTGGTTAGAAGTTAAAGTATCATATTCTTCCTTCATTGCTTTTTGCCAATGCGGTTGATTTTTAGCTTGATCAAATGTTTTAGGATCATTAGAATTCATAATAGTAGTCATTAAAGCATAATTACAATAATTAACTCTTCTAGCTTGAAGTTTATCCATTCTAGCTAAGTATTCATCACTATCTTGAATTAAAGATTTAAACCATTTAGGTCTTCTTTTAGAAGTAATGGATTCATCACTAGAAGAAGAGTCATGAGGAGTAGAGTTATTATTATCATCATCACTATCACTAGAAGGAATAGAAAGAGATGCATTAGGAGTAGGATTAAGAGAAGGAGGTTGGTCCTCCACAAGCACAACTTTGGTTTGACCAAGTTCATCATCCTCCACTTTAGAACAATCATGAATGCCTTTTTCTACAATACAAACATCTCTTGCAACTTTTACCTTGTTAGTAATAGGATTGTAAACTCTATAACCTTTAGTATTTTCATCATAACCAACAAAAATAAAAGGAGAAGATTTAGCATCTAATTTTTTTCTTTTCTCCTTAGGTTTGTGAACATAAGCTATGGAACCAAAAATTCTTAAATTCTGCAAATTAGGCTTTCTACCAGACCAAGCTTCTTCAGGAGTTTTATCCTTTAAGGCTTTGGTAGGTGTTCTATTAATTAAATATGTTGCACAAGCCATAGCTTCAGCCCAAAAATTGTAATCCATATTTTTAGCATGCAATAAACATCTAGCCATTTCAACAATTGTCCTATGCTTCCATTCTGCCACACCATTTTGTTGTGGTGTATAAGGAACGGTAAGCTCATGTTTAATTCCAAAAGATTTTAAATAAGCATTAAATGCATTATTGACATATTCTCTTCCATTGTCAGTACGAAGAATCTTAATTTTAGAACCAGATTGCCTTTCTACAAACATATGAAATTCAGTAAAAACATCAAGCACTTGATCCTTACTATGAAGGAAATATATCCATGTTCTCCTGGAAAAATCATCAACAAAGGTAAGTGCATACCTTGAACCTTGGATGGAGGGATTCTCCATGGGACCCAAGAGATCACTATGAACGAGGTGCAATTTAGTGTATGCCCTCCAAGATTGACCATGAGGAAAGGGTTCCCTATGCATCTTACCACTCATGCAACCATTGCAAACAATTTGAGAAGGAACAATACTAGGCAATCCATCAACCATATTTGCTTTTTGCATCAATGAAATATAATCAGAATTGAGATGGCCAAGTCTTTCATGCCATATAGTAAAATCAACAGTAGTAAGCAAAGAATACTTAGGAGGAGCAAATTCATAGAACTTGAATAAGTTATCACTATCCATTTTAGCAGTAGCAATAACATGATTAGTGTTTGGATCAATGATATAACATACACCCCTATAAAAGTTAATCTTATAATCTTGACAAAGTTTAGGAATTGAAATCAAATTTGATTTTAATTCAGGAACATAAAGAACATCATGTAATTTTCCATTAGGAACATTCACATCACCAATAGCTTCAACTTTACAACTATGATTATTAGCTAATTGAACAGGAATATTAGAAGTATCGGGATGCAAAGATTCAAAACATTCTTTATGAGAAGTAACATGTTGAGATGCACCAGAATCAATAATCCACTCAAGTGGTTGAGAAACATTATAAGTACATGTAAATGCATGACGAGATGAATTACCATTATTATTACCCTTCTTATAATGAGGTTTATGTTGATTATTTTGATTATTTTGATTCATGGGCTTTTTACCATTTTGTTTCTTAAAACAATTATTAGTAATATGTCCATCTTTCCCACAATATGTGCAATGGGGTCTTGTTTGAGAATTATTCCTTTGATTATTGTACGTATTATTATGATTATTATTATGAGAATTGTTATGATAGGATTTAGAATGAGATTGATAATTAGAAGATTTGTGATTATTATTATGATTATTATTATGATTATTATTATGATTATGATTATGTTTATTATTATTGGATCTAAAGTTATTATTATGATTTTGATTTTTAGACATAAAAGCATGTTCGCTACTTTTAAGAGTACCAAATTGAATTAATTTAGCTTCCTCTTGACGCAATAAATTACGAAAAATATCATATGTTAATTGAGTAGCTAAGCTAGGAATAGCAAGTTGAGCATGAATATTCGTAATAAATTGTTGAAATTGACGAGGAAGACATTTTTTAAGAATAAGATGAATTAAACGTAAATCAGCTAGAGTAACTCCTAAACCAGTTAATTGACTATTAACATAATCAAACTTTAATAAGAATTCATCCATAGTTTTAAAATCCGTATACCTTAGATCTTCAAGTTGATCTTGAAGTTGAATTTTTCGGGATTCATTTGAGCTATCATAAGTTGTTTTTAAAATTTCCCAAGCTTCATGCGCTTTTGTACAATTTCCAATTAAAACATACAAATCAGGAATCATTGAAATACCAAATAAACCAAGTGCTTCCTCATTTTGAGCCTTCCATCTATCTAGGTCGGCTTGAGGAGCAGATGTGGCGGGTTCAAAGGTTTTATCAGTCGCAACATCCAAAAGGTGTTTGAAATGAAAAATAAACGAGATATGTGTTTTCCATGAATGATAATTGGAACTATTTAATTTAATTTCTGGGATTAATGTAGACATGATAGTAAAATAATGATTCGAAATAAAAAATGCCCCTTTTATTAAAAAAAACACTTGAATAAAAAAAAATAACCTCCTTAATTAAAATAACCAATTTTGATTTAAAAATATTATAGATCGAAAAGGATGATTGTTTTAAATCATTAATAATAAATTTTAACTATTTTAAAAACTTTAATTTTTTTTTTTAAACAAACTTTATATTAAAAAACTTTAAATATTAATAATAAAACAATTTTATAAAAAACTTTTTATAAAAAAAAATATATATTAACACTTAAAACAAATATAACCTTATATAGAGCAGAAAACAATAAAGAATATGAGTATTAAAAAAAATGTTAAAAAAACTAGACTGCAAATAAGTTAACTAAACCTGCAGAAACGTTACACAATAGTACAGAAATAATGATTCTTTGCACAGGGAATATGACGTTACATCACAGGTTTTTGGTGAGAAGAACCAAGCTATTAAATAACCAACACTGCAATCAATTGATATCATTGATGAGAAATAATTTAAAAAGACAAAACGAACAAGCAACGGTTATAATCTCTCAGATCAACTCAGGCCATGGGCACGTCATCTGACATAACTCTTCTTGAAGAAATTTTGTATAACTTTCATATAATGGTGCACTACAAAACGCCAACCTAGCTTCCAATCTTAGCAGCTAAGAGTATGGCAAACTATTTACACATTTAACATGAAGCTTCCAGTTGATTACCGGTCTGACCAGATTGGAGAAAAGATGAGGACCTCCACGAGGATAAGGAGAAAATACATTAACAGAATGAAAACGGTAATATCAAATATAGCAATCTATAACCATCGGTATTATGCTGTGAGTTTCAGCTCATTCGCAGAAAACAGAAGGAAAATGGTTACCTCATATAGTAATCTAGAAACCCCAGATTTATGGTATGAGTTTCAGATCATTCTTAGATAGTGTGATTAGAAAGGTAGCCGACAGTATACTATTTATTTTAAGGCCTCAAGCAACAAAACTCTCGAGTACAAAGATATTTCTCTTTTTGAGGATAAACAATGCAATGGATAATATATACTACAGTTATAACTGGCATAAAAAAAATGTATGCGAAATCTGGAAGCAGAGACTGGGCACAATAACAGTTTGACAAGAGACAACAAAGAAATCTAACCTCGAATACTCCAAAGAAATCGCACGAAGATATAGAAATAAAAAATAGACGGGGGTTGTAGGCTTTTACAGATGCGTAGGGTTTTTGTGTCTTACAATGTGAATTCAAGACTTATAGCCAGCAGTTAAATTTAATATGTGTTGTGTACTTTCTGTATTCAGATGCATTAGTTTGAGAACAATTACAAAGAATTAAATTGCCAGATCTTTATCGGCACTGGTAAAAGCAATAATAAACTTATTTTATTTAACAATAAACTATAAAATATCTAAAACAACTCAAAATGATAACCACGGTATGGTTGAAAGGGACAATAGAGTCACAGTCCAATGACTAAAAAACAAAACAGATACAATCATACAAGAAGAACAAATTTAAGTTTGAGTTTAATCCTCAACAAATTTAAGTTTAAATAAAGATTATCCTTTTTATTTATCAATAACACCTGCAAATAAAGATGTTAGGACTGAATGGCAGATTTAAACAAATTGAATCAGAATAGTTGTAAGCAAGAAAAAGGTTAAAATCTGCAAGTGAATCAGAAATGAAGTTTAATGATAAATTAGTTTTAGCGGCAAGCCGACCAAATAAATGAAGGAGACTAAGTTTGGCGGTAAACCTTCCAAACTATGCACACTAAAAAAAAATAGTAACTTTGGCGGCAAGCCTTCCAAAGATACAAATTTAAACCAAAAAAAGGAGGAACTTTGGCGGCAAGCCTTCCAAAGCCCTTTTTTTAATAAAAAACTAACTAGAATAGGAGATTAAACCTGCAGGAAAACTTGTTAACAAGTTTGAAAAAAAAGTTAAAATTTGAAACCAAAACCTGCACAATAGAAAATATTAGAAAAGAACTTCTTCTCCTCTCAAGAATGCCTCCAACAAGGTGAACTCCATAGAATGGTAACCTTCATCAATGTCAACTTAAAACAAGGATTAGAAACCTGCTCTGATACCATGAAAGGAAATAAAAGAGCAAGGAAAGGAAAATTAATCCAAGAAAGTTTATGATGAAGTAATTGTTACCAAGAGAAAAGCAATAAACTTGGAGCATCACCCAAATGTGAAGAAGGAGGCACAAGAACTTTTGAAAGGGGAAAAGCAAAGAAAAACCCCTTGTGATATTATGAATGAGGCAATGCCTAAAAATGAGAGAGAGAGAGAGAGAGCAAGAAGCTCTTTACAATATTGTCATTAAGAAGAAATGAGAGAGGAGGCATCTCTTAAATAGAGATGAGGAGAGGAGTTACAAAGTAACTCCCAAATCTATGAATGCCACCATTCATAAAATGTGTGTGCCATGTGTCCACATCCTCTTATGGAGGAAATCTAATATTCCTTAATAAAGGAAAATAAAAGAAATGACTTGTCCTCACACATGTACTAGAGGACAAATTACATGTAGGAATTCCAAAGGAATATCCTAAACTAAATAAAAATAAACCTAAGCTAAGTAAAGATTAAATATTCTAACAATCTTATTCATATTGATTTGCGTGGACCGGCAAGGACTAAATTTTTTCAAGGTGATAGATATTTCATGTTACTTATTGATGACTATTCTAGAATGGTGTGGGTTGTATTTTTAAAAGAAAAATCAGAAGCTCTTGAGAAATTCAAAATCTTCAAAGCTATGGTTCAGACTGAAATAGGATTGGAGATAAAGTGTTTAAGATCATATCAAGGCAGTGAGTTTACATCTGGTGAGTTCAAAAACTTTTGTAAAAAGAATGGAATCAAAAGACAACTTTCTACACCTAGAACTCCACAACAGAATGGATTGGTGGAAAGGAAGAATAGAACCATATTGGATGCAGCAAGGACAATGATGACTGAGGCTACCTAATATCTATTGGAGGGAAGTTGTCAATACCGTGGTATACACTTTCAACAAAGTACACATAAAAGGTGATACTGGTAAGACTTCTTATGAATTATGGTTTGATCATACTCTTACAGTTAGATATTTCAGAATTTTTGGAAGTAAATGCTACATTAGAAGAGATGATATATTAGGAAAATTTGATCCTAGAAGTGATGAAGGAATATTTTTGGGTTATTCTATTAAGAGAAAAGCATATAGATGTTATAACAAAAGATTGAATATGATAATGAAGAGCATAAATGTTAAGGTGGATGAGCAAGGCAATAATCAAATCAGATCATATGACTATGGACCGGGAGATGAATTTATTAGACCAAAACCGGTAATGCAAGAATCTATTCAAAGCATAGAATCAGTGACTCTGACAACATCATAAAATTCAACAGTGACTATTGGAACAATAGAAAGAGTCAGTAAATCAAGAAAATTCAAAGACTCCTAGGTATGTGAAACTAAATCACTCTAAAGATCAGATCATTGGAGATATAAGGAAAGGTGTGATGACTAGAAGAAGGCTAGCTACTGAAGAGGTATGTTTAATTTCTCAAATTGAACCAGAATCATTTATTGAAGAAAGTAAAGATGAATATTGGATGAAAGCAATAGAAGAAGAATTAGATCAGATAGAAAAGAATAAGACATGGGAATTAGTTCCCAGACCTAAAGATAAGAATATTATTGGAACTAAATGGGTTTTCAGGAACAAATTGAATGAGGAAGGTCAAGTTGTAAGAAACAAGGCTAGATTGGTTTGCAAAGGTTATTCACAGGAAGAAGGAGTTGATTATGGTGAGACTTATACTTTGGTTGCAAGAATTGAAGCGATAAGACTATTTCTTGCCTATGGTGCATACAAGAACTACAAAGTATATCAGATGGATGTCAAATGTGCATTTCTAAATGGAGATATTGAGGAGGAAGTCTATATTGAGCAACCTGATCGATTTTATTTATCAGAAGATAAGGACATGGTTTACAGATTGAAGAAATCTTTATATGGATTAAAATAGGCCCCTATCTTTCTAAGCTTGGTTTTAGCAAGGTAATGTTGAAAGTTAACCTATATTAGAAAATTGAGCATGATAACATATTGTGTCGACTTGAATTTCATCTTCAGAATACTACCTGCATCATATTAGTTTCACAAAATACAAAGGAAATGCTACAGGAAATCCAAACTCAACCAATGAAACTAAATGTAATTGATATAAAATAAAAACACTATTATTACCTTCATGATTTAAGTCTCATTGTGTCCTTACTCCATTGTTCTTGGTTGCAGAGGATTTTCTCTCAGACAAGCACTGGTAGCTTCCAAGATGACATATGAAAAATGGACTGATAACTGATAGTTAACTGATACTATGATATGCAATGCAAATGATTTAAAGCTAAATGATTATGCTAAATGAGAAATGCTAAATTGCTAAATTGCTTCAAGATAAAAACTCACGGATGCATAATTTTACTCAAATTGTTAACTTGAATACTAAATCTTTCTCAACTCAAACTCCTACTTTTATAGACTTCTGATAGGATAAGATGATGTGTCTGAGATCAACGGTCGTGATCAAATCTACAAATTTGGATGGCTGTGAGAAAAGGTGAAGGTTGAGAGAAAGAGGGAAAGAGAAGACAAGTGTCACTCATCTCACCTTGACTGGGTTGCAGACTGAGGGAATCTAGGGATGGTTGGAGAAGATTTAGGCATGAGAGGACAAGTGGACTCAAGTACTTCCTAAGATATAGGGATGTCAGAGAGAATATAAAAGAAGGCTAGGAAATATGTGTACGTACACAATATTTCATTTATTTTGGAAGTTGGAGATAAGTGGCTAATAAATGTTTTATTTGTTTTAATTTTGTTAGATTTAATTTAGCCACATGATGGATGAGTTGGCAAAGGAAAGATGAGGTGGAGATGGAAGGTGAGTTGGAAAAGAGATTAAATAATTAAGAAATTATTTAATATTTGAGACTATAGGATAAAAGAATAACCATTAAGTATTAGATATTTAATTGATTGATTAGAGGAATAATTAAATATTAGATATTTAATTAATTGGTTAGAAGAAAAGGATAAATGAATTAATCAATTAAATTAATTAATAGAAAGACATGAAATGAATTAAATAAATTATTCTTTTCAAATTAATTATTTAATAGAAGAATAATTATAAAATAAATATAAAATATTTATTTAATTGTTCATAGCCATTTTTATGTGTATACACATATTGATTATTGAAGTCTTTTTGGATGATATCAGTTTTGGAGGAGAAGAAAGTCTATGCATGAAATTTGCTAATGATATGAAGAATGAATTTGAAATGTCTATGATTGGTGAGATGAAATTTTTCTTAGGTTTGCAGATTACTCAAACTAATAAAGGTATTTTCATTTGTTAAACTATGTGAAGGAATTGCTTAAGAAATATGGACTTGAGAATTCTAAACGTGTCGGTACTTCAATGATAACCAGTTGCAAATTGTCAAAGGATGATGAATCTCTTAAAGTGAATCCAAGTAGATACAAATCAATGATTGGTGGATTGTTGTACTTAACTCAGACTAGACCTAATATAATGAATGTTTTTTGTATTGCTTCTAGATTTCAGTTAAATCCTAGAGGAACTCATGATATTGCTAGCAAGAGGATATTCAAAAAAAATTGGCAAGTACAACAAACTTTGGGTTATGGTATCCAAAGAATGATGACTTCAAACTATGTGCCTATACAGACTCTGATTGGGCAGGAGATGTGGATGACTGGAAGAGCACTACATGCGGTGCATTCTTTCTTCGAAAGAAATTGGTTTCATGGCTTAGTAAGAAACAATCATGTACTTCATTATATATTGCTGAAGCGGAATATGTAGTTGTTGCAACCGACTGTACTTAGATTTTATGGATGAAACTAATGTTGAAAGATATAAGAGTAAGCTATGATGAGCCTATTGTTATTCACTATGATAATGCTATTGAGCTATTAATATGTCAAAGAATCTGGTACTTCATTCCAAATCAAAAAATATTTCTATAAGGTATAATTTCTTGAAAGAAAAGGTTGAAGCTAAGAAAGTCAGATTGGTTTATGTGCCTACTAAGGAGCAGATTGCAGATATTCTAACAAAACCATTACCTAAAGATACTTTTGAATATCTCAGAGATCATCTGGGGGTTACCAACCCTCCGGAAGAGACTTAGAGATGCAGGGATGCATAAATCCGGTAAGCTTATCAGACATATTTTTCTGATCCAGATTGATGAGATGATGCTACTACTCAGGGGGAGTAATCAGTTGTTTGGTTTAGTATTTTTGGTATTAATCCTTTGTCATTGACGTCAAAGGGGGAGAGATGGTATTCATGTGAAAAATAGTCAAATCTTTGGGAGAGATGGTGCTCATATGATAATCAGTTAATCTCAAGGGGAGATACATTTCAGATCAGCTTTTGGGAGATTGTTGGCATTCCTTAGCACTTGGATGTTTTTCACATTCAATGTTGTCAGCAATGCCAAAGGGGGAGATTGTTGGCATATGCTGGATTTGGTTAAGTGTTGTCATTGTTGTCAACACTGTATCCCAGTTGGATATGATTCTGCTATCCTAGTTGGACCTATCCCAGTTAGACTTGGTGTTTATCTTGGTTTTGGCTTCGATTCTAATCCGATATAATCAGTTCCTTGGATTTGGTTTTGGATGCTTATTCAGGATGGTTATATGCTTGTCATATTCTGTCGGTTCATGTTTTGGTGCTTCGGTAACTATCGCTTATGTTCTCGATTGATATTTCTTGGTACCAGTTAGCTTTACTGGTTAGCGATCTTTGATGTTCTGGTTAGATGATCTTGGTCGAGCTTATGGAATCGGTTTCTATCATGTTGAAGGTGTTTCTTGATTGTGTCTTAAGTATTTGGTGACTTTGCATTGGCTGGCGTGTTGTTATGATGGTCCTATTTGGATCCGGTTAGACTTTTTGTGTTATTGCACTGAGGGTTTCTATCGGTTGGTGAAACGTGTTGGATTTTAGTCTTAGCGGAATTTTCGGCGGATATAATTGTTTGGATATTTGAATTAGGTCCATTCTATTTAATGTAAATCATAATATTGGTTTGGTGGTACCTTGTGATGTAATTTTTATAATTATGGGTTTTTGGGCTTAGGGTTTAGCCGACCTTATCATTAAGGTTGATGATATGTATTTATAGGTGTCTTATTCATGTATTTGGGCATGGTTTTTGGGATCGATGGTTATGTCTGCATTATGAGAGAAAGATTTATGTGTGAATAAAGTCATAGCTTTCAGTGAAGGGATCAGAAGGATTTGGTATTGCAAGGTAGACATCTGTTCTTAACCGAAATTGTATCAAGCATTAGTGGATGCTACTTTCACAATTCATTTTCTCCAGATTGTAGTCTGATGTTTTGTAAGTCAGCGAGACTTCTCTTTTTGTGATGAGCCATAAGCTCTAGGTTGTTGGCTTGATTGCAAGTGCAATCCCCATTGTAATTATTTCGCATACTGCTACAAATATATTATCTGATTGTGGGTAGGGTTTCCCATCGTGGTTTTTCCCTTTACCGACTTTTCCATGTCAAAATATTGGTGTCATGTGTATTGTACTTTCACGATTTATCTTTCAATGTATTGTGCTCCGGTATTAATCTCATAATTTTCATTAATTGTTGTACTTGTGAGACTAATTCACCCCCCCACCTCTCAGTTTTCTCCCGGTATCAGATCATTCCAACATTATTGGGTTGTCGTCGTTTTTCTTTCATTTTTATTCCTTTCATTTTTTAGTTTTGGTTTTTTTTTTCTCCTTTCTTTTATATTTATTTACTTCTTTCTTTATATTATCTTTCTTTTCTTTTTTGTTTTGTTTTCTCCACCTTGTTTTTAATTTATTGTTCCCCTTTCATCACTTCCTCCTCTCCTTTTTAAGTGTGTTCCTTGGTCTGCAACAATCATTTCCTGTCCTTGTGCTCTCTTACATCCTAATGATGGATCATAGAGTGTGGTCCAAAACATTGATGGTAAAAAACTTGTTAACACAATTGAACCCACAAACTCTACAATAATTTTTAAAATAATTATAATTGACTAGAAAGACTATTGATTATTAACTTTTTAATTTTCAAATTTATAAGTTTTACTAATTTATCACTTTTATAATTTTGTTATTAACTATGTATAACATTAACATTACAATTTAACTTTTTTATTTTCAAATTTATAAGTTTTACTAATTTATCACTTCTATAATTTCATTATTTATATAATTTTGTAATTATCTATGTATAACATTATAATTATGGGGCTTGGCCCTATATGGTTGCCTGGTGGAGATCTTTGACCCCTTGAGGATTTGTTTTTTGCCTGATCTTTGGCCCCTATTCTTTTCTAGTTCCATTTTTTTCTTACAGGGTTTTATTGTTGTTCATATTTCTGAGGGGTTGTGTGGAAGTTGTTTCTGCCCTGACTAGGAGAGCTTCACGTTTGTTTCTTTGAGGGATTTTTTAGATGTCTTAGTTTCTTCTTGGCCCTTGAGGCAGAAATATGGAGGAGGTTTCTTTGTTTCTCTTCTCTCCTTGTGCTCCTATGTTTTTATTGATCTTTTGGGAGAGGTTTTTTTTGTTATGGATTCCTTCATAATCTCTTTAATATGTGATTTTCCTAATGATGGGGTATGTTTTTCTATGTTTATATCTTTTGGCTCCTAGGTCTCTCTGTGATGAGGGTTATATTGTCCTCCTCCTTCTTGGTTCCATGGCTTTGCTGGTTGTGCTTCATTTTTTGTATCTTTGGGTTACTCTGGTTTTTCCTATAGAGGTGATCCTATCTTCCATTGAGGGGGAGATGGATGTGGCTAAAGATAACCTTTATCCTATTAAGGTGGAGTTCGATGCTACTGGATATGCCTAGAAGTGTTGTTGGGGGGTTGATGAAGCCTTGTCTTTTGGTTGCAAGGGAGATGATGATGACCTTTCTATTGACTTCTCTCCTTTATCTCGTATGGAGGTGGAGACCTTGAAGAGCAAGTTGCTCACAGTGGTGATCACTCTCAAGGATAAGGTTGTGGGAGCTTGGATAAAACCCATGGTTACGGTTGAGGGAGCCTTGTTCCCTATATTTATGTTCATCTAAACTCTTTGAGGCTGGCTCCAGCCTTCTTCTTTTGCCACTAGTTCTTTAACGCTTAATATGTATTGTTAGGTTGTGGTTGGGTTGTTGAATGTCTATTTTGTATCTTACTGCAACATTCTATTGAGGGTTCTGGATCTGTGAAAAATCCGAGGGTTTTAGGTCCCTTCAAAACTTGTTGTACAAGGTTTCGGGTCTCCTCAAAACCTGTTTGTTCCTTAATCAAAAACATTATAATTTTATAAATTTTTAAAATTACTATTTATATAAAAAATTATACATTATTATTCTTAATTTATCATATTATAATTTTATTAATTATTTGATGATTTTTTTAAAAAAATTTATAAAAATAAAAAAATTGTTCAAATTTAAAGAAATATTAATTAAAAAAATTAAAATATAAAAAATTAAACTATAATGTATTTAAAAAAAGAAAAAACATAAAAGAAAAATAACTTTTGAAATGAAAGTAAAGAAGTGAAAGACTCATATGCAAGGATGTGGCTAGCCACACTATTTATACTTGAACAATCATCTATCAAATATAGGAGGATTTACTCAAAGTTTGTCGTACCATGGGTTTCATAGGTTTGTTTATTGAGTTTCAAACACAAGTTTGATCAAACTTGATTTTTGATTGAACCTTAGATTCCATCAAATCCTAGTTGTAGTCGAAATGTGGATTTTGATTGACTTGGGTTTCAATTGAACCTTAACATGTTATTTTTGTCTAATTTTTTTTCTATTTGACTAAGAAATGAGACATTGTATTATACTTTCACTTTCATATATTAAAGGCACATTATATTTTGATCTTTAATTATTTATTTTTCATACATTACACATTCTAAAAAAGCTTGGTTTTATGGCCACTGCCACTAATTAGCTATTAAATATATAGATTATATTAATCAAGATGAGTTCAGATCATAATTAGAGAAGACATAAAACTTCTATAGTTTAGAATAATAGTTTGAAATGAAATTTTTTATCAGTATTTCAGATCATATTTTAACCATTGAAATGAAAAAACTGAAAAATATGAAAAAATGAAATAATAACTAATAAACCATCTTAACTGAACAATGAACTGAAATCTAAAATATTGATTAAAAAATTCACAGTATAAATAAAAACTGAGATAAATCTATTGAAATTTTTATGATAAAAACTTAGATGTTTAAATCTCAATAAACTGAGATAAATCTATTGATTTTTTTATGATAAAAACTTAGATGTTTAAATCTCAAGAAAAAACTGATTACATACTAAAATTTGTACAATGAAGAGGTCAAGCTCTGCAATGGTCACTTCGATTAAGCAAGTTGGGACAGAAAAGAATATATTGATCTGATTTGGATTAAAACTGCAATCAACTTTGAAATCAATCACTAAATAGAATGGGGCATGTGCTTCACAGAACAATAATCTTATTCAAGAGAAATTACAATTATGTCCCTGTTTTACAGAAAGGAAGAACAAATCACACACTTTAACACACCAAAAAAAACAGCTGAAAATTCCCCAATCTCTAACACCCATAATGTTCCAGTCTACAATGATACTTAAAATGGTTTCAAATTTAACTGAATCAAGATTTCTACAATCAACATCTGAGAAGGCCTCTGGAATTCCCCAAATCCTGTAAAATGGGTTCCTCAAAATTTACAGAGGAGAAGAACATCAGAGAGGTATAATACCTTCTTTGACAGCAAGACCCAACATGAGTACTAGCAGACCAAGTCCTATATATTGAGTTGAGGTCATGACAGTCTGATTATAAGCAGAGAATGTAATTTGCTGCACCCACCACACCGATCATCAAACCCTTCAAGTTGCTGTTCATACTTTCTCCAAAGATATTACGCCAAAAATTGATGTCCTGATCTTTTGGGTATCAGATCTCGATTGGTATGGAAGTCCTATTTGAATGGGTGAATCAGATATGGCACTCTCAAATGTCAACTCTTAATTCACTGTGGAATCCTGACCAATTCTAATTTTGGGAGGTTTTTAATGTTTTGATATGGAACAGGTAGGAATGGAGTATTCTAAAGGCAAATAAAAACTATCATGACATCTGCTTGAAGGCTTCCCAAAAAGATTCTCCTTCAAAAATATATCCCTGCAATGGTTGACTGTCAATTCATATTTTTATATGTGGTCCCTTACACATCAAGTCTTTTGAGGACATTATTTAGGGACATGACTAATTTCTACACAAAATTGTATTTCGTACAGTTTCTAAAATCTATAAAACATAACAGATTTTTGCAAAAATTTCAGTAGATAAATCTTCATGATCTGTATCTCTATTGTTCTAAAATCACAAAAAATCAGGCAAAAAACACTATGATTTGCAGATGTGGGAATTTTTTTTAAATGTCATTTTGTGTGGAGATTCGCCACTGGCCATATTTAATTTAGACGATAAAAGTGTTGTAATGGGGAAATTTGTATATTTATGGTTTTTTATTTAATCATGTGTTTATTTTGAAGAAGTGTCTTTGATTTATCTTGATAAATAACACATTTTGTGTGAAGTTTATTCTTTTACATCTTTATCAATTCATGTATAGATATATTCTTATACACTTCTATTTTATCTATTGACACACATTTTGAGATATTCACCTTATCGACTTGCTTATCTTACTTATCTATGCATCCTTCATTTAGCTATTTGCTAAAGTGATTTTCTTGTTAGCCCATTTAGAGATAAGTCTATACTCATGGGAGGGACTTCATAGTCACAAATTTGTCCTATTTTATGCTAAAATTCAAAATTGAAATTTGTCCATTTAGCCTTTCACCTTGAATTGACTAAACACATGTTCCACACAATTTGATGTAATCTGCTAGTATTAAAAGACATTAATGCATTCAATTTAATCATTTACTTATGAATTCAAGATGATTTCATTCTATTTTATAAATGATAATATATATACTATTCATCAAAAAAGAAATTTTCATTCTACAACATTAGCAAAATTATCGACATAGTTTAATTTGGTACTATGAAATGAGTAGTAAATTTGCATATTTAGGCACTTCCTTGTTGTTTTTCATTTTGTTCAATTTCTAGAAGTTGATCTAGGAGAACTTGCCTCACTTTCACTAATTGATAGTTCTTAAGGTATTTTTAAACTACGAAGCCCCTAGCAACGCAAGAAAAAGAAGTCTAATAAGCTTACAACAATTAAAGTAATGTATGCAAAACCTTAAGATTTAATAGAATTATGAATAAAACAAACATAATACATAATATTTCACCCAAGAAAACTCTTTCAATAAAAACTAGTGTGGTAGCCTTCTTCATGATTGCATAAAAATCAATCATTCATAACACAATTATAAAAATATTTCTCAACTCTAATGAATGTGTATATATTAATAGACACATCAAAAATGGTTTTACAATTTACATAAATGCTAGTCTCCATAGCTCCACTTTACTATCAAATATGGAAAGTATATTAGCACACTTCCAAAATTCTTCCACTTGTTGCATACTTTTCATAGAGGGATAAATATATGTATTGTTAGTTAATGAGGACAACTATGACCATTGGTTTCTCGCACCAAGATAATTACTTATTACACACAACTTTTGTCAATGAATCAAGAACATCCTCTTGTGTATCTATTTTTTTCATTAGTACATAATTGTCTTCAATCATTTGTCTTACAAAATGATATAATACACCAATACAATTTTATCAAACATAATATGCAAGGTTCTTGACTAAATTTATTATATTTTGACTATCACAATAAATCCTTATCACTTTTTATAATAACAATAGTCAAGCACAACCTTTATAGCTACAAATTTCCTTACACGCATGAGTCATTGTCATGTACTATGGCTTTACTACAACTAATATAACCGCATGTGTCTCTTACTAATCTAGCTCATTTCTCTTCCAAAAATACTAAAATTATATCTATTAGTAGATTATTTGACAATCAAGATATCCAAAGAGGCGAATATGTACAAATCCTTAGAAATTTAAAGGTTTTTTTCTTCAACTCTTCTTTGATAAAATAGATTTTGTAATATGAGGTGTCATGTAAATATTTAAAAACTCTTTACATGATAGTGCATATATACCTTTCCTAGTTTGAAAATATATTTATTCATAACTCCCAAAACATGTGCAATGTTTAGTCTAGTACAAAATACTATATGTATAAGACTGCCAACAATGCTAGCATAAGAAACTTGAAACATTTCTTTATTTTCTCTTCACTTTTTAGACATTTTTTAGCGAAAAAATTGATCAACTTGAAATGGAGTACTCAAGTTTAGGGGAAAGGAGCCAGTAGTGGACATAGGACCAATAACCGTCATCTTTTTGTCAACCTCACCCCCTATTAGTAGACATAGTAGGAGCCAAAAAAATGGTAATGGAAGGTCCATTAATAAATATCACATGTGCCAATAGTGGTGCATTTTTTAGCTTTTTTTACCATAATTAGCTCATTATTGAGACATTTATGCACCACTACTGGGGCATTTGTCCACTACTACCGGGGTATTTGTCCACTACTAATAGCTATTTTGATTTATCTACTATTGGTGCAAAGGTGATCGTGTATTGGACCAAACTTTGAAATGTGCACTTTTTGACATTTATGCATATAATGAATTCCACAGCGTGCATTGTTACTACCCACAAGCCAAAAAAATAGCTTTAAGCAGTTAAGTCGCATACGGAGAGAACCACAAAAAATCGTTGAAATTGGATGAACCGTTTAGGAGCTTAAGATGCGTGAAGTTAGCTATGGCGACTACTGGCTCCTTTCCCCTACAATAGTGCATCCTTAACCTTTACTATATCATTTGAACACATTTTATTTGATGTATTCATTTCATGTTTATATGATCCTTTTTAATTTTTATCAAAGTAAATATTATGGCACTAATATCTTTCATGTCAAATTGAGATGATAATTGAGACTTAACAATTCACATGCCATCTATATATAATAAAATGATACCAAATTTATCACACGTAAATGGAATACACACAAGAACCAACATTTTCTATTGATTAAGCCCAATTCCTAAAACATACCTATCAAATTTTTCATTCCAAATCATTGGTGATTATTCCTAATCTTCATGCACATGTATGTGAACAATGATCACTTCTCATATTTTCAAGCTATTATAGTTTTCCCTTCAAATGTTTTTGATTGAATATCCATTTCCAACACCTATCCCTGCAAGATTTTATTCTATTTTTACATATATATTAGATACATGACTATCTTGGTCTACGAGCATCTCGTGTTATTTGTGTTTTCTCTTCCACATTATCTCGTTTTCATTATTATATCTTTAGGACTCGTCAAGTGATATCAAATATTTGATTGAGAAAGTGGGAAAAGTTTTTTATTGTTTTTTATCCAATAAAATATGAATTTCATGTAGAGGGTCATATGTCATACATAAGTATTCAAAAATAAGGAATATAAAATTCTTAGAAATAAAACTTTAAAACTTTATCAAACAAAAACAGTTTTGGATTAAAGCAAAAACAGGTTTTGAAGGGGCCCCGAAACCCTTTACAAAAAGATTCTAAGAGAGTTAGAATCAAAGTTTAACATATATCCACAACAAAACAGGGTGCAAGAGAAAGACATTACAAATTTTATACATAATAGAGACTAAAGGAAAGCCAATGTAGAGCAAGTTTAGGAGTCTATTAAAGATTGCATCAAATAATTTGAGGGTAAGCAAGAGGAGCAAGGTGTAGTGAGAAAGGAGTAAATGCCTATTTAACTTCATGAGACAACAAAATGAGTTGGAGAAAATAGTGAAATGAATCAAATATAGTTCAAGAGATAAGCAAGAGTGCAATAAAAATACATCCACATCATTGTCGAGGAAGGATTCACAGAGGAATGATACTAAATAGAATCAACAAACCAATTGATATGGATATATATGAAATCATTAACATCATAAAACTAATAATTATTTGAGATAAATAATGAGGACATATTATTGTAAAGAATGGAATCAAATGAGTATGATGAAATGTGGATCAAGGATGAGATCTACATACTATTATAGTTAAACCAACATCGAGATCATTTATGAATGGTTGGATGATAGGAGAAGACATTATATTTACAATGATGTATTGTAGTTGTACTATTGAGCTTTTTGTCATGTTTCAAAGAAAAAGCATGTCAAGGAAGAATGACATGTTGCATAATTATGAATTTGATATTATAATGTATCTATATTAATGGAGATGCAAACATATTATTCATTTCTTATAGGCACAACTTTGAACCATAAGATGATAAAATTGATTTACATATTAAGAGACATCCATCTTGATAATACCATATTTTTCACATTGATAAATTAATTTTTAAATCTTCATTACTATACTTTTCCATCTAAATTTGTAAAATCTCTTAGATTCTGATAGAAACAAGCAACTCCATTACCAAAATGAATTCAATCTGATAAAAACACAACGAACCCATAACAACTTAGAACAAAGGCATTACAATTTTCTGAAATTCTGACAAGAACTTGTAGGACAGTCTTAATATTCATTCAATAATCAAACCAACCCAATATTAAAATCCAACTCCATTCTCATCCAATTAAAGCTCTGAGAAAGTGAGGTGGAGTTCTTTGCCCAAAAACATCTACTGTATAGTGGGGACAAATACCCCAAGCTTGAAAAAGCTATATGATCCATCTCAAATATAAACTAATACCCCGGGCTTGTAAGGGGTACAATCCACCCTAAAAAAACCAGGTCTGTAATGGGTATAATCCCACTGCAAATAGAAACAAACCACTGACTTAAACCAGTACCTGAATCCATCCATTCCTACTGATAGAAATGGGCATAATCCCACTTCAAATATAAACAATCTACTGACTTAAACCAGTACCTGAATCCATCCATTCCCACTAACAGAGATCAAAACCAAGAAAGACAAAAACTAGGTTGTGACAGGGTATCCAATTCCATGGCGGGTAGTGGGAAATACAACAAAGAGCACACTGGCAAAAAATCCAATGCCAATGGGAAGAGTACGCAGAACCTGCTTGGCATCCTCATTCTGGTGAGGCCAAAAACACTTCACCACATTCTCATTAAACAGAGCAACTGTAATAAACACCAAGAGAGACATAATTGCATGAACAAAATCCACAACACTAAGCTTATACTGGCCAGAATCAGGTACCGCCACAGTGACATACTGGAAGGTCCATAAGCCTTTAGGAGTGGTCAAGCCATAGTAGATTTTTCCATCAGAGCCCTTAAAACTGTCTGTAAAAGACACCATGAAACAGGCAAGACCAATCCCTATAAGGAGCCCTGCTGTCATGTAGCGTCTCCCATCGTTGCAATCCCCATCATTGGAAAAAATGGGTAGCAGAACTTGAAAGGCCAGAAGGGTGCCAGTGGGAAGAAGATTTGCCAGATGGGCAGAGTATGAAAATGCTTTCTGGGTCACTGTTCTTCTTAGGGCATCCATGACCTCTTTTGAGCTCTCTGTAATGCTCATTTCAGGTTGTGAGGTAGACGCAGAGGCACATCCCTGGTCAATGCTATGCTCAGTAACACTAATATCTATTGTTTTCTCTGCCAGCAGAACAAGCTCGATGCCCGATTCTGTTTGCTTTTGTTTTCCTTTGCTCTGCCCATTAATACTAATATCTATTGTTTTTCCGTCCATTCTGCAACATTTTTCAGCCCCCTTTTCTTCTCCCGCCCGGTGCCCATTAACACTAATATCTATTGTTTCTTCGCCCATTCTGCTAAAAAAATTATCCCTGTTTTCTTCTCCCACCCTGTGCTCATTAACACTAATATCTATTGTTTTTTCCTCCATTCTGCTGAATTTTTTCAGCCCTGTTTACTTCTCCCTCCCGCTGCTCCTCCCAGCCTTTTCTTTGCTTTTTTTCTCTGTTTCGGCGGCGAAATTGTTGACGATTTGGGATTGTGGTGGCGCATCGCTTTATAATTGGATCCATGATAGGAATTTGTTCACGAGATCCTTCGAATTCGAGGCGCTTGCCTTTTTGGCCACGATAATCTCAATGAATTCTCACGAGATTGTTACAGTGTTTGTTTTCATGCAAGTGGGTGTTGTCATTTCCGTTTCACTAACTGGATAACTCCTACTGTGTCCGTTCATTCATTTCACAGAGGTCCGAGTGCATGCACGTACATGTCCGTACACCATTTTTTTGAGCTTCCTGGGAATTTTGTCCAATTTTTGTTGCAGGGAGAGGATCCAGCAGTTGTATGTGGTTTGATAGTTCTTAGAATTTTGTCAATTTTTTTTGTTGTAGATTGTTCGAATCAGGAGGAAATGGCTGCTCACATGGATTGCTTTCGGTTTGCTTGTGTATTTAATGGCTGTTTATTGTAAATGGATGATCATATGCATTTATTGTGAATACTAATTGAAAATTAAAGTAGTATTTCTCATTTTAAGCAATTAGTTCTTCCCTTTCATAAATTCTTTTGGACATTTGAATTGGTAATATTAGTATATCTATGTTAATTTTCATTTGGTTTTGGGTTAATTTTAATGGGAATGTCTTAATGTAATAACACATTGATAAAGGGCAAGCTTAACCAATATAATCTAAATTTTGACTTGTTTTTGTTGTAGGTGTGAAAGAAAATACATTGTTCCTCTTGAGGATTTGCCCATTTTTTTTGTTGTGGTTGTGAAATGAAGTAGATTATGCGAATTAGGAGGAAATGGTTGCCCATATGGATTGCTTTCAATAGATTTATGATTCACTATAGTTAATGGTTGTTGCTAACTGTTTATTGTAAATAGACCATTGTATACATTTATTGTCAATACTAATTGAAAAGTAAAGTAGTATTGCTTCCTCTAAATTCTCATCTTGAACCTAATGTAGATGATCCTCACATCAACGCAATCTCATTCTACACTTTTGAAAAAATCTTAGGGAAACTTAAAATGATTTATTATGGCATTCAAAACAAAATCAAATTCAATTTATTAAATTAATTCATCATTGAAGGCAACCATAGGAAATCCACACCATGCATCAATTGATTTTGTACGTTTTTATGGAATATTTATAATAATTTATATGGTTGTATATTGATTAAAGTATATAGTTTGAGAGACAATATAAGTCTCATGGAATTGTATATAATATTGTATCTGTCTTTGTAGCCTTTTCAAGATCAATTTATATAAATATTTTATTTGATTTATAGCTTAAATTATTTTAATAATGTATATATATTCTATCTCTCTATCTTTCAATACGTCTCTCTTTATTACTATCTCTATCATATGTATACAATGTGCATAAGGGTTGAACAACACGCACGACATAATATCATGAGTCACCTACATTTTGTGTGAAGCATGGGTCATGGTTAGTGTACATCAAAATCCCATGAATATGTATGTAGTCTTCTTATTCGTACATCATGGTAAATGACATTCAATATTATGTATGATCATAATTTTATATGAAGGGTATAATTTGAACTATATGTCATTACATTAGATAGGTTTTGCTTGAAGGTTTTAATGGCATATATATCATTTTTTTAATGTGTTTTATTTGAAGGTTGATTAAAACTCTTATGGTGTTCATAGGGCCTATTGTGCTTGTTGATGCATTATGGCTAAGTCAAATTAACTCTTATGCACAAATATTATGTATATTGTTTATAAACATGATATAATGATGATTATGTCATGCAGACATATGGGTTTTATTTGAAGGTTGCATCATACATCATAGTTGAGTGGCATTGACTTCTATAATGATGATTGTATGAATTTTATATGAAGGGTCTAATGACATGTAGTTATCAGTTTTTATAGAAATTATTTCAAGGTTCTGATAAAATATATTTTACGGAGTTATAATGGACTTTGTGGACAACCAATCTTGTATTGACCTAGTTCTAGCTCTTTCAGTGCTTTAGTCACCTGTATTATTATACTATCTAATATAAGTTAACCATGACCCTATCTTATTTCTTTACCTAGCCATATAATTGGGTGCATTAACTTGTTTTTGAAATGCTTAATTATTTTCCTTTGCCCATACACTTTTCTTTCATTATTCATTAGCTTGTTATTCTCATTGGGCCTATAATACATGTTTCTTTAGCTATCTAGTAACTAGTTGCCAAACTATCTATCTTGGCACATTAGTTGTATGTGGTTGTTTATGTTCTTTATACTTCTATATATAAATGGAAAAAGACATAAGATTAACTTTGTATTTCACTATTTAACCATTTGAATTGGTATATGTAGTGCAACCACCTATTTAGCACTTAGGCTAAGGTGTCAAGAGGAATCATTTTTTTATGGGTAGGTACATGAGATGTTGCAAGGTCTGCAACCTTGGTTTCCTTGTGTTATGTAGCACAATGCTTGGATTTACAACATGCCTTAACTGCCTCTCATGGATTCATTAAATCTTGCAATTGTATCAGGTATTAATAGGCCGATCTTTTGGTGCAACAACAATTGTGTTTCTAACAAGTGGTATCAAAGTCTAGGTCATGGGTTCAAACCCCTCATTTGTGTTGGGGGGGATTGTTGCAAGGTGTGCACCCTTGGTCTCCTTGTATTGTGTAATGAAGTGCTTAGGTTTGTGACATGACTTAACCACCTCCCGTGGTTTTATGAAATCTCGCAGATGATCGGGCATTAACATGTCGATCTTTTGGTGCAACGACAACCGTGTTTCTAACATGAGAAACTACATAAGCTTGCATATTGAGGAGGTTTAAAGTTAATGTGTATGTGGTAGCTCAGTATTTGAATGTGTTTGTAGTAAATCATTATTTGAATGTGTAGACAGTTGAACCAAGGGAAAATAGGGTGAGGATAAAAAGGTTAGATTAAACCAAAATAAAACATGAAACTCAATCAAATGCACAAAAACCTTTATACCTTCGCAATGTGTTCTCTTGCTCTTCCGATTGAGCCTTTGGTGAAGTAGAGAAGTGCCCTATCTCCACTTGATTGGATTGGCTCCAAGATGGGATGTGGATTACTCTCCAAGATTGCACAACAAAGATGGATGGAGTGGATGGTGAATGCTCAAAGGAGGTTATGGATGCTATGGGTGGATGTTTGACTATAGTGGTGATGTTCTTGATGGATTTGCTAAGGCTATGTGGACAACATAAGATTGCACCAATTGGACCCCAATTTATAGATTTGAGGGGGAAGAAATGGATGGCCAAGATTGAAAGAGAATGGAGAGCTAGGATCGAAGGACATGAAGCACATGGATTGAGGGGACAATGACATGATAAGGTGTGGAGACCAAGAGATTTGCCATAAAGGCATTTCTTGTCTCCAGACTCCACAATGCATATGGGGAAGAGATCTCTAAGTACATTGGGAAGACAAAAGGGAATTCAAATTTCTTTGGGGGATGGAGAAGGGAATTAGAAATTCTCAAATAATGAGATGTGCGGGGGAATGATATAGGAAAAGGAATTTAAAATTCCTTGGGAAGATGAGAGACATGGGAGAATGTGCAATTTTACAAATCCCACATTCTCCCAAAAAGGGAACATTTAAGATGGAAGGTGAGAAGGGGACAAGGGAAGTTAGCCATAAATGACCATGGGTTGACTTTGTGGCTAATCATGGGGATTAGCTAGTAGAAAATGATTAAGAAGGTGATTAGGTAAGATAATGGAGAATTAGGAGACAAGTGGGACTTGTAGGGGGATTTGACAAGAGGAGAGAGAATGAGTGGGAGAATTTAAAATTGAAGAATAATGCTTAGCATGATTATGAGAGGTTCTAGAAGAATTAATTAGGCTAATGAGGGATTAAGGAAAATGATTTGCAGGAACCACTTGGTTTAATTTAGATTAATTAACTAAGGGGGGTTTTAGAAGAAATAATTAATTAGATATATTTGGAAGAATAGGGAATAATTGATTTATTTATCTGGACTACAGTGACAAGATTAATTTAATTTAATTTAATTAATACCGAGATGAATAAAGGTTAATATAATTAAATTAATTAATTATGTAGTAAGGTTAAATTAATTAAAAGGTAATTAATTTAAGCATCTACAACAACAATTCACTATTTAAATGAGCATGTGACCATTGAAGGGAATCAAAAAATAAAATAGGGTCTCCTCTAGCATTCACCCACTCGCCTCAACATGTTGTCAAAAACAATTTGGTTCCATGAGGTGAACATAAAATATGTTTCTTGACAACATTACTAATGCCAATAAATAATTTTATAAGAATAAATTCATTATTGGCATAGTCAAATAATTTTGAGTTGAGATTTTTTGAAAGAGGTTATTATGGAGGGACCACATCTAGTTATAAGTCTAGACAACACTTTTATAGGCCCTACAAAATTTGAGAACTACTATATCAAATTTCAGCAATCTTTTTCTCTTAGATCTACTAAGAGAATTGCTAGAACCATGTAGGGTAGAAGCATTGAACCAATAAAAAATTAAATGAGGCCTCTCATATCATCATCCACCACCCTAACATGGACATAGTTATCTTGGTTCCTAAAAGGTGAAGAATATAAAATATGGCTCTTAACAACATTAAATTAAATTCCATTGAGATAATTTGCAAGAGTTAATTCATTGTTGGCATGACCAAATAGTTTTGATTTTATTAAAAATGAGAGGTATTATTTTGGAGGGACTTAACATCTAGCTATAGGACTAAATAGAACATCCTTAGGAGCTACAAAATCTAAGAATTGCTCGATCAAAGTTTGAGAACTTCTTTTTCTTAGGTTTCTTAAGGGATTTTGTTGAAATTGTGTAGGCTATAAGGATTAAGATCCCTTAGAAATGAAATGGGTCCTCCTCTAGTATTCATCTACTCACCCTTACATGTTGGCATATTTGATTCAATCCCAAAGGAAAATAGCATAAAATATATCTCTTGATAGCATTATATTGAATGCCATTGAGGCATTTTGTAAGAATCTAATTATTGTTGGCACAATCAAACCATTTTGTGTTGTTGAGAACTAAGAGATATTATTATCGAAGGACAACATATCCAACTATAAGTATAGATGGGACCTTCCTAGGCCCCACAACCTCTAAAAACCTATACAAAAGTTACTATTTTTCTTTTAGGCCTCTTAAGGGATTTTAATGAAATTATGTTGACCATAAGGATTAGGACACATAAGAAATGAAAAAATGAATCGACCAAATTTCAATATTGAATTTTAACTAAAAGGGGACGAATTTGTGACTACGAAATTGCTCCCATGAGTGTAGACCAATCTTGAAATGGACTAACAAATAAATATGTGTGGTAAATCGCTAAATGAAAGTAGCTCTATAGATAGGTTAGATAAAGCAAATTGATAAGACGAATATGCCAAAATGTGTATGTTAATAGATAAAATAGAACTAAATATATAATAATATATCTATATATGAATCTATGAAACTCTAAAAAAATAAACTCAATTTCACACAACGTCATACCATTACCAATATATGTCAAAACACTCCTTCAAAATAAACACAAAATTAAATATAAAAACACAAATACACATTTCACCATTGCAACACTTTTCTCCTCTAAATAATGTCCATAGTGGGCTTGATGCGTAAGCGAGCTGCATTTAAAAATATGAATGACCTGCCTTAACCTTATCCCTTTGCTTTCCTGTTCTGCTTACAGTCAACCATTGCAGGGGATATATTTTTAAAGGAGAATCTTTTTGGGAAGCCTTCAAGCGAACGTTATGATATTTTTTTTCTGCCTTTAGAAGACTCCATTCCCACCTGTTTCATATCAAAACATTAAACCTCCTAAAGTTGGAATTAGTCAGGATTCCAAGTGAGTTAAAGAGTTGACATTTGATAGTGCCGGATCTGGTTCACCCATTCGAACAGGAGTTCCATACTAATCGAAATCAGATATCCAAAAGCTCAGGACATCAATTTTGGCGTAATATCTTTGGAGGAAGTATGAACAGTAACTTGAAGGGTTTGATGATCGGTGTGGTGGGTGCGGCCATTACATTCTCTGCCTACAATCAGACTGTCATGACCTCAACTCAATGTATGGGACTTGGCCTGCTAGTACTCATGTTGGGTCTCGCTGTCAAAGAAGGTATTATACCTCTCTGATAGTCTTTTCTTATGTAAATTGTGAGGAACCCATTTTACTGGATTTGGGGAATTCCAGATGCCTTCTCGGATGTTGATTGTAGAAATCTTGATTCAGTTAACTTTAAAACCATTTTAAGCATCATTATAGACTGTGGAAACATTATGGGTCTTCGAGATTGGCTAATTTTCAGCTGTTTTTTTGGTTTGTGATGTGTTTTCCCTTCCTGTAAATTAGGGTATAATTCTTTTTCTTTTCAATTAGATTCTTCCTCTATGAAGCGTATGCCAGTCTATTAACTGATACAGTGTTGCAGCTTCATTGCTTGACTTCAAAGTTGTTTGCAGTTTTAATCATAATCAGATCGGTAGTTTTTTTTTAATTGATAATATAATACTAAAATGAAATCAGAGATACAATGCAAATAATAGCTCAGAAAAAATATCAGAATCTGATCAGCAGAGAAAAATATCTCAGTTCACGGGGACAAAACAGTGGGAAGGAAAGTTATAAGAAATCACATGCATACTCCACATCAGGCATTAAGGCCTTTATCACTGAAAGCACTCCATAACTGCATAAGCATAATGTCACTGAAAGCACTCTAACACTGGATATGCAGACTGTCACTGAATGATGCAAAGTTAGAACGACACATGAGAGATCTTTTTATACTGCGAATGGAACTCCAGATAGATTCTTATAAATGCTTCATTGTCTCTCCCTGTTCCTGGCCCATAGCTGCCAAATAGTATTCAGATCTATTGATACTGCTGGGATATTTCTCTGACCATTACCAGTGAATAAGAGACTAATTATAACATCTTATGAAGCATGCCATCACTGTATGGAATAGAATAGGAAAGTCCCATGCCATTCCACCCTAAGGGCGACTCACTGCCCTCAGTATATCTCACAACTTCAAATAAGAAGTCATCATCACTGGTCCACTGTTATTAAGCTCATAATTGAAATCTAGGTTCTTTGATGAAGAAGGCATTTCTAGTGCTGAAAAACAGAGTGCCCACTGTCCAGCTCCTGCATATCACTGTCCAAATGCTACATACCAGGAAGCACACGCCCTGTACCTGCTACATATCACTGTCTAAGTGAATGTGTTCCTCCAAAAGGAAATATATATATATATATACTACTGCCCACCTGCATCTGCTCTGTCTCAGAATAAGTGCACAGATCAAACCAAATCTGCTGTCGAAATGCATCTATCTAGTCACCCAATGAGTAGACATCTCTAACATGGCTGGAACTCACTGTCTTGGCCTGAACTTCTTACCCACTAGAACACTAACTTTTTGTTCATGGTGCTTCTTGTTTTAGCCATTTTGACTTTCCATAAAAACCTTTACAAGATGAAGAAAGTCTCAGAATGAGACATTGCTGTCAAAAGGTAACAAAAACTGGTTAAAAATGTTAGGCCAAGCTTTCACTGTAGGCTTAACTTTCACACTACTGTCACTAGAAAAGGATGCTGCCACTGAATCTAAATCAAACAATCCCTTTGTCATACCCTGGATAACACCCCAAAACTCAGAAGACCATCAGTCTTGGCTTCTATCTACAAGGTGACACTGAATCAATTGGAGGTGGCATAAGGTCAATAACCAAGGCATCACTAGTACTTCTACTTTCAACTGGGGTTAGAAGAAGTCTGAAAACAGCACAAAGAACCTGCAATAAGCCCTGCTCCTGCAACAACCAAAGCTCATCTACACAAGTTTAATTTATTTCCCAACTTGCTCATTGAAAGTGGCCCTTGCAGAGTTTGACTTCTAAATTGTAGATATTATAGTTTGTAAACTGCTTTTTCAAGATTTAAACACAAGTTTTTATCATAAATGTCATAGTTCATGGTTCAGTTAGATTGGTCGACTATCTAACTATCATTTCATTATGTGATCTCAAATATTGATTAAAACAGTCAAATTAAAAAACATTTCGACTAATCATTGATTGTAAAAATTTCATGTCTTCAACAATTTTTTATTATGAAAATTATTTCATCTTGATCAATATAATTTACCTAATTAATAGCATAAGCAGCCATTATTGTTCCTTCAAATTGGAACTATGTTTAATAACGGGCTTCCCAACCATCCATCTCCAAAACCAAGTTGTAAATTCCCAGCTAATTCATGGCACTGGCTATAAAACCAAGCTTTATGCAAGAGGAAAAGCCTCTGCAACTGCCAATTTCAAGAGGCCTGGAAGAATATAATTATGTATCTTATCATATTATATATTATGTAAAGTTATAATTATACAGGTGTGTTGTGTAGATAATATGTCTACTCTTATTAATTTTAGAAATTCATAAAGCAGTTTCTATGTGGATCAAAATTGCATTACAAAATAGAAAAGAAAATAGTTTAGATTATAGTCACAGGGCCTTGAAAACAGGTTTATGGTTGAGTACTACAAAGAGTCAGAAAACATTTTTCAATGATGGAAGTGAGGTCATCAGTATATGGTTTAGATGTAATTCAGAGTATTGTGAGTAGTTTGCCTTTGATTTTAAGAGTAAATTCTGTAGCAGATATATATGAAGATTATGTAGCTCAAGTCTTTTGTGAAGAGGTTTCAATTTATAGATTGGTTATTGTATTTGTTGTATCTGTTGAGCTAGTTGTTGATTGGGTTAGACAATAACTTAGATAAATGGCTATTTAGATAATTATAATTATGCAGAGAGGCATCTACAATGACATCAAAGTGTTGGTAAATAAAAATCTATTTTTGAAAAAAATTGACATGCAAATGACAAGGTAAATGCATGAAATATGTCATGTTTCAGCATTTGTGGAGGTGTTATTTTATTACTCCAAATAAAATAGAACTCTCGCCACTTGTCTCCAGCTAGATTCACCGTTTTTTTGCATGCATGACTTTAATGGATTTGTATTCTTGGTGTTTAGTATTTTAGAAGAATTTATTTAAAGAGGATTCTTTTCTATTATAAGATATCTCAGGGCATATTTTAGATATTTTTTTTTAATATAAGTATACTATACTAGTAGTATAAAACAATCATATCACATTTCATGGTAGGGAAAACTTTGAGCCCATTCCCTTAGATTTGATAGATGATTGTTAAGTATAAATAGTGTGATTGATTTTTTTTATTTTTTTTCTCTTCTGATTATTAAGCCAATAAACCACCTCCTTCACCTTTACTCATGTCTCAAAATATTTTGCTTTTATGTTCTAATTTTCTTACATTTTCTTAACATTTTATGATTTAAATGAATTTTTTATATAAATTAAAAAGTTCTATATATTTTTAAAACTAGTATTAATATATCTTTAAATTTGTATAATCTTTTAGTGTTGAAATTAAATTTTATAAAATTAAATAAACTTTAAATTTCAAATTAGAAAAATAGCCTTATAAAATTATAATATTATAAATTAAGAATAACAATCTATAATTTTTAATTTTTAATAACCTTTAAAATTGATAAAATTATAATATATAAATTAAAAAATATAAAATTTTATATAATAAAAAATTAAAACAATAAATTAATAAAATTATAAAATTAATGTTCCAAAATTAAAAAGAATAAAATTATAAAGTTGATAATCAATAATTGTGTCGAGAGGCAGTGATTTTTGAAACAACTTTTCTATTATAAGATATCTCTAGGCATATTTTACATATATTTTTTAAATATAATTCAGGACTTTAATGGATTTGTATTCGTATTGTTTAGCAGAGAATTGTGGAGCCATCTACCAAAAGAGAGGAAGGAGAACAAGAAGGCATACCTTCCCCCTATTGCTAGGTGAAACGGATTCTTGACGAAGGATGACACAATTTTAACCCAAAGTGAAGAGTTTGTTTATAATATAAGTTGCACATGACCAAATGAAGAAGAGGTTATAGACAAGGATACACACCTCTTGCATAAGAGAGAATCCATGAGCAAACAAACAACTTCACACAAGGAATGGCCTTGTATCATAAGAAAACACCACTCAAAAAAGGAAAAGTGGACCCTTAGAAAGGATAGGAGAAATTAATGCCCCCCAAGGATAGGGACAATGAGAAGGATTACACAACCTCCAAAGAGAAATTATAGATAACAAGATGCACTACTTCGAGCAAAGAAAGGTCCTGAACAAGGAACACCCATGTACTCACATGAAGAACAATTCCATGCGATAAAAGACATAAATATATGCACAACACAACTCTAGAGAAGAGGCGATCTTCAAAAAATGAGAGAGAGAATCAAATATACTATCCTTGCCCCCCAAGCGAGGAAATAAGGAAGAATTATGTTGCTACCCCAAGTGTGATTGCTATTGAAAAAGCATCACTTCCCATGCCAAAGAGCCCCCAATGAAGTTTACTACTAGTGTCATAGGGTGAGGAGCAATATGATAAGGTGAATGGAGTGCTAAGGCACTACCTCTTCACCAAGAAAAAGTGCAAAATCAGTTGTAAGAGCTATGTGATCTTGATCATATTGGTCTTGAAAAAATATTTTAAAGGCTTTACAATTTCCAAGAGAATGAGAATAACAATTATGAAAAAGACAATTCTCATCACCTTCCTTATTCTTATAATTATATTCTAGGGGAGGAAACACAACATTCATATCACACTTCAATCTCCAAAAGATTCTTGTAGCTAAATTTTCTTGATTGTCAATAGGGGTTGGGTTCATCTCTTGAGACGTAAGACAAGGTGTGGTAGTAGAAAGAGATGGATTGTTCTCTATTTTTTAATAGTTCCATTATTGTTGGTGTAAATAATTATTCATCTTGGATATTATTACACCTTACTTAAGTTTACTTAGGAAATGCATTTCATAGTAGTTTGGGTATGAGACACTTGGGTGTTTGTGCCACATTGGGATAGTGTGTGTAGGAGAATTTCCACCTTTTATGGTGTGATCTTGTTGTTACACTCCACATTCAGTGGGTGATCCACTTCATGTGGAATATTATATTATTTCTCCTACCTACCCACACCTATTTCCTACCTACCCTTGTTTCTTATTGAGCCACATGTCATGTTTGTGTGCTCACATATCCATATAGCCTTGCCTATATAAGCAGGCTCATATTCATTGTATAAACAATATCGATTGATGATCCAGTTGATCAGTATTTTCTCTTGATAGAATACAGTTTATTTCTATCATATATTTTGTCTCTCTTATTTGTGCTTTCCATTGCCTCTTGATCTTGGCAAAATCTCACAATTATCAATGATTCCTTGTATTCCCTTTTCAAAATCAAGACATTCATTGGCATGATGATCGTGGGTTTGATGATATGAGAAAAAAAGATTATTTGAGGATATGTTTTGAAAAATACCTTAAGATTTTGCACCCTAAGAATATCATGCATAGGTGAATGATGAGGATGTCCTAGACCTTCTGTACTAGCTTATGAAGGAGGGTTTATAGGGACTTTGATTCCTTGTTCATATTTTCCAAGTCCTTGTCCATTATAACCTTGTTTTGAGATTATGTTATAACCACTCCTATAAGAAATTTTTAATTGTGAAGAAGAAGGACTATTATCATAAATTTCTTTAAAATTTATAGTGTAAGGACATATGGAAGGATCAAAGGAAGAATGAGATGAATAAGGAATATCCTTTGTAGGAAAATTCTCATTTCTATCACCATTATTCATATCCTCTTTGATAGGCTGGGAAGGAAGGTCCTTATCATCTAAGGCTTCATATTTGCTTAATGTTATGTTAGGAGATAGATCATGAATAAAATTCATAACATCTTCTCCTCTACAAATATGTTGATGATTAAGATAAGATCTAGGAGAATAAGGAGGATCTAGAGAGATTGATACGCCAATATTTTGATCTTTTCCCCCTTGCACTAAGGTATGTGTATGAGAACAATATGGTGCCATTTTGCTCTTTAATGCTTGCTCTCCATTGGAGAGATCATCGATCTGATCATTTATTATTTCCTCATTTACATTAGATACCCTAGGAGAGGTACAAGTGTTATCTTTTCCAATGTCATCTCTAGGATTATCATGTTCTACAAAATACTTTATGTGATTTATATATGTAATGCATTTTCTTAAAAATATCATGATAAAGAAACATGCAATATGGATAAAAGCTTTGAGATATGATTGACTAGTAGGACATATTTTTGAGACCCTATAAATACAATATGCAAAAGTAGTATGAATAAAAAGAAGCTATGTAAAGTGAAAGAAACCATTATCCAACACATGATTTTGATAAATGTAAGTAAAAAGCAATGTAATGATATGTCAAATGGTAAACAAATCCGGTTTAGTAAATGTCATTATGAATGCCTAAAATCAAATCTAAAAATTGTTGGGAAAACGGTGTCTCGGCCTTGTATTTACTTGAGGATACTATTTATAGTAAGTTTTCATTTGAGCACAAAATGGTGTGAAATTATCCCCAAAGCTTTGGTTTGGCTAGATAAGCATTCTGGTAAAGCTACGTTGCAAGATCACAACTAGTTTTGAACATATTAAATTTTCTATTTTGGAGGGGTCCAATGAAAGGTTTAAATTTGATTTTGAGGACTTTAGAGGCCCCAAAACACTCTGAAAAGTGGGTGTAAATGGCATAGTGGACTACGAGGCAATAGAGCACTTCGCAAGCTTTTTGATGCTTCAAATTGTTTCTCAATAGGACACACAGTTCTCAAGTTATGGCCTCCAAAAGTTTGTACTCTTGAATAGGAAATATAAAATACATTGGACACATAAATAAGTTGTAAAAGGGAGGGACACATGTCATAAGGCATCTAGAAGGGAGATAAGGTCGGCTACACCTTATTGGGTGGCTTTAGCCCATTGTTTTGTAATACCGTTTGACAGTTTCTTGTATTGTATCTCCTATATATGAGGTGCGTGAGATAGAGGTTGTGTGTAAGAGTGTTATGGCTATTGAGTTACCTCTGAATCTCTGATTAGTGATACTCCTGAGAAGAGCTTGCTCTGCAAGTATGTTGTAATTTGTTTTGATTGCTGAATAATATATTGGGTGGCTTTTGGAGTGGGGGGTGTAGACATATAAAAATGACCATATACCTAAATGAATATTTAATGTTCATTTTATTCTCATTCCTCTATTTAGTTAAATCTAATTTAATTAAATCCTCCACATTCTTCTATTTAACTAAATAAATTATTCAATTTATTTATTTAAATTCACTTAAGCCCTTTATATCATTTAATTGAATAAACCATTTTATTTAATTAAATCCCTTCTCTCTACTTTTAATTAAATTTACATTTAATTAAATAGTTCACTCCAAATAAATAAATCTAATTTATTTAATCCTCCACTTGCAACCATAATTGAAATAAAGCAATTTATTTTAATTAAATCCTATTATCCCTCACCCACTTGCATTTTCCTACATCTCCCACTTGCCCCCCTAACCCTCCTCCTAAATTCTTCTAGAATCCCTCTAATCCTAATCAATTAACCTAAACCCTTCAATTATCCCCTTTCCCTAAATTTGAGGAGGTCACTTCTCAAATTTGGAGTAAAGTCTTTCAAAGGCATTAAAGCCTTTATGCCTTCAACAAGCTAACTTGTCGAATACCCCCAAATTTGGAAGGACTCTTACAAATTTGTCCCCAAAGTCTTTCAAACTATTAATGGTTAACTAACCCTTTGTGGCATGGTTAGAGACTTTTTGTCTAGCTCAACCCTCATCTAACCCAGGGGCCTCATCAAAAATTCATTGCTTTGACCATGGTTATCCCTTTAACCCTTGCACAAGAGTTTACCCTCTGGGTAAAAGCTTTATCCAATGGATAACCTTAACCTAACCTTAACCCTTACCTCCTAAGGTAACCATGAGGTCTTCTCAAGCATTTAATGCTTCTTACATCCCATCTCAAGCAATCTTATGTTGACAATTGTCACCATTTCATTGGTGAGAATTGCAAACATGGATTGATAACTTTCAATCCCGACCCTTGATAAGATCATTCAATCCTGACCATCCATTGCCCTGTTTCTCTCATAAATAGAGCCCTCATCCCTCCATTTTTTAAAAAAGTCTTTAGCATCATACTTATACTTAATTTTAGCAAGCATCTAGCCTCTCTTTGCAATAGAAATAAATCTAATAATCATCTTAGAAGCATTTCTATCATTTTAGATTAAATCATATCACTTGTATATCATGTTAAGATAGTATTTTTACTAATCTTGTCATCTTATCATCTAGTTTAGTTCATTTGTTAGAATCATGCATAGATAGGATGCATTCATACTAAATTTGATCTAAAGCATCCCTCATTCTTGCATTTGTCATCCCTAAGTCACTTTGTTCAGTGATCTGAGAGAAAAGGCATTGACTTGAGGGATCTTGTGAGATAGAGAACCATAGAACACCCGTTGGGAAGTTGAGCTATTCCTCATAGCTCCATAACTTGCACCAAGAGTCCCATGGGTGTGTGGGCAAGTCTTTGAATAATTTTCACAATTTCAGTTTCGTTGAACTATTTTTCCCGCATACATTTCTGGCGCCCACCGTGGCGCCTAACCCCATTAATCAAATCGGTTTTTAAATATGACCAACTTTGCAGGTACGCGGGAAACGAGAATCGGTGCGTAGGGAACAGTTCATAGCGCATCCGATTAAAACTTCAGTGCATGTGGTCTCCTATTTAGCACGTTGGACTCATCTCTTAGCACATAGGAACCCTTCTTTAGCGCATAGACTTTTTAATATTTTCTATAGCTTTCAGCACTGGAATTTAACAATCCAGCGCATCTGGAAAAAAGTTCAACGCGTCAAAGTATTTTTGATAGCGCATTTAGGGCATTTTGTAGCGCATCCAATGCATTCTATAGAGCATCACAGACAAAAAGCAGGAAATAATTTGTAACAAAAACCTCAAATTAGACTTGCGGAAGTCCACGAAACCATCTTTTTTGCTAACTGATTAACTGATTTTCTGCAGGTTACTAACAGTTTGATTGCAGGTTTGGAGTCTATTTTATTTAAGCTAGGATTAAAGTAGTTTAATTTTTACTAACTTAGCTAAGTTAGTTAAGATTAAAAAAAAATTGTATTCCTTGTCAAACTAAAATTGAACTCACATTTCATTTTGGACACTTAAAAAGAACAACAACAAAAATCTTTCTTTCTTTCTAAGGAGAAAATTTTCATTTGGGGCATCTAAAAAGAACCAACAAAATTTTATTTTTGCAAAGAGCTTTAAAAAGAACCTCACCATCCTTTGGTGTTTAAAAGGATCAATTTTAATTTTGCAAAGTAAAAGAACCTCACTTGTCAAATTTTATTCCAAGTAAAAGAGGGAAATTCTTCCCCTTTGTCGATTTATTTTTGTTGACCAAGTCGAAATCTTTGCTTTGTTGACCAGGTTTCTTTTCACTAGATTAGACAATCACTGATTTGGGGCAATAAAATAAACACCATGTTTTTGTGGAGAAATATCTCCATATAGATTAACAAATCATTGCGATAAAAGGATAAAAAAAACACTTGTGTGCCTTGCTTTGAAAGTGGAAGGTATATGCTCTCCCCTTAACTGGGTGGTCAAAAAGCCAAACCACTCTTACGCTTTCAGTGTTTTAAAGCATTTTTAAATCCTTTAGCAAGTCTGCCCTCCCAAGGAGTAATAACTCTTATCCATTAAGGTCGGTGAGAGGGGAATGACCTAAGTGGGGAACGACTTTGACGCCAAGTGTTCCAACCAACTATAATCAAAAGTGGAAGGTGACGAAAGTCCTTTTCAACGGTTGCGCGCAATGATTAGCCTTCCCCCAATATCTTTACGATACGTAAAGCCTTTGTTCTAAAGGTTGGGAAGCCTCCTAAGGGAGTTTATCACTGACGGCCAAACAGGAAGCCTAATTAAAAACCTTAGCATTAGAAACCTTGAGCTGAGTCAGTATCAAGACATTTGCAATATCATAGTGCAAGGGTGGGGAAGAATCCGCCCGCAAGATTACTCACCATATATCTACCAAGATAACTACTCAATTGTGAAGCAATTCACTTTGAATTAATTTCTGGAAAAACGCAAAAAAATGGGCACCCCCTAGGGGGTGACAAGGCTGTTTGAGCTGACGGAGTATCGAGACTAGTGGGTTATGGTATTGTTGATGACCCTTGAATAAAGAGTATGATTGAATTGTGTTGTCTATATCCTAACCTATCAAAACACTAGGGATTTGAACACATCCTCGCAGAATATACACTCTTTGTTTAGACTAAGCAAAATGGTTATCTCTTTTGTGTTGTGCTTTCATTTCTTACTTAAGAAAATCATCCATCATAGTTGAGACGAAGTTCAAAAGTCACAGAAAAACCACCAAGTCAAACAACCAGGGCAGTTTAGCGCATAAGAGAAATGTATTAGCACTTTGGAACCATATTTTAGCGCGTACAAGCTTCAACATAGCGCATCAAATCTGAATTTGAACGCATAAACAATCCCAACATTCAACAGTTCAAAACTTAGTGCTTGTTGGAAACAACCTAGTGCGTTGGAGCAACAGCTTAGCACGTTGAGACCAAACATTAGCGCGTTAAGGTCAAAAGTTAGCACATTGGTAGGACATATTAGCACATAGCTTTTAAAACTAAATCAAAAGCAAACAGTTCAAGTTAGCATGTCAGAAAGGCAGCTTAGCGCATTGAGATCATTCTCTAGTGCTTTGGGGACATTTGATAGCGCATTTGGTTTCTGGCTTAGCGCATAGCCGAACCTAGGAAAACAGAGAGGAAAACAAAAACTTTTTTTTTTTAATTCTAAAAACAATTTAGGAAGCCATTTTTCCTCACTTTGACTCTATCAAACAAAAATTCAAAATCAGAGTATCAAAACCATTCCAAAAGCAAGTTTTCCTTAAAATCGAAGTTGTCAAAATCCAAAAACTAGTCAAAAGATAAAACACATCTTTCCTATCAGAATTAGGTAACACCATCACACGTATCAAAAGGTCCTCCAATCAAATAAATTTTATCCCAAAAACATACTTGTTTCAAACTCAAAGTTGTCAAATCGAGTTTCCATATCGGGAAATCTCTTATCCCATAAGATTTGACGCACTTTGTTGTGAGGGGCATCTAAACCTTCATTTGATAAAAGTAAAACTTAAGTTTCCAAAACAATATAACTTGAATCCAAAACAAATCAAAGGAAACCATTGATCACCTGTGCATGACTAATCCCCATATTCTGAGAAGAAAGAGTATTTATCACAACACTAAGTTGAGGAAACAACAACCTAGTTCTCAGAAACTCACCAAATGGAATAGGTTTATATACATCAATCGCCAACTCTTCAAATCTTATCGAATATTCCTCCGTCATATGTGCTTATATCTTCAAGACAAAACAAACGAATTTGATGAGGAACTATTGAGGAGTAGAGCATTGTATCAAAAAGCGGCATTCAGCCAACGATTGAATCATGGAGGAAAAATCAACCCGGCTTTCTTTCCAGAAGTTTGCATCACCTACAACACACCTCAAGTAGAGCCGCCAACTCCTGAACAAAACATAGAAGATGAATTCGTTCCCTTCATCACAGAGAGTTTCTACTAGATGCCCGTTATCACTTGCTCTCAACGAAACAAACAAAGAGAAACACAACCAAAGTCCAGCATGGGGCGACGATTATCAAATCCCTTCGACTATCCAAATCTAGAAGACACGGAGATCACTGAAGAAATCCTTCAGGAATGCCAAGAAAGTGCCTTGTTTCAAAGACTTATGGAAAGACTCATAGAGGCTGATAAAGAAAAATACCTACTCATGCTCACAAGCAAAGGAGTTAGGATTCCAGAAGACTTGATACAAACACTTTTAGAACAAGGTCTCGACTCTATACTTATCAAGAACAACAAAGAGAAGAGGATGCATGCGACCCTAAGCAAAACATACCTGAGCAAAACATACCTGAGCAAAACATCCTTGAGCAAAACATACCACTACACACACCATTCCAAACTAGACACACTAAGAAGGAAGAACTCTTCCCTCGGCAAACAAATGCACCCTTGGTTGCTCTTACACAACAAATGCAAATGCTACAAAAATAAATGCAAGACATGCAACAAGGATCAATAGTACGGTATTCCTTGAATGAAATTTGTCCTCACCCTTTTGACAGAAGGTTAAATATGGTACCTTTTCCCCCAAATTCAGACATTCCCAAATTTGACAAATATGATGGGAAAAGTGATCCGCATGATCATGTCCAGGAATTTTGTACCATGAGCCTGGAATTTGCCCATGATGACACCTATTTAATGAGATTATTCCCAAGAAGCTTGGGATGGCAAACAATGGAATGGCTATCCAAAATCGCACCTCCTGCCAGATCCTTTGATGAATTAGTCAATAAATTTATTACTCAATATTCCTACAACATTCAACATGCCATCACCATGCTGGATGTCTGCAATACCAAACAGAAGAACAACGAAACATTCATGGTGTTTCTTCAACGTTGGCAACGGATGGTTTCAAGATATCCTCGAGATGTGCCTGAAAAGGAAAAGATGGAAATTTTCATTGACAATTTGAATAGCGAGATGAGTTACAGACTCAAGCTTCAATGCATACCGTCTTTTGCCAAATTGATTGAAAATGGCATCCAAGTAGAGGAGGCATGTGTCAAGAAAGGAACATTGAAATTCTTCAAAGAAGGAACAAATTCATCCAACTCTCATTACAGTAACCAAAACAACAATAACTTAGACAAATCTAGGTTCTGGACTAGAAACAAAAATACTGGAAATGAAGGAGGAAACGAAGCTTAAGATGTGAAGTCCAAACAACTAGTGTTGGCCTTATCAGGCAATCCTCAAGATACCAAGAATCAAAAGGGTGCTAACCAAGGCACTAACACTTATGCACCCAATACCAATCAAGATCATCTCAACACAAACAACAATGCTCAAAACAATAACACCAATCGAGGACCTAATACAAACTCACGAGGTAACACCAATAACTTTCCTAAACGCATTTACACACCATTATGTCAATCATTGGAGTTTGCATTCAGAGAGCTCCTGGCAAACAAAATTATCTCCTTACCAGCAATCAACAACTTTGAACCACAAGTCAAACCACCTTGGTGGAATGACTCACACTTTTGTGACTTTCATCGAAACAAAGGACATCAAACAAATGATTGCATGAGGCTGAAAAAAATTGTTCAAGACATGATTGATAGAGGCAATTTAACAGTCGATGGTCTCAAGACAAATGGTGACCATGGAGCCTTTAAGAATCCTCTTCCAAACTACAACAAGGATGGAGCTTCAACCTCAAACGATACACGTGGAGCTCGTATCAATCACATATACAATAACACCATCAATCATATATCAACCAATGACAATCAAGTGAATGCCATTACAATCAAAGACAAACGCGAATATGAATCAATCAATGTAACCACCAAAGATCAAAAATATGTCTTGAAGGGACATATGTCAGCAGCAAACACCATACCCAAGATTCAATATGATCTAGTCAGTCAACTGCGCAAAACTCCCGCTCAAATATCTATACTTGAGTTGCTGAAACTTTCACCAAAACACAAGGACATCTTGGAACAAGTGCTATTGGAAACAAATGTACCTCAGGATTTGGATACTGACAAATTCCAAGCCATGGTGGCTCATATGACAAGGCCTCATAATCTCACCTTTTCTGAGCATGATAATATTTCATTGAGCCATCCACACAATACTTCACTCCACATTGAAGTCTTGGTCTCCAAACATCGAATCAAAAGAGTATTAATAGATGGAGGAGTTTGACTCAATATATGTACTTTAAAACTTATCTGTGCATTAGGCTTCTCTGAGCAGTCTATTGATCCACGCAAAAAGATCACTATCAAAGCATATGATGATGAAGAAAGAACATCCAAAGGAACAGTGGTGTTGCCAATTCAAGTGGGACCAGTACAAAAGGACACTATGTGCCAAGTCTTAGACATAGACCTCACATATAATATCTTATTAGGTCGACCTTGGATACATGAAATGCAAGCAGTACCTTCAACTTATCACTAGTGTGTTAAGTTCCCATACAATGGACAAGAGATCTCTATTTCAGCGGATCATAACCCTTTTCAACATTGTAATGCTATGGGGGCAGCTCAAGGCAGTTTGGTTCCACATAACAGAGAAAAACAACTTTCCTCAACACCAAATTTTTGGCAAGAAAAGCCTAAGTCTTTATCTATGGATTTTAAACAGAAGATGAAAGTGAAAGAACAAGGCATGGGAGAGTACTCTTTGGAACCCTTGTGTTTAATCAACTTACCAGTATCACCTAAGTCTCATGGACTACCTACAACATCAAAACATCAAGCAACACAGCCCATCACCAAGTTTGATGGCAAGTTTATTCAACTAGGCACACTAGCACATGAATCAGAAGAAAAGGACATGCTTAGTTGGCTATACAAAGATGAAGAAGAAGTCCAAGCAGCTACTATGGAAGTAGCTATACCGACACAACTGTATGGAAAAGGCTACCTAATCATGCAACAAATGGGATACAATGGCAAAGGACCTATCGGCAAGCGTCAGGAAGGTGTCACAAAACCATTAGATCCTCCTTCATAGTTTTCTAAAGACAAAACAGGATTGGGCTATGAACACACTCTACCACCAAGGAAGACACCAAGTAAATATCAAAAACCTTAGTGGAAAGAAAAGAAGAAATACATGGAGGACTCCTGGAAGGAGGCACTATTTGAATTAGTAGAAACCATATGAAAGGAACATGAATACCAGGAAAAAGAGAAACATCAAGAGAAATCAGTCATTCAAAAGGCAGAAGCACCTTGTGCAGAGGTACATCATGTTCAAGAACCTATTTCAAGAAAAGAAGAATCACCCCCTAACAACATCATTACTCCCCGAGGAGAGATAGTATATGAACAGATGCAACGAGTAGAAACAAGATCTGATATAGAACCTGAGAAAACTGTCAGATTAGTATCAATCATCAAAGACCTATTTTCACCCTACAACATACCAGTCCACAACACTGAAAGAATCTGGGATAATACTTATGAGACTGATTCAAATGAATATAAATGGGGCAGTTGTTCCAATGTTACTGAAGATATTGCTGAAAACACCAATCATACACACCTTTCTCAAGAAGAACAAGGCACGGAGCCTAGACTACTTGAATTTGGTTCGCAAAATATCTATGATGCCAAGGAAAACGAGCAGTGACATTATGAGTAAGTTTACACGGAAGATGATACCATCGAAGACCTTGACAAAATCATTAACTTATTTAATATCCCAGCCAACCTTGATGATACCTCCATCCTAACACTTACAGCGGCTGAAATCGACCCACCCAATGACTCTTTACCACTCATCTTTCCTGACCTCATTGATTGGGATGAACTTGAAAATCATGACATACCAATTTTCCCAAATGATGATTCCATTATCCATTACTTATGTACCGTTAACCCAGAAACAGACTCTACCAGTGAACAAAGTAACGACATATGCAATCAAGGGAGTGCCAAGTCTCAATCACAAAAATGAAAGAAATAAAGGATCTATTGCTGAAAACCAATCAATGGCAGCAATAGATCACAAAAAAGTAAAAATAAAGGACGCATCTGCAAGTGAAAATCTTTTTGAGGCACCTAAAGATGAGAGACTTGACACTCTTCCTAAACATTATTAGGAGCGATCAACCATATTGATTGAGCCCACTCAATCAATCAGCATTGGTACAACATAAGCAACCAAAAACATACACCTAGCAAAATCTTTGACAGAGGCAGAAAAACAAGGGTTTATCAAATTCTTCAAAGAAAAGCAAATCAATTTTGCTTGGTCATACGCAGATATGCCCGAGATTGATCCACATTTAATCATGCATCACTTGTCCATTGCTCCAGGAGCCAAGCCAGTTAAGCAAAAATTGAGAAAGATGAATCCACATGTAGCACTCATGGTCAAAACCGAGCTAAAGAAACTATTAGATGTCAAATTTATTCAACCTATAGACTATGCTGAATGGATTTCCAACATTGTACCAGTTTCAAAACCAAATGGCAATATCAGGATATGCACCGATTTTTGAGATGTCAACAAGGCCTGTCCAAAGGATGATTTTCCTTTTCCCAGTATCGACATAATTGTAGACCTCACAGCAGGCCATGCAATGCTATCATTAATGGATGGTTTTTCTGGCTATAATCAAATCAAGATAGCTCCAGAGGATCAAGATAGAACAAGGTTTACCTGTCCTTGGGGAACGTATTGTTGGAATGTCATGCCTTTTTGCTTAAAGAATGTCGGGGCAACTTATCAACAAGCCATGATAACAATCTTTCATGACATGTTGCATACCTTCATGGAGGACTATGTGGATGATTTACTAGCTAATTCATTTACTCGAGCTGAACATTTGGGCATCTTAGAGAAAAAATTTGAAAGGTTGGAAAAATTTCAAGTCAAGCTCAACCCTAAGAAGTGTGTCTTCGGGGCTACATCAGGCAAATTATTAGGCTACATAGTCTCAAAAAAGGGCATTGAAGTAGACCCAGCAAAGGTACAAGCCATCATGGAGATGCCACCACCTAAGAACATCAACCAACTCAGATCCTTGCAAGGATGACTCTAGTCAATCCGGCAATTCATCGCTCAACTAGCAGATAAAATCCTACACTTCAATCATTTGCTACATAAGAATGTACCATTCATATGGGAAGCCAAATGTGCAGAATCATTCTATAAAATCAATCAATATCTAATGAACCCACCAGTTCTGGTACCACCAATAGCAGGGAAGCCACTTATTCTCTATATATCCACAACAAACATATCATTGGGGGCACTGTTAGCACAAGAAAATCAAGAAGGCAAAGAACGATCTATCTATTACATTAGTAGAACTTTAAATGGATATGAGCTCAATTATACATTCACTGAAAAGGCTTGTCTAACAGTGGTATTTGCTTCTCAAAAGTTTCGACACTACATGCTAGCTCACACAATCAAGCTAGTAGCAAAAATCGAACCTCTAAAATAATTGCTCAGCAAAGAAGCTCTCACAGGCAGATTGGCTAAATGGGTAATGATTCTCAGCAAATTTGATATCCACTACACAGAGCGTTGAGCTATCAAAGGACAAGTAATTGTAGATCAATTAGTCAATGCACCACTACCAAATAAACAACCAATGGAGATCGAATTTCCAGACAGGGATGTTCTTACTATTACCACCAAGCAATGGACCCTATACTTTGATGGTTCCTACACTCAACATGGTTCAGGTGCTGGCATTTTGTTCATCACTCATGACAGACACACCATACCAAGATCATATAGACTCATGTTTCCATGCACAAATAACATTGTTGAATATGAGGCATTGGTGACAGGCATCAAAATGGTCGTGGAATGGAGAATCACATAATTGAAAGTCTATGGAGATTCACAAGTAGTCATAAATCAGATCAACAATGACTATCAGACGAAAGATGACAAGTTGCTACCATACAAATGAATGGTGGATGATTTCAAACAATATTTTGTACACATCACCTTCAAGTAAATACCAAGGTTGGACAATAGAGCAGCCAATACAATGGCTACTATCGTTTCACTGCTACAAATTCCAGAACAACAGATTCGTTACGAGTTTCTGGTAAAGCAACTGTTTTCCCCAGCCTATGACAATTCTACATCCCATGTTATCTATGCTCTAATTGGTTTAGACTCTCCATTATATGGAACAATATACGATTATCTCAAAATCAATACCATACCCATCAACCTATCTCGAAATGAAAAATGCGACTTTATCTGGCAAGCCACCCGTTATACCCTCACTGCTAATACTCTTTACCGTCAAGGTCTAGATGGTACTCTTCTTCGTTGCCTTGTGTTGGTTAATAGATTTGTCTCCTTCTTAAACTTCTAACTGTGATCTCCTTAAAGAAAAATGTGACTCTATTTTTCCCTTTTGAAAGAAACAAATTTATCAACAGTTGGAAGAATTAATGAAAATTCAACCTCTACATTTGAGGGCAGATCCTTGTATGATTTGCAACGAATTAATTGTACAATTGATATGCTAACACTTTTAACCATAAAGTATTAAAAAGGCTTCAGCATTTATCCATCAACACAAATAAACGCCTAAATTTTTCTAAAAGAATGTTAAAAGGGAGTTCACAGACTCTGATTTATAACATATTTGTTGCATACATTCAAAACAAAATGGGGACTTAGCAAGAGAAACTAATAGCTCGATCGAGACTCTCTCATGCCTCATAGGGCAAGGGGGATCAAGCAGATCAACTCCATGTGAGTTGTCCAATAACTTATAATAAATATGAACTGAGAAGAAATGCAAAGATGACTGATTACTAGATTATATCATGCCCACATAACAACTTAAGAAAGATTACGAATCTCAGAATGCACAAATTCAAAGTTAACACAACATTCCATTAATAATCAACCATTATATCATTCCCACAAAACTTTTCTATTGCTTCCAAAATCACAGTTTCAGAACCCATTCAAAGGCAAGATTTTTAACTTAAATAGCCACCAGGCCATAGTTTTTACATGATTAACAAATAACATTTACTTTCACTCCGGTGAAAGAAACTGTTAAAATAACATAAAAGAGAACTAAACTAATAGCCACTGAAAGGCCAACATTTCATTTTAGAACAGGTAAACATCCACCCCAACTGAGGAAGTTACGGGTTTGTCCTGCTTTGTCGAGGATCCACGCCATTCTAGATGTGCTGCCAAAAAGTTTAGGATGACTTGGAAATAGGGCAGGCCAATGTGCATGATCCTTTGCTTCCACACTTCTTTGTCCATATTCACCTGTGTGACCTTCGCTTTATGAACCTCTAAGTGATCCGAATAGAAAATGAGCATTGATTCAATCCTTGCTACCTTTGAAAAGTCATCGATCGTCAAGGATTTTGTGGTCTGAATGGAATGGACTCTTTCTTGAAAGACTTTAGTCATGTCTACAACTTCCTCAATCACCTTGGCTCCCTCCTTCATGAGTTGGATATTAATACATTTAAGGTCTTTCTGTATAGTGTCAATAAAGTTAGTCAGTCCTCTGAGCAGCTTGGTGGACTCTTCATGGCCCTGCCCGATGATTGAATTGCGCCATTCCACATTTTTCTTTGACACGTATAGCACATTATCATCTAGGTTCTCTATCGGTTTCTAAGCTAGGAACTTCATCATTCCATACTTTTGGAAATCATTCATTTGTACGAGAACCGCTACCCACTTAATCCTTTCCTTTTCCCAGGCGACTGTCTCCAGCTCAAGCTCTTTACTCACAGTTTCTACATCCTTTTAAACCTTAACTAGATTTAATAATATATTCTTATCCTTGTTGAATTATCAAGTCTAGCCATTTGTTAAACATCTTCGTCACTACCATGTTCCTTTGAACTTGATCAAGCATCTTCTGGTTTGCTGGAGATTTAGGGTCAAATGACACTAGTATCTGCGACAATGGTTGAGGATCTTGGTTGTGAATAGCATTGATGTATTCTGCCATCTGTGTGACCATTCGCTTCATTTCTCTCTTGTCTTTTTCATCTTTCCAAGTCCTTGAGATTATCCTCTTTGTAGAGGATTCCAAATGTGTTACATCCATGACCCTTGATGCAACCCCCAAATCTATTTTCTCCATAGTAAAATCTTCCTTTGTGGCCTTATCTGCATCTCTCCCAGGAATGGGCTTGGCCACTTCAATTGTCCAGTGTCTTGTTGTGTCATCCACATCAAGCATTGCTTGTGTTTTGAGTTTTTTGGGATTTAATGCTTTTCCCAAGCATTTACTAACCATGTCCTCCAATGGAATGGTGACCGACACCACACTCCTCTTCCTTCCAATGGTGGCTTCCAGCCATCTTGGTGCACTGGTAGGTTCTTTAGGTGGCAGGGTGATCTGTGCATCTGGGGAGGTAACGATTACTAGGGTATTCATGGGATCTTGTTGAATTTCCACTTCTTCATTTGTATCCATTTCTTGCATCTCGGGCTCGCTTTGATCCTATGAGTTCATTGTTTGTTCAAGCTCTTCGCTGGGGTCTAAGTCCACCATGACCTATTGCAGGACAGGCTCCCTACCCTTCTTTTTGCTTCTTGACCGAGTTACTTGGGCAGCTGTAAGACCGGATGGTGACCCTCTTGACCTTCTTGGCGGTATTTTCCCTACAGAGGGCTTTGAGACACCTGCAACATCAGCAATTTCATTAGTGGCAGAAATAGGAGATTGAACCATGGTGTGTGAATCACTTCTTGATTTGAGTGAGGACATGTGAGGACCCTCCTTGAATTTCATTTTCCTCAACCATCTCTCTGTTCTCCTGACAACATTGAAGGTCCTTGTTTGGATGCTATCATCTTCTTTTTTGTTCCAGTCAATTTATGGAATGGGTTTCCCTTCAATCTTAGTACCGAACTCTGGATCCAAGACGTCTTCCTCTGTATCTTCCAATACACCTGATGTATTAATTGGGAGCCTCAAGATAGCTATCTGTCGTAAAGTGAATCTTGACCGTAGCCTCTTTCTCACTTCATGCTCATCCTTGCAGTTTTCCCAATAATCCTCTATCTGAGGTTCATGGCAGAAATGACTGTCTATATTAAGGTTCTCCCTTGCATAACCTTTCCTGTCAAATCTTTGCCTAGCCACATATGGCTGCAGGTTCATCCTTTTGAACTCCAATTCCAGATTCAAGGCATCTAATATTGATTTGCAATTGTAATACCCAAGTTCAACGGGAAATACCACCCCGGATTCACCCTTTGCCCCTAATCTTTTATCTATATAAGTCAACTGCCTACTCACTTTTGTAAGCATGTAGCTATCAAAGGCGTACCTGGGTAATTTGAATGGTTGGCCTTCAAAACCACCTACCTGTATGTAAGTAAACCATGGAAATTGGATAAAGAAACTCCCATATATACTCACAAATTCCATAGCCTCAATGGACATTCTCTTGTTTGCACCACTCTGAAGTTCAAAGGTCAATCTTCCCGTAAAGACTCCATTCCATCTGTCAATTTGTTCAACATGTCTATGTTGTTGCAACAAAGGGTAATAATTATAAACCCTCATTCCATCAATTCAGGGTTCATTGGGTAATCCAGGCTAATCTTTTGTGCAAGCTAAAATATAAAACAAGTAAGAAGACATGTAAAACCCAGTCATCCCCACAAAATTGCTTAGTCCTTCATGAAGTCTCTTCGGAATTACCTGAGACCAATCCAGAAATCTGTCACTGGATAGAACCACTTGGATGAAAATGTACATCCAGTCCTCCCAGTAGAAGAAATGTGAATTCCCCTTTACTCTATTCAATAGCACAACAATGTGTTGCACCTTTGTGATGAGGTGTTCTCTGGTTAGGGGTTTGGGTAATTGTGATCCTTGTTTCTAAACCTTCAAGAGCCAATTTCTTGCAATTACACTTATGTACTTACCCTTCTTCTCAAAGAAATAGGTGCATGAATTTCCAATCGTCCAATCCTCATACTCCTCTTTATGCGGAATACCCATTGTCGCCATCACCGTTTCCCTATTAATATTGACTAACACCTCACCATCACTGGTTCTGATACACCTGTTCTCAGAGTCATATCTCTTCATGCAGGCCAACACTAAATCTAGAAATGGTGGGACGAGCAGGAATGCAACAGCTTCCACAAGACCACTCTTGACCATCTTCTCCATTAATGAACCAACCTAAGGGTTCTTAGTCCTTTCAAGGAAATCCCCCTAATCTACATGAACTAAGGAGGTGTCTTCCATTTCCGGCAAGATCTCACTAAACATGAGGTTCAGCCAAGCTTTGGCAGCCCTGGCCTCATTTTAACTATCTATTCCCTTAACCAAGAAATTTTAACAGCAATACAGTATGCTACCCCAATAATTTTTAGATTTCCCCCTTTTCTACACTGATAAAACTTCAGTACATGAAGAAACACAACTTAGGAGAAAACAACTGAACTTACCCGAGAACACCATGAAAACTGGAAATTCTTCCGGAGAATAGAGCTAGATTTACCTTCGGCACCTCCAATTAATTGAAGTATGGCAACTGTGACCTTCCTAAATATGGAAATAAACTCATACATTTTTCCTTTAATCAGACGGGTAAATATCTATAGGACCACACACGCTTCATCATGATTTACCCAAGTGTGCGAAGTAACGGTGAAATGACAAACCTGACACCTTCTTAATTATCCATCACTTTCGCACAGGCAATTTGATGTTTGCATGATTACTTTCCACATTTAGAATTTCAAAAAGTCGAATAAGAGGATATTCCTTCTTGCTGCTTTTATTTCCACCAAAAAGATTTCGGGTTAGTTTTGAAATGAACCTATGAACCTTGAACCACTTGAATAAAAGGTTCAACGGTTCAAGTTCACTTAAGAAATATAACAGTAACGAGCGACACATAAACAACACCAAGAACGAGCGGCAAAAGAAAAGGACTATTTAAAGTGAACCTTGAACCTTTTGAATCGCTTGAAATTTGGTTCAAGGTTCAAGACTGCATATCAACTCAACGTAAAAAGACTCACACTCGTCATATAACAATACATTGTCGGGACTCACTAAAAGGCATTTCGAACCTTGAACCTTGAACCTCTTGAAATTTGGTTCAACAGGTTCAAAACTTCAATGACCAAAAACAAAAAAAACATGCTTGTTCACATGGTGACAAAGACTGAAACAACTTTATTTTTAAATTGCTTTTTGAACCTTGAACCATATGAACCTTTTGACAAAAGAGTTCAACGGTTCAAGTACAAGGAGAACAAATGACCCGACGGAAGAAAAGGCACAATAGGCAACCCACGAATTGGAATATTAAAAAGGAAAAAATTACAAGTGGACTAACATCGACTTTGACTGGGGACTAGAACTATGAAGGAACTAGAAATAAACTCCAAAATCTTTGGTTTCACATGCCAAACTTTATTCAAAGACACAAACATACTAAACCGAAAAGACACATAAACGCAAAATAACTAAACACTATGTACAAAAACTACGAGGGACTCTCGTTTACAGTTGATATAATTTCAAATCTTGACCATTATAGGTCAAAGGAAGAATAGTACCATCCAGATATGCAAGTTTAAAATAGTTCAGTCCTTTTACCTCATGAATCAGGAATGGTCCCTTCCAGAGTGAATCAAACTTATCATGTGCTCCCTTAGGCTCTCTTCTTTTGTCCCATAGCAGTACCTGATCACCCAGCATGAAATTTTGAGGCCTTGCTCACTTGTCGAATATTCTTTTTACCCTCATCTGATGTTCTGTTATCCGATCCACTAGTTTATCCCTTTCTTCATCAATCTTTGTCAGGTGCATGATTCGCTTTTCTAAAGAACTCTGGAAGTAAGCATCTTCAATAACTATTTGTAGTTTGGTGGTTGTCATCTCTAAAGGAAGTGCTACCTGAGCGCCAACACCATAGACCAATTCAAACGGAGACATCCCAATTGCCCTCTTTGGCGATGTACGGTCGGCCCAAAGAGCTTCATACAGTTTCTTATGCCAATCCTTAAAATTCTCACTCACTAATTTTTTCATGATATTAATGAGGTTTTTGTTACTGGGTTCAGCCTGACCGTTTCCCTAAGGATAACAATCAGATGAGTGAGCAAGAGAGATTCCATGATCATAGCAAAACAAAGAAATTTCAGCAGAGGAGAAATTGGTAGCGTTGTCTGCTACAATTTTTAATGGGACTCCAAATCAAACTAAGATGTTCTCCTTCATAAAATTACAAACAATGTCCAAGGTTGTCTTTCATACTGGAATGGCCTCAACCCATTTAGTATAATAGTCTATGGCTGTTAAAATATGAGTGTGACCGCCACTAGAGGTTGGTGTCAAGGGACCAATAAAATCTAGACCCCACTGCTTGAAAGTTTCATCCACAACCACGGGTTGGAGTGTTAATGTTGCGAGATGAGGTTTACCGTCAAACAAATTACATTTTTCACACCTGGCCACCCATGCATATGTGTCCCTGAACATTCCTGGCCAATAATAGCAGTTCCTCAAGATCTTGTAAGCAGTTATTGTTGAAGAGAAATGGCCCCCACAGGCTTTGTCGTGGAATATTTTCAAAAGAGACTCTTGGAGCAATTTATCGACACATCTTAAGAAGGTTCCATCTAATCCCCTTTTATATAGTACATCATTAAACATGACGTACTTAGTAGCTTTCAGTCTCAGGTTCCTCTTCTCCTTCGCAGAAAGGTGTTCTAGGCAATCTCCATATGTCAAGTAATAAGCTACATCTGCAAACCAGGAATCTTGTAGAGAAAAAAATAGAACTAAAGACAATTCCTCTGTCACTTCCTCCTTACTTTCAGCAATCATCTTGCACAAACCTTGCCCCCTTACCAATTTTGTGGGTCTAATGTCTAAATCGAACTCCTGAATTTTTGATACCCAAGAAGCTCTTTCATTCATCCCTATGTCTTGTTGCGTTAGAATGCTCTTGACTGCCGAATGAGGCACATAAACCACAGCGTGAGAATGGAGAATATAATACTTGAATTGTTTCATCGCCTTCATGACCGCATATGCTTGCTTTTACATTATTGAATATTTAAGTTCATGCTTTTTCAGAGGTACGCTCATGAATGATATAGGGACCTCATCATTATCATCATTCTTCTGTAACAAAATCCCTGACATAGTGTGCTCTGAGGCATAGCAGTACATGACAAAATCTTTATTGAAATCAGGATTAACCAAGACAGGTGCCTGACCAATAGCATCTTTTATTGAGGAGAACGCTTTCTTCCCTTCCTCGCTCCATTTGAAAGATTGTTTCTCACTCATCAAATTCACAATATATCTTCTAGTCTCAGCAAAGTTTGGGATAACCTCCGAAGAAAATTCACCTGCCTGAAGAAGGATCTAATGACATTCCTACTTGATGGCAGAGATAGTTGTTGAATTGCTCTTACCCTTTCAAGATCTATTTTCACCCCTTCTGTAGAAACAATATGACCGAGCAACTTACCCTCTGTGACTCCAAATACTAATTTCTTGGGGTTCAAGGATACCCCATGCTTGCGACACCTTTGCAACACTTGCCTCAAGTCCTGAAGGTGATGCTTTCTTCTTTTTGAGAACACTGTCAAATCATCCAGATATACAACAATAATCTTATCCTTTAAGTGGCCAAAAGACAAGTCCATAGCCCGCTGAAATGTTGCTCCTGCATTAATCAAACCAAAGGGCATCCTGTTATATGCAAATGTACCCTAGGGAGTAATAAAGGCATTTTTGTGTTGATCAACTTCTTGAACACTGATTTGATTATATCCCAAAAATCCATCAAGCATGGACATCATCTCCGACCTTGAGATAGTTTGCAGAATGTGGTCCATGGCTGGAAAGGGATAATTGTCTTTTGAGGTGGCTTGGTTAAGATTTCTGAAGTCTACGCAAATCCTTATTTCCCCGTTTTTCTTTCTAACAGGTACTATATTTTCTATCCATGTAGAATGATGGATAGGATATACAATCCTGGCTTTTAACATCATATCCACTTCCTGGAATATAGCCCGTGCCACTTTTGGACTAAAGTTTCTAAGCTTTTGCCGAAAAGGGCTTGCTTCAGGCTTCAAAAGAATATGGTGCTGAAATTTTCCTTCTCTGAAATTCTTAAGATCGTCATAACACCAGGCAAACACATCCTTGAACTCCACTAGGAGGCTAATGAACCTCTCCTTTTTTGCCAGTGTACACCACTTTCCCAGATTGATATATTTAGGTTCATTCTCAGTACCAATGTTGACCTTTTCATAACCTCCACTATCTTGGGCCTCTCGGGATTGGTCATCTTTGTTATTTTTGTAGGCATCATTAAGATCAAACAGACGCTCCAAAGAAACCAGTCCTTTAGGAATCTTGTTTCCTTTCAACTGCATGATTCTATCAGGCAACTCATTGGCTCGTTCTGGCGAAAATTCTTTGCACTCTACATCAGAACCTTCAAAATACATGGCATAAAACATATCTAAACCTTGCATAAAATTATTTATTTGTTTATCACTCTCAAATACCTGCCAAAAGTCTGAGTTATCTGGGAAACTAGGCCAATACACCAACTCTACCCTGTAAATTTCTTCAACAAATTCAGGATGTGGGACAAGCAATGAAGCTGAGATTGCTAATGAATCTGCTTTTGAGTTCAATTCCCTGGGTATTGCCTCAATGGAGAATGCATTGAAATCTTCAATTTCGTCCCAAACTCTATTTTGATAGTGCTTCAACCTTTCATTTTTAACACTAAACAACCCCCTGACCTGCGTTACAATAAGTTTAGCATCTCCTTTATCCCGTAGGAGCTTCACTCCCAATCTCTTAGCTTCGGCTAGGCCTAACAACAAGGCCTCATACTCAGCCATATTGTTGATATTTTTGAACTCCAGCTTGAAGGAAAAAGGAATAAGGTTGCCAGAAGGTGGTATTAACACTACCCCTACACCAGAACCTGACGCTACACAACTGCCATCGAACTCCATTAGCCACAGGCTTTCTTTTCCCTCATTTTGAGATGAAACCCCCTCCACCTCACTATAAGAAAAAATCATGTAGTTCCCAAATTGACAATCATGATACAAAATCTGGGCCCTAGGGTCATGAGATGGGAAAACGGTGAATTTGGACTTTGGTTCTGGTTGCAGGATGATTCGTTGCTTCCCAATAGGAATTGTGTCTTGGGACCAATCCATTTTGATTTCACCACCTAACTCCCTACAGAAAGTATGACTTAACAGCATGCCATAACTAGTTGGGATATCAGCTATCAGAATCGTCAACTTGATCCTTTTATCCAAGTGGGAGGCAAGAACTACTTGAGCATCCTTAATTTAGCCTAGCAGAGAAATTTGTTTTGAATCCATAGAATAGCACCTGCCAAAGGTTTTGGTCAAGGATAACCCTAATGCTTTGGCTACAACAAAGGGTATTATATTATCAGATGCACCTGAATCTATAATACAATTAATCAACCTATGACCATTTATGAATAATAATATATAAAAGGGCTTTGGTTTCAAATCAAGAAGGGGTACAGAATCATCTATTTGAAGAGCAGTTATTTCAGGTATCTTTTCACAAACCGAGGGATGAACCAACTCATTGCTATGTGAGGGAAATATGGCATTTACTGACCGCTACATTCCATTAGTCTGTTGTGCATTATTTCCTTTCACAAATTTTACAAGTCTGTCTAGTTCTTTAGGATTTAGCTTTAGGTACTCAACAAGTGTGATTTGAATTTGAGAAGATTTGCAAAATTCTATAATATCAAAAGAACTTTCTTTTTCAACAGGCTTTAAAAATAAGGGTTCTTGCAATTTTTTATCATTATTATGCAATTTTGAATCAATCCCTTTACCTTTGAAGGCCATCGCAGATGATGATGAAGACATCTGGGATTTCACATTTTATTGATTTCTTGCGAGTACAACACATGAAGGATCCTTTAAAGTAACCAAATTATCACCGCCTCTTTCCGAATCTGACTCATACTCAAGAAAATGGATTTCAAAGTCACCGGGTTGCTTTGAAGATTCTTCCTCACCCCACTCATTCGAGGTATCTTTGACATTCATCAATTGTGCATAACATACCATCTCAGGATAGAAACTGCCATCATGTTCATCAGTAAGGTGAAATACACACATATTCCCTTTAGCAGGAGGTGCTTCAATTTCTAATCTTTGATGAGCAGGGGGTAATTGCATGGTCTTATTCCCATAGCCCAAAGACTGGTTCACATTCCTTCTAGGTATATCTTGGTAGGGAGGTGGGTATGAGGTATTGGCTTTGGGCAACTATCTTTTAAGGGTAATTGCATCATTCATTAACCGCTGGATGACAAGATCAAAAGAAGAAGTTTAAGGCTGAGCATTAGGTGTCTGTACTTCCCTTTTCCATTTACCTATTATGATTAAATGATCTTCTAATTCAACTGCAAGGGTTTTAGCAGCATTTAAATCTGCAACTCTTTGCCTGTGGATCAGGAAACCTATTTCGGAAGGCATAGAATTAATAAAGAAACACTTAAGATTGCCATATGAGGGCTTTTGATTAGCTGGAATCTTGTGCAAGATCTTATCAAATTTTTCTACAAAGTCCCTCATAGATTCAGGAATTTCCTTCTTTAACTAGGCTACTTGAGCTAACAGGGGATGTTCATCCTCTGCTACTTTAAATCTTGCCTCAAATCTCGTTTTTAGATCTTGCCAGGTTGTTATCACACTATTTGGTAAGTGATAAAACCAATCGACTACTACCTCAGTTAGTGTCTAGATGAACAACCTCACAGCAACATCCTCATGTTGAACCGCTATTATCCCACAGGCTACATTAAAGGCATTCAGGTGTTCATCAACGATGGTCTTTCCATCACCACTAAATTTTGGCAAATGATCCCTAGCACGTTTTGGTAAGGGGTTAAGATTCAAACCTAAGTACAATGAGCCTACATCTGCCCCCCAAGGATTATTTGCTACCATTGGAAGTATGATATTAAGGGGATTCGGGTTGATTATATTAGGTAGAGCAACATTATGCAAGGTCAGAGCTTGAAAAACTGAGGACACAAGTGGTGATGGCAATGGGGAAGGAGGCCTACTTCTTGCCCTTCTTTGAGGTGAGAAAATGGGTTGAAAATTTAGGTTTTGTAACTCCTGAAAGACAGAATCAAAAACCCCTTCCCTTCTTTGGGACCTAGTATATCTCCTTGACTCCAGTCTTGCAACTAGGCAACCAGTCTTATAATTCGACTCCCTAGCAGAGTCACCAAAAATCTGTTGGTTAACAGATTTGTCTCCTTCTTAAACTTCTAACTATGATCTCCTTAAAGCAAAATGTGACTCCATTTTTCCCTTTTGAAAGAAACAAATTTACCAACAGTTGGAAGAATTAATGAAAATTCAACCTCAGCATTTGAGGGCAGCTCCTTGTATGATTTGCAATGAATTAATTGTACAATTGATATACTAACACTTTTAACCAGAAAGTATTAAAAAGGCTTCAGCATTTATCCATCAACACAAATAAACGCCTCAATTTTTCTAAAAGAATGTTCAAGGGGAGTTCACAGACTCTGATTTATAGCATATTTGTTGCATACATTCAAAACAAAATGGGGACTCAGCAAGAGAAACTAATAGCTCGATCAAGACTCTCTCATGCCTCACAAAGCAGGGGGATCAAGCAGATCAACTCCATGTGAGTTGACCAACAACTTATAATAAATATGAACTGAGAAGAAATGCAAAGATGTCTGATTACCATATTATATCATGCCCACATAACAACTTAAGAAAGATTACGAATCTCAGAATGCACAGATTCAAAGATAACACAACATTCCATTAATAATCAGCCATTGTATCATTCCCACAAAACTTTTCTATTGCTTCCAAAATCACAGTTTTAGAACCCATTCAAAGGCAAGCTTTTTAGCTTAAATAGCCACCAGGCCATAGTTTTTACATGATTAACAAATAACATTTACTTTCACTTCAGTGAAAGAAACTGTTAAAATAATTTAAAAGAGAACTAAACTAATAGCCACTGAAAGGCCGCCATTTCATTTTAGAACAACTAAACATCCCCTGCAGCTGAGGAAGTTACGGGCTTGTCCTGCTTTGTCGCGGATCCACGCCATTCTAGGTGTGCTGCCAAAAAGTTCAGGATGACTTGGAAATAGGGCAGGCCAATATGCATGATCCTCTGCTTCCACACTTCTTTGTCCATATTCACCTACGTGACCTTCGCTTTATGTACCTCTAAGTGATCCGAACAGACAATGAGCATTGATTCAATCCTTGCTACCTTTGAAAAGTCATCGGTAGTCAAGGATTTTGTGGTCTGAATGGAATGGACTCTTTCTTGAAAGACTTTACTCATGTCTGTAACTTCCTCAATCACCTTGGCTCCCTCCTTCATGAGTTGGATATCAATATATTTAAGGCCTTTCTGTATAGTGTCAATCAAGTCAGTCAGTCCTCTTAGTAGCTTGGTGGACTCTTCATGGCCTTGCCCGATGACTGAATTGTGCCATTCCACGTTTTTCTTGGACACGTATAGCACATTACCATCTAGGTTCTCCACTGGTTTCTTAGCTAGGAACTTTATCACTCCATACTTTTGGGCATCATTCATTTGTGTGAGAACCGCTACCCACTTAATCCTTTCCTTTTCCCAAGCGACCGTCTCCAGCTTGAGCTCTTTACTTACGGTTTCTGCATCCTTTCAAACCTTAACCAGATTAATAATATATTCTTATCCTTGTTGAATTATCAAGTCCAGCCATTTGTTAAACATCTCCGTCACTACCATGTTCCTTTGAACTTGATCAAGCATCTTTTGGTTTGCTGGAGAATTAGGGTCAAATGACACTAGTATCTGCAACAATGGTTGAGGATCTGGGTTGTGAATAGCATTGATGTATTCTACCATCTGTGTGACCATTTGCTTCATTTCTCTCTTGTATTTTTCATCTTTCCAAGTCCTTCAGATTATCCTCTTTGTAGAGGATTCTAGATGTTTTACATCCACGACCCTCGATGCAACCCCCAAATCTAATTTCTTCATAGTAAAATCTTCCTCTGTGGCCTTATCTGCGTCTCTCCTAGGAATGGGCTTGGCCACTTCAGTTGTCCAGTGTTCTGTTGTGTCATCCACATCAAGCATTGCTTGTGTTTTGAGCTTTTTGGGCTTTAATGCTTTTCCCAAGAATTTACTAACCATGTCCTCCAGTGGAATGGTGACCGGCACCACGCTCCTCTTCTTTCCAATGGCGGCTTCCAGCCATCTTGGTGTATTGGTAGGTTCTTTAGGTGGCGAGGTGATTTATGCATCTGGGGAGGTAATGATTACCAGGGTATTCATGGGATCCTGTTGAATTTCCACTTCTTCATTTGTATCCATTTCTTGCATTTTAGGCTTGCTTTGATCTTGTGAGTTCATTGTTTGTTCAGGTTCTTCGTTGGGGTCTAAGTCCACCATGACCTATTGCAGGACAGGCTCCCTACCCTTCTTTTTGCTTCTTGATCGAGTTACTTGGGCAGCTGGATGGTGACCCTCTTGACCTTCTTGGCAGTATTTTCTCTACAGCGAGCTTTGAGACACTTGCAACATCAGCAATTTCATTAGTGGCAGAAACAGGAGATTGAACCACGATGTGTGAATCACTTCTTGATTCAAGTGAGGACATGTGAGGACCCTCCTTGAATTTCAGTTTTCTGAACCATCTCTTTGTTCTCCTGACAACATTGAAGGTCCTTGTTTGGATGCTATCATCTTCTTTTTTGTTCCAATCAATTTCTGGAATCGGTTTCCCTTAAATCTCAGTACCAAACTCTGGATCCAAGACGTCTTCCTCTGTATCTTCCAATACACCTAATGTATTAATGGGAGCCTCAAGATAGCTATCTGTTGTAAAGTGAATCTTGACCACAACCTCTTTCTCACTTCATGCTTATCCTTGCAGTTTTCCCAATAATCCTCTATCTGAGGTTCATGTAATAAATGATTGTCTATATTAAGGTTCTCCCTTGCATAACCTTTGCTGTCAAATCTTTGCCTAGCCACATATGGCTGCAGGTTAATCCTTTTGAACTCCAATTCTATATTCATGGAATCTGATATTGATTTGCAACTGTAATACCCAAGTTCAACGGGAAAGACCACCCTGAATTCACCCTTTGCCCCTAATCTTTTATCTATACAAGCTAATTGCTTGCTCAGTTCTGTAAGCACGTAGCTAGCAAAGGCGTACCTAGGTAATTTAAATGGTTGGCCTTCACAACCACTTACCCTTATCTAAGTAAACCATGGAAATTGGATGAAGAAACTCCCATATATACTCACAAATTCCATAGCCTCAATGGACATTCTCTTGTTTGCATCACCCTGAAGTTAAAAGGCCAGTCTTCCCGCAAAGACTACATTCCATCTATCAATTTGTTCAACATGTCTCTGTTGTTGCAACAAAGGGTAATAATTGTAAACCCTCATTCCATCAATCCAGGGTTCATTGGGTAATCCAGGCCAATCTCTTATGCAAGCTAAAATATAAAGCAGGTAAGAAGACATGTAAAACCTAATCATCCCCATAAAATTGCTTAGTCCTTCGTGAAGTCTCTCCGCAATTACCTGAGACCAATCTTGAAATTTGTCATCGGATAGAACCACTTGGATGAAAAAGTACATCCAGTCCTCCTAGTAGAAGGAATGTGAATTCCCCTTTACTCTGTTCAAAAGAACAACAATGTCCCACACCTCTGTGATGAAGTGTTCTCTAGTTAGGGGTTTGGGTAATCGTGATCCTTGTTTCTGAACCTTCAAGAGCCAATTTCTTCCAATTACACTTTTGTACTTGCTCTTCTTCTTAGAGAAATAGGCGCATGAATTGCCAATGGTCCAATCCTCATACTCCTCTTTATGCAGAATACCCATTGTCGCCATCACCGTTTCCCTATTAATACTGACTAACACCTCACCATCACTGGTTCTGATACACCTGTTCTCATAGTCATATCTGTTCATGCAGACCAATACTAAATCTACAAGACCACTCTTAACTATCTTCTCCATTAATGAACCAGCCTGAGGGTTCTTAGTCCTTTCAAGGAAATCCCCCAAATCTACATGAACTAAGGTGTCTTCCATTTCTGGCAAGATACTCACTAAACATGAGGTTTGGCCAACCTTTGGCAGCATTGGCCTCATTTTGACTATCTATTCCCTTAACCAAGAAATTTTAACAGCAATACAGTATGCTACCCCAAGAATTTTCAGATTTCCCCCTTTTCTACATTGATAAAACTTCAGTACACAAAGAAACACAACTTAGGAGAAAACAATTGAACTTACCCGATAACACCATGAAAACTGGAAATTCTTCCAGAGAACAAAGTTGGATTTACCTTCAGCGCCTCCAATTTATTGAAGTATAGCAACTGCAACCTTCCTAAATATGGAAATAAACTCATACATTTTTCCTTTAATCAGATGGGTAAATATCTATAGGGCCACACATGCTTCATCATGATTTACCCAAGTGTGAAAAGTAACGGTGAAATGACAAACCTGACACCTTCTTAATTATCCATGACTTCCACATAGGCAATTTGATGTTTGCATGATTACTTTCCACATTTAGAATTTCAAAAAGTTGAATAAGGGGATATTCCTTCTTGCCGTTTTTATTTCCACCAAAAAGCTTTTGGGTTAATTTTGAAATGAACCTATGAACCTTGAACCACTTGAACAAAAGTCTCAATGGTTCAAGTTCACTTAAGAAATATAACAGTAACGGGCGGCACATAAACAACACGGGGAACGAGCGGCAAAAGAAAAGGACTATTTAAAGTGAACCTTGAACCTTTTGAACCGCTTGAAATTTGGTTCAAGGTTCAAGACCGCATATCAACTCAACATAAAAAGACTCACGCTCGTCATATAACAATACATTGTCGTGACTCACTAAAAGGCATTTCAAACCTTGAACCTCTTGAAATTTGGTTCAACGGGTTCAAAACTTCAATGACCAAAAACAAAACAAAAAAAATGCGCTTGTTCACATGGTGACAAAGACCAAAACAACTTTCTTTTTAAATCGCGCTTTGAACCTTGAACCATATGAACCTTTCGACAAAAGAGTTCAACAGTTCAAGTACGAGGAGAACAAATGACCCGACTGAAGAAAAGGCACAAAAGGCAACTTGTGAATTGGAATATTAAAAAGGAAAAAATTACAGGTGGACTAACACCTTGATCGTAATGAATTTGACTTGGCTTTACAAGAGCTTCACGAAGGTATCTGTGGCACATATTCAAGTGGTCCTACTCTTGCTAAAAAACTTCTAAGAATGGGATATTACTGGCCGACAATGGAAAAGGATTCTTATCATTTTGCCAAGAAATGTCCTAAATGCCAAATCCATGGCAATCTTATACATGCACCAGCACAGGAACTGCAACCATTCACAACATCCTGGCCTTTTTGCTAGTGGGGACTGGACTTAGTAGGCAAAATACACCCTTCATCTTCAAATGGACACAAGTTCATTATCACTGCAACAGAATACTTTACCAAATGGATTGAAGCAGTCCCCATGACCACAGTAACTGGAAAACAAATTGCCTCCTTCATTCTTAATTATCTGATCTGCAAATATGGCATTCCAAGTTCCATCATCATAGATAATGGACAACCTTTCAAAAACCAGGATGTACGAGAACTATGTGAAGGATTCAAAATCCAACATCATTTCTCTAAACCTTAGTACCCACAGGGGAATGGTCAAGCTGAGGCATCCAACAAAACAATATTGAAAGACCTCAAGAAAATAGTGTATGATGCAGGAAAAGATTGGCGCGTGCAACTCAATCCAGCACTTGGGGCATACAGAACTAGCATCCACACACCTACAGGAGCTACGCCATATTCATTGGTGTATGGATCAGAAGCAATTTTACCCCTAGAGGAAGAAATCTCATCTCTCAGAGTATCTTTGAAAGGCCTCATTCTAGATGAAGAGTATCGAGTCAACCGACTGCAAGAGCTAGAAATTCTAGATGAAAAGTGACAACATGCCTATACTCACCTCAAAGAATATTAGCAACACATGTGTCGAAGTGACAATCACAAGGTCATCCCTAGACTTTTTAAAATTGGTGACCTAGTACTCAAAGAGAATCCCAGAAATCAACAGGATCGGGAAAAGAAAGGGAAATTTGAACCTAACCGGTTAGGTCCCTATGTCATCATATCAGCCTATGGATCATGCGCTTATCAGCTAACAACTTCAGAAGGAGATGTGCTCAACAAACCAACCAACAACATCCATTTGAAGAAATACCATAGTTGAGTAGTCTAATGCACGGAAAAGTTAGAAAATAAAAAATATACAAATAAATTAAAAAATCGGAAAAGGAAAACAAAAAGGTGCAATAAAAAAAACTGGTGAAAACCTGGCAATAGGTGCTATTGTGAGAAGACAACTACTCTATTTATCTTTACTCATGAACTTTTATATCCACAGTCAAGCACTACTGGCCATCACCCAACACTTTATCAACATAGCATTATCCAGGACATACTTAGCATAGTCACTATCCTGGTTTATCCGAATATCATCTCATCATATCCCACCATGGCTTGGTAATCCCTATACATATCCATGTCAGGAGGTAAATTTAGCTAGGGGCAACATTGATCAACATTCCATCCTAAGTCAACACTCGCAACAGACCAGGAAAATCAAATCAACACAAACAAATCAACAATCATGAGAACAAAACATTGATACACTTAACAGATTCACAACAAATGATCGATGATTTTCTGAAGTATAAAATGTTTTCATCTTGCATGAAGTTTTGACTATTTTTGCACTTAAACTTTTTTTTGAATCATTGGATCCTCTACATTTTCTCAACGATGCATCGAGTTAGAGAAAGTCATTGGGACTCCAATATTTTTTAGTTTTCTATCTGTGAGGCGATCACTTGTACTGTGTAAATACTTGCCTTGAGACGTGATTTAAAGCATATCACTGAAGACATGGTTCCACTTTGTGCATACAACTGGTTTAATCTTGTCTGTTTATATGCAAGTCACATTTAGGTCATCTTGGTTCAATTATACTTCGACGCTTGTGTCATCTTGCAAAATCAAAAATCATGTAAATTTTTCTCAGGTCATTATGGCTCAATTATACCATTATGCTTGTATAAATTTTCAACATATCCCAGCAACTCAATGATGATAAACACAAAGAAAGCAACCACATGTGACTATATAGGAATGACAAACAAAAGAATGAGGATGATCAATTAGTTGCATATCATTTTATAATTAGTTGCATATCATTATCATACATCTCATTTTCAAGATACATCTCACAACATATCATTATCAATTAGTTGCATATCATTTTACAATTAGTTGCATATCATTATCATACATCTCATTTTCAAGATACATCTCACAAAATATCATTATCACTTAGTTGCATATCATTTTATAATTAGTTGCATATCATTACCATACATCTCATTTTCAAGATACATCTCATACATCATCCATCATACATCATCACATCATATCCATCAAATATCAAATCACATGCATCTATCTAAGCATTACAACATCATCATAGAATCATCAAAATCATATATAAAGCATTATCCATCAAACACATCACATGTGGATCAAAGAAAACGGTGTCGTATATATATATATATATATATATATATATATATATATATATATATCTCAAAAATGATCAAGTACAAAATATGTCATGTTTGTCCCAAGTATAGAAAAATGATCAAAATACAATAGAGACAAGGTCTCTCAAGTATGACTATATCTTGAGGGTGACTGTCTCGCAGCAGATGTCCCAGCACCTGGATCTCCAAGTGGATCCTGATGAGTAGGCCCGGTCACGCCTCTGCTCTCTGTCCTCGAACCAGTGTGCCTGGATCGACTAGATCTCATCACCGTAAAACTAGGAGCTTTGCGCTCCCTAGGAACCAGATCCTCATATAGTCGTCGGTAGTACTCAGCCTCCTTGTTTGTATACTACATCTCCCTCAAAGTTTCTCTCATTGAGCCACTAGCCGCCGCTCTCTCTAGACTATCTGCCCTAGCCTCCACTCGACCCAAGTGCTCCAAAATTGTATCACGCTCTGTGGTCAGCTGTGTAATCTAATGCTGATGCGCTAATAATTGTGTCTGTAGATGTTGCACTAACAACTGTAAGGATCTAATCTGAGCATCCTCTCGGTGAGTGGGAATCCAAATCTGGAGGGGTATCTGTGTTGTGGTACCCCCTGTCCCTGTCCCTATCCTCGATACTGGTGGGGGTAACATATATGACCTCCTCCTCTGGGTAGGTCATCTAAAATCATCTGTCCCACCCACAACTGCTCGCCGACCACCCCCAGTTCCAATCACCAAACCTCCTCTCCCTCTATCCTCCACGGCCCGCCGCACTACTCTCTCAACCCGTATCCCTCTATCCCCACCAGCTCTGCCTCTATCTTTTCTCCTCCCCCGATCTCCTCTCCCTCTATCTCCACGCCGACCTCGGCCACCTCCTCCACCATCCCCACCTCCCTCATCAAACTCCTCTCCCTCCTCTCTCTATCTCCCTAGCCTCTCGAGCCGCTCATCCTCATTGTCATCAAAAGCGGGAATCATCTCTACTAGATCAGATATCCTGGCTAAAACATGAGCCACAAAAAGCATCATGAACTCCTTCATCATCCCTGCATCCACTACCCTATAGGTATAGTCCCATATCTGGTCGGATAGGTGCATATACTCCTCAACTGTCACAATGCTATCAATGGTTGGTCCCTAGTCTGGCACATCTTGCCTCCGTCAAGCATATAAGCATGCTCCCTATGGTATCCCCTGCTTTCGTCCATACTGCCATTGAACTCGACTGTGCAGGAATCTCTCAATAACAAAGGGTGTTCGCCCTATCAAAAATCAGGACATGTATACATAAGGCATCTCCATCTCATCCTCCACCCACACCTTGCACTCCATATATGGTCTCCAGATGACTGTATCGATATCATCAAGCACCCTCCTCCAGTGCTCTAGTTTGCCTAGCTTATTCTGGACAACTATCCCTGTGTATCCATATGCATAGGCCCGTCCAACGGGCCTATCTCTGTCTGCAAGTGGCCTCGTTGCGGGAATGTGCTCCCATGCCCATACCTGTAGCAACGTAACCTCGGTTGATAGACTGTCATACCCCAAGTAGACAACCTAATACAAGTCTCTGTATAAGTGGGCCAACATAGTCAACCCCCATGCAAATCGGCGACCCTGTGTCACCATGTCCTCCAAGACCAATGCCCATCCCACTACCAGTCGCTTCGACCTACGATCAGGACATAAGAAGCCACCTATGAACCCTGCCAATACTGATAGTAGTGGAGCATAATCCAAATCAATAATCTCCTACCATGGGATCTCATAACCACAAATCATATCATCCAGTAGAATCTGACGAAGAGCCTCTGTCCCACCCTCCTCAGTCTGCTCGTATGGCAATAGTGCACCTACCATGGGAATCCGCAAAATCCGGTAGCAATCCCTAGGTGTCACTATAATCTCACATGTCACCAAATAAAAGGTGTTGGTGTCACTATGCCACCTCTCTGCCAAAGCTGTCAATAAACCTCGGTTAATGATATACTAAGGCATCTCTAACAAAGAGGATATTCCACATCTCTCAATGATGTCCCAGTCTACCTGTGTCAATCGTGGAATCAAAGACCACGGTCTTGGAAATGCTCTCACGATTGCGAAACCCCAAGTCGCTCCTGTCACAAGAAAAACATGTCCAATATCAGTTCCACCATCATATCAAAAATCCATATCAAAATATCAGATCAACATCAACTTGAAACATTGAAAAAAAAATCAAGTTTCACATCATATCTAATCCATATCAACATTAGATCATATCAACTTGAAACAACGCAAATCAAATCAAGTTATCTATCAAATACATATGAACTTGAAAAACAACTCAAGTTTCACATCCATATCAAACTTGAAAAACAACTCAAGTTTCATATCCATATCAACTTGAAAAACAACTCAAGTTTCACATCCATATCAACATCAGATCAACATTAACTTGAAACACTGAAAATCAAATCATGTTCATATCAAACATCCATATCAAAATCCACATCATATCAAATCCATATCAACATCAGATCAACATCAACTTGAAACATTGAAAATCAAATCAAGTTATCTATCAAAAATCCATATCAACACACTATATCAAAATTCATATCGGACAATTTATCAAAACAATAAACAGCAGGCACACAGATTGACTATCACACCCATCCTGAAAAAATTGGAAAACACCCACCTATCTTCATTCATCTCAAAATCCCTCACAAAAATCTATTTTCTCCAACATTTTACACCTACGTGCTAAAAACTTTTATCTACACACTAGGCTGCTAGCTATGGGCTACCCAAAATCCGCTATGAGCTACCACATTCACTCTATGTGCTAAACTATCCCTATGTGCTATCTTGTTCTAGCCTTGCACCACCTAAATCACCCTATGTGCTAACTTCATCTACGCGCTAACCTAATCTACCCATGCGTTGCCGACTTTACCCTACGCACTAGGTTACAACTATGAGCTAACCTATTCTACCCATGCGAACCCCTGTTGACCATATGCGCTGGGTCTTTCCTATGCGCTACCCTTTCCCCCCTATGCGCTAGCCTGTTAGCCTGCTGCACTAAAATCCCTAGATGCGCTATCCTAAACTACCTATGCGCTACCCAACCCAACCCGGACGCTACCCTAGCTTTTAAAACTCGACGCACTATCCTTTTTATCGTATGCGCTAGGGTCTAGACCCTACACGCTAAACTGTTAAAATCCGCGGTAAAAAGTGAAAAACGTGACAAAAAAATGACAAAACGAAAAACAAAAAGGGGCAAAAATTGATGACTTACCAGTTGTCCATACCTGGCGGGCCTCCGATACCACTAAACATGCTCAAATCGATGAGAAGCATGGGGAACCGATATTTTGTTTTTCTCTCCAAAGGTCACTTTTTCCAAAGTCAAAAAGCACAAATGATACAAATAAAACCACTTTTTACCTTTTTATAGGGTAAACGAAAATTAGGGTTACGTGGTGGAACATGTAAATTTCTTGTGGTCTCCCTTCTAATTCTAACAAACATCACTATCAGGAGATGAATCAAATTAACGAATTCAACATAGACAAAATTTTAAAATGCAATGAAATTTATCAAAATCAAATCAAATTTTCATATTTTTTATTCATCTCCCGAGGGGGCAATATCAACATCATTTATCAAATCTAGAATATCATTTATCAAATTTGGGGCAAGACATGAACATCTCGATACACGACATCACACTGATCATGATCAAATTTTGATGACACATCATTTTTCTTTGAATTAACATGTGCACACACGTCACTTCAAAGAGGGGCAAAATGTAGACATATAAAAATGACCATATTCCTAAATGAATGTTTAATGTTCATTTTATTCTCATTCCTCTATTTAGTTAAATCTAATTTAATTAGATCCTCCACATTCCTCTATTTAACTAAATAAATTATTCTATTTATTTATTTAAATTCACTTAAGCCCTTTATATCATTTTATTTAATTAAATCCCTTCTCTCTACTTTTAATTAAATTTACATTTAATTAAATAGTTCACTCCAAATAAATAAATCTAATTTATTTAATCCTCCACTTGCAACCATAATTGAAATAAAGCAATTTATTTTAATTAAATCCTATTATCCCTCACCCACTTGCATTTTCCTACATCTTCCAGTTGCCTCCTAACCCTCCTCCTAAATTCTTCTAAAATCCCTCTAATTCCCTTCAATTATCCCCTTTCCCTAAATTTGAGGAGGTCACTTCTCAAATTTGGAGTAAAGTCTTTCAAAGGCATTAAAGCCTTTATGCCTTCAACAAGCTAACTTGTTGAATACCCCCAAATTTGGAAGGACTCTTACAAATTTATCCCCAAAGTCTTTCAAACCATTAATGGTTAACTAACCCTTTGTGGCATGGTTAGAGACTTTTTGTCTAACTCAACCCTCATCTAACCCAGGGGTCTCATCAAGCATTCATTGCTTTGACCATGGTTATCCCTTTAACCCTTGCACAAGAGTTTACCCTTTGGGTAAAAGCTTTATCCAATGGATAACCTTAACCTAACCTTAACCCTTAGCTCCTAAGGTAACCATGAGGTCTTCTCAAGCATTTAATGCTTCTTACATCCCATCTCAAGCAGTCTTATGTTGACAATTGTCACCATTTCATTGGTGAGAATTGCAAACATGGATTGATAACTTTCAATCTTGACCATCCATTGCCCTGTTTCTCTCATAAATAGAGCCCTCATCCCTCCATTTAAAAAAAAAGTCTTTAGCATCATACTTATACTCAATTTTAGCAAGCATCTAGCCTCTCTCTGCAATAGAAATAAATCTAATAATCATCTTAGAAGCATTTCTATCATTGTAGATTAAATCATATCACTAGTATATCATGTTAGGATGGTATTTTTACTAATCTTGTCATCTTATCATCTAGTTTAGTTCATTTGTTAGAATCGTGCATAGATAGGATGCATTCATACTAAATTTGATCTAAAGCATCCCTCATTCTTGCGTTTGTCATCCCTAAGTCACTTTGCTCAGTGATCTGAGAGAAAAGGCATTGGCTTGAGGAATCTTGTGAGAACCATGGAACACCCCTTGGGAAGTTGAGCTATTCCTCATAGCTCCATAACTTGCACCAAGAGTCACATGGGTGTGTGGGAAAGTCTTTGAATAATTTTCACAATTTAAGTTTCATTGAACCACTTTTCCCGCATACAGGGGGTTTTTCTCCTGAAAGGGTTTTCCCCAAGTAAATCACTGTGTCATGGTTTGAATGTTATTATATCTACTTATATTTTCTGTAACTGTTGTAAAGATCTATAAAAGTTTTGGCATTACCCTCCTCTCAAGATAAGTGTAGGAAGTTGTTCCACTACTTAACTTCCTTACAAAAATATAAGTAAAAAATTATACAACGCACAAGTCAAATTTAGAAAAATAAATTAAGATTGTTATGAATTTAACCTCTAAATTAATGTTCTAAATTCAAAATATGATCTACGAGTGCAAAGTTGAAAGCTAAAATGCATACAAATTAGATCTAAAAAGACAAATCAGACTTTAGCATGAAAGATGTTGGGTTCACCAAAATGTAATGGTGTAATTTGAAATTTGGGTCAAGACAATAAAACCATTAGCAATCCCACATTAACCAAAACAATTGAAAGAGGGGTGAACCTAATACATCTAGCCTTAATCCAAATAAGGAAAGAGTTGAGATTCTAATTAGATTCACTAATCATTATTTGTTATCCTCTTTCTTAGTTTTTGATTAAGGAAAAAATAGGATTTGAGGGAACCCAAAACCCCGAACAATAGGTTTTAAGGAGACCTGAAACCCCACAGGTTTTTAAGGGACCCGGAACCCTCAGATTTTACCAAGATCTAGAACCCATAATACAATGTTGCTAAAAAGAGTAATCATCAGAAAACCATTAGCCCAACCACAATCAAGATTGAAAACACTATCCTCTAATACATTCACAAGGGTTTTACTGAGGCTCCCTTAACCTTTTACTGGTACCATGTGTGTTTCCAAGCACACATCACCTTCAAAGACACCAAATTACAATAGGTACGCATACATTGACAATCTGGACACATAGGGTTTTGAAAGGATCCACTAACCTTCGATCTGGGTTTTAAATTGGCCCCCAAAATCAACAAAGAAGGATTTTCCTAGGCTCCCTTAACCTACAAGAAAGATCTCAAGTCACCAAAAGAAAAACATGTCCTTAACCAAAAACAAAGACAACACCTGGCCAGGTTAGGCCCTTGAAAACTACTAGCATCTAACCTGCTTGTGGGTTTTACAAGGCTCCCACAACCTAAAACGGGAAACAGGAAAATAAACAAAGAACAACAGCCAAAAGGGGGATTTTGAAAGGCATCCCAAACCTTCAAGATAGTTTTTAAAATGGATCCCATAACCAACAGTAAGAATTCCATCACCAAGCAGATGGGAAGAGTACCTTCCCTTAGTAGAGTTTTCCTATAACAAAGGGCATCACACTTCTTTGGGGATGCCACCCTATCAGGCATTATACGACAGGCCTTGCAGGACACCATTGAGTTGGGACCGCATAGAGGACAGAGTTGCTATTGGTTCTGAGATAGTTCGGGATATGGAACAACAGGTGGATTTGATTAGGTAGCATCTTAGAGAGGCACAGGATAGACAGAAGAAATATGCAGATGCAAAGAGGATAGATCATAGCTACTTGGTTGGAGACAAAGTCTTTTTGAGAGCGCGATCGCATAAGAGTCCAATACGTTACGGAAAGGGTTCTAAGCTGGCACCTCATTTTCTAGGACCATTTGAGATCCTTGAGAGGATAGGACCAATTGTCTACCGTTTAGAATTGCCACCTAGCCTGTCACCAATCCACAATGTGTTTCATGTATCAGTTTTGAAGAAGTATATCTATGATGAGTCTCATATATTAGATTAGGATGCCTTGTAGGTGGAGTTAGATGTGCAGCTAGCTTTGGAACCCATTTGCATTTTGGCATGCCAGATGCTGGCCCTTCGAGGTCGAGAGCTAGACCAGGTTAGGGTCCAGTGGGATTGCTATGATGAGGTTACGACTTCATGGGAGGACACAACACGTATGAGATCAGAGTACCCCCATCTTTTTGATGAACTCCAGGAGGAAGTTAATGCCTAGAGGGAGAGGGTGTGAGGCCCTACCCTAACTCAGTCTAGTATTTAAGTGATTTTTATGATGAGACTATTATGGATGCTTTATTTTTATGCATTATGGATTTAGAACTTAAATGATTCCATGATTTGGATAACATTTCTATATGTTGATGGTTCATTTATATGCTTTATGATATAGAACTCTACATGATTTTAGAATAGAATGAATTTGAGAGGATATATGTCATTATTGGATTTGTAGGTGTAGACACCTAAAAATGGTCAACGCTTGTGGAGTCATACTTTAACATTTGCGCATTGCCTCATTTTATGTTTTTGCATCCCATTAACATTTCTCCTATGATTCACACTTGATCTTTATCATTTGCAAGCATCGAGTCATTCTTCTACGTTCTTCATTTATCTTGCTTTCGAATTTGGTCTTGTCGGCAACAATCTTCAATCATGATTTTGGTCAATTTTATCCTGTCGCATCAATGTGCGTATTCATTTCTCATCATTTTGGACATCGTCAATCCTAACTAGGGTTTTGTCCTCTTATCAATCTTATCATTTTGCGACCAATTTGTCATCAATCATCGTCCTCTTTTCAATCTTATCATTTTGCGATCGATTTATCATCAATCATGGTTATTTTCAATCTTGTCATTTTGCGATCGATTTGTCATCGATCATTGTCATTTTCAATCTTGTCATTTTGTGATAGATTTGTCATCGATCGTTGTCCTTGTCAATCTCGTCAATTTTGCAATCGATTTGTCATCGATAGTCGTTGTCCTTCTCAATCATGTCAATTTGGATCAATTAGTCATTGTTCCTCGTCAATTGGTGCCTATCAATTTGGTCCTTTTATCAATCTCGGTTAGTTTGTCAATCAATCAAATCATTTATTGCATTGGTCATTTATCAATTCAAAATCATGATCGACATCAATTATCTTCAATCAAAACCTAATTGTCATCCTTGCATTGCAAATTCATCTTCTAGGGTTTCATGATTTAATCATTTAACCTTGTGTGTCATTTCTTCCTCTAGGATTAATAAATTATTTATTTATCCTAAGTCTTCTCATCGCAATTAAATGTTCATTTAATTGGCTAATTATTCCTCTTTTTGTGAATTAATTAATAAATGACAAATTATTAATTAATTTACCTAATTCTTAATTCCTAATTTTCATCTTTTTCTAATTTTCTAATTTCTAATTCATCTAATTTCTATTCCCTCCTATTTCATCTCCTAATTCCATGGGAATGACATTTCAATTTGTCATAATTTGTCATAATTGACAATCAATCAATTTTGACATAGAAATTTGTCATAAATTGTCATGAATTATCAATCAATCAAATTTTGCATAAAAGGTGCATAATTTGTCATAATTGACATGTTTGATTTGCAATTTCCATTTGAATTGAATCATGCTAATTTGGTCTTTTTCTCCAATTTCTCTATAAATTGGATGAATTTCTTCAATCCCAATCTAATCATAGAATCAGATAATGAGAATAATCACTTTTTCGAGTCAATCACGCTTCAAGTACTCTTGTGCCAATGTCAATCTTGCTTTCACATTAGGTGTATGCACTTGAAGGTGAGATCCACAAACAAAGGCTATTTGGAGAAGAAAGAAGGACAATGGAGCCGCATGAAGGAGCATTCAAATCTACATTTGGTTTGCATATGTCTTTAATTTTGAATGTTTTGATTTCATGTCTCTATTGAGTGTGCTTAGGATAGATCATTGCATTTGAGCTTTCGTGATTGAGCTAGATTAGTTTTGATATTTGCTTTGATGATTTCTAATTTCCTAACATACAGCAGGACTTTACTATGATGATAGAAATAGGATGTATGCTTTATGTGTGGATCAAAATTATGAGAATTATGATAATTTCTTATGTGGATTTGTTGGATATAAGGTGTATTGATTTGTTTAAGTGTATATTGTTTGTAGAGTGTTTGATGTGTATTCTTATTCATGTGTTTTATATTATATGAGGTTATTTGAAATTACTAATGTGTAATGGAGATGCGCAGGAAAATTATCCATGTGACCATGGAAATATTATGGAGAACCAAACCTAGACCTATGTGCGTTCATAAAACCAGGGTTTGTCTATTTGGAGAGACAACACCTCGTTTGTATCATTTTTTATTCGTAAAAGTGATTGTTGCATGAATGTTAAATTGAATTTTGTTAATTTGTGTAAATCCAACAAGAGACAAAATTTCAAGTGTAAATTCGTAAAAGTATTTTTATTGTGTCGCTTGACATGTGATCGATTTATGTTTTGGATTTTAAATTGGTCTCTTGGAGGGAGTTGTTTAACCATAGTTTTTTCATTAATTTAATGTGAATCCATAATTGCCTTGGGAAAAGAATCTTTGGGATGGTCAACTTAAGTTTGAGCCGAAAATTAACTTCAGATGGGTTTAAAAAGGGTTAAATGGACACCTAGGGGTAGTTTAATAGGGTTTCCTAAAGCCCATAAGGTATACCTAAGGGTTAGGAGTAATTTTAGGCATGTACCAACTCTCATGTGACCATTTAGACACCCTAAAAAGTGACTTTTCTAAGTCGTGCGAAAATTGAAATTAGAAGGATCATCTAAGTTGTAAACTTTCCTTTTGGATGTGAGATCCCTTTCCCATTTTCTCCTACCTTTCCTTTTCAATTTTAGAAACTTGTGAGAACTCTCACTAGGGTCTTCTTAAGCAAGAATGAGAGATTTTGTGGGTAATCACCCACTCTCCATTTTTGGAGACAAGAATTTGAAAGGAAGACAGATTTGGTTTTAGAAAATTTGGCTAAGTGTAGAGAGGCAAGGGTTTGTGGAATTGGGCTGCTCATCTTCAACCAATCTAGCATATCTTTGGGCAGTTGAAGGTTGGTCATATTTTCTCCTTGTATTGTTTTATATCGCATGTTGTGTTGAAAGGATTTGCTTGTGTAAAAAGGCTAGTTTTCTTGCATGTTTTCCTTGGAAAATTATTGTGCTCTATGTTTTACTTTTTGTATGCATTTTATGTGCTTTGGGAGTAATCAAGGCCTCCTAATCTTGGGAGAGAGGATGGTCTTGTGGGTGGTAGCAGTGACAACCCTCAAGTGAGAGGCTCTCGTTACGAGAGTGATCACAAGGGATTTTATGTGACTCTTGTTGCATGGCTTGTTTATACATTTGGGGGTCATAAGGAAGGAAATAAGGCATGAATGCCTTGGGGGGGCATAAGGATGTGGGGTTGATATACTTATGATGTATTTGGTTTGCCATGAGGCGGCTATATGTTTTACCATACTTGCAGTCTCCTCAGGGTACTTGGTCCACTACCACCCTTGAAAAGACATCACAATGTGTGGTGTAGTGTAACCTTGGTTGGGTTTGTGTTTGAGATTGTTTTTCCCTTGTCTTTTGTGTTTGCATGTGTGTTACCTGTCTAGGGCTTGGTTCTCCAAGCTCGGGGGTGGCTACTAGTTAGCCTAGGCTGGGAGGTGAGCACTCCATGATCATATCCTTTGATTATTTGCAGGTTGTTGGAAGGAAAGAATTAGGACAAGTGGAAATTTGATGGAGTTATTGTTGCAGAAAACTATTTGGAAATATATTTATTATTTTGTTTAAAGTCCTCATTTATTAATAATGAGAGACCTATTTGTAAAATGACGATAGTGTCTTTTAAATGTACTTTAAGGAAATGTAATGTTTTAGATACTGCAGCAATGAAGTGAATAATTCTGGATTTAGTTCCTAAAGTTTTGAAATTGATATTTGTTGAGTATATAATATTTGAAAGCAAGAAATTCATTTCATCCCTTTATACTTATAAATTAATTCTTTTAGTATTCCGCATTTAATTCTAAATTGTTCTTGTCTACTCGAGTTAGTGTTTAAGTTAACTCAAACAAAGTTAAGACAAATATGTTAGAGCATTTCATAATTGTCATATTTAATTGTTTTATGTGCAAATTTTTAAAAAAATTTATCCCGTTCTTGCCCTAAATTTTGGGCATGACATGATCAGAATCCACCTTCCAACACAACACCTCTCCACCTCTATAGGATAGGGAACCACCTCAATAGGAGTTGAAAGGAAAGAGACCATCAACAGAAAGAGAACAACTTCTAACCAAAAAACAAAAACCAGCAACCAACAAGTATACTCATAATGTTTTGCTAGAAAGAAGGGTTTTAAAAAGGCTCCCAAAACCTTGAACAGAAAGAAAGGCTAGCACCAGATAGACTCTATGCTAACAAGATTCTCCAAAATCTCCACCTCTATAAGAGAAGAGGGAAAGAAACCCAACAACAGAGAGAAAAACACAAAAGAACATCTAGCCACGAAAAATAGGGTATCCAAAGCCCCCATCAAAATCCATCCTACAAGATTCAGCCCACAACTCTTCCCCTCAATAGAAGAATGGTCTACCTTAATAGGACAGACTGAGAAAAATAAAATATGGCCACCTCCCAAACAAAGAATGCCTTGAAGCAGCAAAGCCCTCATCAACAGTTGAAGATAAACTTCCATAGCACAGCCCGAAGGGAGAGAAAAACCTTTGAATAACCTTTGCATAGGCAAAGCAGAAATGGGGAATTCCATAAAAGCCCTCAAATAGAACAACATGAAGAGCTCTCATTTCGGACTTAATAATCTCACACAAAACCCACTGAAAACAAGAGGGGACAATGCAAAGCCAAAAAAAAAAATCCACTGAATACTCCACCCGGGTCCCAAATCTCCCCCCCTCTCCAAGCCAGACCCCCAACATCATCCAGAGAGACAATAATGAGGGCCACTCCATCTTCAACATTGATCGATCACACATCCCCACCAACCAGAGGCAGATCCTTGTCCACAACAATGACAGTTAGAGCATAGATTGTAGTGAGGAGAATGCCTCTACACACCCTGCAACACACCTTGTGCATCCCATGAAACAACTATTGCCTATCACCGTAGGGAAAGCCTTCCGCAAATCCATATCTACCAGGGAGGAGGGAACAAATGCAGACATAGGGCACGAGAAGGAAGGAGCAGAAAGTAGGGAAGAACACTCTACGGCACCACACATCCACCTCTACAAACACTGCGTCTGTAACTCATGCCTCGCCACCACCATCTTCATCGCAATCGGCCTGCTCCTCACTTGAGGGAACCCTAGATCCTCTACGAACTCCTCCCCTGACTTTCCCCCCTCTCCTGCTCTCCTTCATTGCGACACCTTAATAGTGAGTAAATGGACATTAATAATATCCTCTTTCTTAGTTGAATTTGAAACATAATTGTGAAATTGGGGCAAAATGAGGATATTTGAAGTAAATTAACAAATATAGCATGCTACAAATATCCCACTGAGCCATAGACTAGGATCTGGACAAAAGAATAGATTCAGAACATGTTCCCAGAAGTTCAACCAAAATTTTTGAGACTAGGTAGTATAGATCCGCCCTGGTCCTTCAAATTTTCCTCTGTCAAAATTTGAACCTATTTATCACTGTCAACTTTGCCGAAATTCCCAAATACAACACCTGTACCTATTTCCTCAAGTCTGCAATTATTGACGATGATGCAATTCTATTTGAATGTAATAAAAAATGGTGAATGTAGTGGCATGACAAACACATGGACATGAAAACCCTAATCACACACACATCCTTGCATGAAGATAGATGTAACTTTGATCCATAATGCTTGAAGGATGAATATGCAACTTTGAATCTCTAAAGATGCTTGATGATAAATACTTCATGGATTTGTGAATATTATAGATAGGTTGTTGATGTCAAAATGAATTTATAGGATATCTCTATATAGGATTCCCTAGGTAAAATACCAATTAGGCCGACATCCAATGGTCATGTGTAGCCATAGGGACCAAAAACCATTAGGGAGATTAAGGGCCTGTCCCATTTCAAATTAGGGTTTTTTTAAGGGGGACCAAGTCATTTTTGGGTGCCTTGGTCCAGACCAGGGTGCTCCACATCTTGGTCCTCCTACAAACAGGACCATTACAAAGAGAAATGGGAGAGGGACCTACAAGAAGGGACCCAACAAATGTTGTTCATGACATAAAATTTGGAGAATAGGGTCAAATTGAACCTAGAGGGGGGATGAAGATAGGACACGCTAAAGTAGGAGCACAAACACGAGGTGTCAATTGGACCGGTTACAATTTACAATGCTACAAGTTCTTCTCACATCTAGTAATCCTATGCTAGTGTTGGAGTCCTAGATAGTGAGAAAATCAAAGATATGATTTACTCCCCAAGACATGTCAAACACTAAGGAAATTCAAAGATAGGACTACAACGAAGAACAAACTATGAAACAACAAAAATGATCAAGGGACTAAGAAGTTCCTAGACACCCAATCTCACCTCGCACTAACCCATGAAGGAGATCACCTCCAAGGTCTAGGAAGACCACAAGAGGAAACCACTAAGGGTGAAGGGGAAATGTGTTTCATGCCCCAACCCCACCAAACCCACTCAAAGTACCCTAAACTACCCCTAAATGAGATGGTTCTCAATGACACGCTATACAAACGAGACACAAGATGATCCTTAAATATTCAAGAATAAAAGCATGTTTTAAAAACAAAAAGAAATATTTTAAACCAAAATGAAGGATTCTCTATCTTCATTTTATCGAAACAATATAAAACCTTAAATAAAATTCAAGATATCAAGTGTTCTCATCTCCCACCAATTCAAATAAAAATTACTATATCATTGGTACCACCTATGTGGAACATTTACATTCCATCCACTAGGGAGGTCCTTTCATTACATTACATATGAGGAAGAGGAATATAATTTCCTTCAACTATATTTTTTATAATATTTTAAAATAATAAAGAAATAACCAAAATTTGAAACCTTTACCACATGAACACCATCCTGGAGCTTCTCCCAAGATATTTGATCCCTAATGGTGGTTTCATTCCAGTCAACCTCATAGTACCCTTAGTTCCATTGTCATTGTGTTAGGAGATAGTTACACAAGCCATAAGCACACACTCACACCATACACAAAGGGATAATCCTTACACACACCCCATATGCAAAGCATACACAACACAAACATAATGCAAAATCACTTAATCAACATCAAAAGATGGATCAACACATGTCCTCATTAGGAAATTACACCAATTACATAAAAAAAAAGGCACTCACATTGAGCACAATCACTAATGGAATGAATAATAAATCATCATTTAGCACAATCACAAATGGCATAAGAAATACATGATCATAGGAACACACACACAAGGCACAAGGATAAGATGCTAGAGAGTATGCTAAGTGGTGCTAAGTGTGATCAATATACCCCACAAGGAATCCAGCCTAAAGTCTCAATGCTCCTAGAGTGGGCATGCATTTTTATGTTCATATCTATAATGTACTAGCACTATGGCTATTCCATAAGAATCTTTATCTTGGTTAATTTTATTTCCCTAATATTATTAGTTACCACTCATTAAGAAAATCCCCCAATGAGATATCCTTAGGCCCTTTTGTTCTTGAGAAAATAATGGTAGCCACTCCACTACAACTCTTTAGTACCTTCATCCTAGGTTCATCAAAAAACATCGTAATTGAGAATGGCACAAAAAATATGGCCTAAAATCTGACTTGCAAAATTGAAACATGATCTCAAAATTATCTTTACAAAATCCATGGGGGAGTCATATTTCCCCCTATTCTGAAAAATCAAGAATCACATTTAGAATTGCTTTTTTTTCTATTATTTTTACATGTAAAAGTAGCGATATTTTCCAAACTCCATTATTGAAACCTTAATTTTTTGTTTTCTCAATTGTAAAAATTTCAAAAAAGTACCCTTTGCTCATAAAATGCACAACATGCACTTTATGAATTTTTTTAGTATTATGAAGGGAAAAAATGGTAATTTGAATTTTTTTCAAATTGTATTTATTTCCACTCTAATTGTAAAGTTTAAATGCTAGTAAACAAATCATATGGTCCCCTAATGGTGAGGATTCAACATCCACATCTAAAATCATAAGCAAATGAAGGAGATATGATAATTTTACCTTCATTTTGAAGACACCATAAACATGAAAGAACTTGCATTTTTTCAAAAGAAAGGGAGAGAGAGCACACCCAAAGAATTCACACTCCCATTCCTATCCCAATTCATTTCCATTCAAATCCATCAAATTTCACCCAATTTCACCCAATTCTAAAATATTCAAAAAGGGGGTTTTCAAAACATTTTTTTTTCTAATTTCACTTTCTTTATTTTCTTTCATTTTTTAATTCTCCAATTTCACTTGAATAAATAAGCAAATTACTGTAAGCATTGTGTTGTCATTGATGTCATCTGGTATAGGATGGAAACAGATATGGGAGATGTATGTGAAGTATTGTTACTGATGCATACCGGAAGTGATGTCTTTGATGTCTCTAATGTCACCTAGCTTAGCAGGTCACCGGTAAGGAAGAGAGTGTCATTCAGTATAATGATCATCGGAGTCACTGATACACAAGTTAGTGTTGACTTGTGTTGAAGACATGGACTAGAGACCGGTATGGTATAATATCGGTAGGTGATATGTTGGCAGTGCATTATTGCCAATCGTCAAGAGAGCAAAATGTTGGGTTGTTGATTGTGATGAAGAGGCAAAATGTTACAAAAATCACATCAAAACCGAAGGTGAAGTATGTGCAGGCCATCGGTATGCTGTGTGGATGTCAATCAGTAGGACTCCCACCAGATGAAGATGATATCACAGGTTGAAGATATGACTGACAGTGAGTGTGCCCAACCAGATCATATGTGCCTGATTGAAGATGTATCTGCTCAATGTCAGCTAAGGCATATTGGTACAATTTTGAAAGCAGATGACAAGGATCCTCTCCCACCGGTAAGTGATGATGCTCTAGGATAAGTTAGGGATATTAAAGGCAGACGATTCAAGGCTCACACCAGATCAACCGGTGAAATACAAGGATGCCTCAGGTGCATTAAACTAGAGATGTGCACCGGATCAGCTAGAGTAGGCATGTTGTGCCATTGGGATAGAGAAGGAAGAGTAAAGAAGTGATGGGTTTGTCATGTTGACAAATCGGTTGAGATGATGTTCGGGCTGATGAAGAATAAGGCAAAGTTGAGAAGCTACAGGCAGAGAGTGCATCTAGATTGAAGATGGAGTTTGTTGAAGGTTGATGGCATGGTGTCATCAAGGTTGTTGTCAGTAAGTATGTCCACCGATAAAGTTGACAAGGTGCAAAAGTGAAAGGCTCCCATCTGTTGAAGATACATGAGGTAGGTTGGCAAGTGAGCTGACCGGTTTAAGTGTTCCACCAAAAGAGCAGCAAAGTGCAAGTCTGAAGCCAGACCGGTTAGGTCTAACTGATAAGGTTATGTCATGTCGACAGGGTGAGTTGTACCGATGGAGTGTTTGGTCGGTGATCCTATCCAAACTGACATAGCAGACTAAGTTGAGGTGTCTGTCGATAGTGATGCCACGTGGAGTTGAAGTGGCATGCATACACAGCTTGATGTGGTGTGTCGGTGAGGTCGTTGGCAGTTGCTCCAACATTAAATGGCGACTACGAAGCTTGAAGAAGGATGGTAGAAGATTGCAGCTCGAGATCAAGGAAACAATAGGGATCTAGAATAAACCAATCTTGCAGATCAAAGTGGGTGAAGAAAATCGCATCATGAACGTGATTGACAAAACACAAAGCCAAAAATCATGCTACAGAAGGAAAAAGATAGAAGACATGAATTGCAAGGTAAACAGAATGGCGATGCTCATTGATGGGTTGTAGATCATCAATCAAGGACATGAGAATATGATTGGATATGCTATGTCATGATGATTAGAGATGATATTTGATGAAGATTCAGTGCATGGCAGAAACCCTAGTGCGCCAAAGTTCAAACTCACATTTAAGCGGGAATGTTTGGCTATAAGAATGCGAACCAAAGATGGAGATGAGTTGTTGCCACATGAGAGAATGAGGTTAGTGAAGAGATATAATAAATTAAGTGCTCAATGTCAATCAAAGAAGAGACTGAGTGTGTGATAGAGAACCAATCTGAAGAGTTCAACCGGCGAGAGTGAGGCAACTGGTAGTCTGCCATTAAGTCTGATAGAGGAGTGCACTAGTGGTGATTGAACTGGTAGAGAAGAGGAAATAAGATTTCAGAAAAGAGAAGAGCACAATGAGAATCAGAAGAGAACTGGTAAGCTGAGAATCAGATAGCAGATAACTGACTAAGTGAAGAAGACCGGTGGTGGCTATCAACAGTGTGAAAGAGAGAAAAGAGAACGGGTAGAGAGCGTAACTGAAAAAGAAGAAGAGGTTGAACCGGTATAGTTGTAGCAGAGAGTGAGTTGTAGTAGGAGATAAGGTTGCAACAATGAGAAGGTGAGCAGAGAACCGACAAAGAATTGGAGAGAGGATAACTAGTGGAGAGACTTGCATGAGTGTTACAAAGTTTTTTTGTAATAAGGATATTACTTTTGTATCAAATATATGTTCATTGTAGATCACTGAGTTGGAGCTCGGTGCAAGGGTTGGTGCTCCTTGGGTTGGTGCCCTAGATCATGAGTGGTACTCCTTGGGTTGGTGCCCTAAATTTTGTAACTGAGGTTTTCATTGTGAGGTTGGATTGGAGCAATAGACTCCAGCAACACTTCTCACTAAGGTTTTTCCGATCTTGAGTTTTCCTCATACATCTGGTGTTATGTGATGTCCCTTTTATGTGTAGTTTTTTTTTGTGTTATCCTCTCATCTAACTGGTATGTCTACTTTATGTTAGATCAGTTAACCGATATATACACATAGGATAGAAAAGGGAAAATATTTGGAAATCACTGATTCACCCCCCTCTCAGTGATATCTAGTGTTCAACAGTTGGTATCAGAGCGTAGGTTCCCAGTTGATAAGTTTTCTTTAGCTTGGGTAGATTTTAGTATTTGAACACTATGGTTTGTTTTGTGTCAATCCCTACTCCTATATTTGATGGTTCAAACTTTTCTATTAGGAGTTGTAGGATGGAAGTCTACCTATCCTCTTTAGGGTTTGATGTGTGGATGTTAGTTGTTAATGGCTACCTTTGTAAAGTTAGTCCTCCCACCGGTTTAGAAGCAGAAAAAAGATATTGGTGTAATGATATAGCAATGAAGGCTATACTCTATCGGTTATCCAGTGATGTCCCCTCATAGGTGGATAGATGTAGATCGACAAAGAGCTTATGGGACAGATTGAAGAAGCTCTATGGAAATGAGCCTACTATTGCAGAATCAATTTGTGAAGACAAGATGAGAAATGAAACTCATGTATAGATGATGAAGGCAGATCTATTAGCAGCCACAATAATGATGAAGAAGGAAACCCCCTCTTCAAGGCTCAAGAATCAGAAGATGAGAGGCACACATCTGTGAGTGATCATGCAAATCATTCCTACCACTGGCAAGATGTGTTTGGCAGTGATAGTGAAGGTGAAGAAGAAGATGAAGAAGAGGTTGATCTTGAAGGTGAACTTGTAAGTGCACTTGAAGAACTTAGTAGAGTGAGAAATGAATAAAAGTTGTTCAAGAATGTTGCAGTTGTGGAACAGAACCGACTGATTAGATGCCTTGAAGAAGGGGGCTAATAGCTTGGATCAGTACATGCCTATTGCTTTATGTAATGTTGTCTACAAGATAATCACTAAATTGATTGTTGAACGACTCAAACCTCTCCTCTGCACTTTGGTTTCTAAGGAACAAGGTGGTTTCATTGATGTAAGATAGATCCTTGATGGAGTTTTGATAGCTGTAGACACCCAAAATTGTCATGTCTAATTAAATAAATATTTTATTTATTTAATTATCTAAGCCTAATTCTTCTATTAATTAAATAAATCTTTATTTATTTAATTCATTCATTTATCCTCTTCTAGCCTTATTTCTCATTTAAATAAATACATTTATTTATTTAAATTATCCTTTTCCTAAATTAAATAAATATTTTATTTATTTAATTATCCTACTTCTTCTATTAATTAAATAAATCTTTATTTATTTAATTAATTCATTATCTTTTTCTACACATGACACATGTCATTCATCTCTTAATTCCTACACTACCTACCTCTTTCATTATTTTATTATTTCTTCTACCTACCCTCTAATCCTAGCCGACCTCCTTTTTTTACACCTCTCAATCTTATCCCTCCATTTCTTATGTTGTTTTCTATTTAAGGAGATGCTTTCTTCATTATCAAACCCTAATCAATCATTCTAATCATTCATGCTAATCGACAATTTGGAGGACTTGACTACACTACGATCCTACTTGCAACCACATTCCGTTCTTTGTTGAGCTCTTGTGCACATAAAATCTGAGAGCAAATATATCAAGCAAGATCAATGGAGATAGGAAGAATGGAGATCAAAACCCTATTGGACATGTGATGGTATAATCTTTGTGATTTCATGTGATTTGCATTGTCTTAGGTAATCTTCATATGTTATGGTGGATCTTTGTTGATTGTTAGGCTAGGGTTTTGTGGTTGGATTCATTTAGCCTTTCAATATTGTTATTATTGTTATCCATTTTCACCATACACAATAGCAATGGAGGCTATTCATTCGATGGCTTCCTCTAAGGAGAAGGATATGTTTATTAAACTTGACATGGCCAAAGCTTATGATAGGGTGAGTTGGGATTTCTTACAGAAGATCCTTTTGGCTTTTGGTTTTGGAGAAGAGTGGGTGAATTTGGTTCTTAGTTGTGTGACTTCTACCTCTTTCTCGGTTCTTATTAATGGGGAACCCTCATAATTGTTTAGCACTTCACGAGGGCTTCAGCAAGGGGACCCTTTATCTCCCTATTTATTTATTCTCATGGTTGAAGGTCTTGGCAGATTTCTCACTTCCTAGGTGAGACATGGTTTTATTCAGAGCTAGATTTGGAGTAATGCTCTACCTCCCTACTCTCATCTTCACTTTGTGGATGACACATGTTTGATGGGCAAGGCCAGAATCAATAAGGCAGTGAATTTCAGGAGAGCTTTGGATATCTATTGCAAAACCTCGGGTCAGAAAATTAATAAAGATAAATCATCCATTTATTTCTTTAATACCCTCGGCTTATTCAGAATAGGATTGCTAGGATCCTTATATTTCAGACGAGGTCCCTTCCTTTGTTGTACCTCAGGATTCCTTTAGATTTGGGGGTTCAGTGCGAAGATTTTTAGCAAGGAATTTTGGATAGATTTTGTTGTAAGGTTAATCATTGGACTTACATGTGTTTATCCTCCGCTGGAAGAATGATTCTTCTGAAGACTGTAGTGCAAGCGCTTCCCATTTATAGGTATTTTGTGCAAGCTCCCCCCTCCACCTTTGTAAGAGAGTTTGATGCTCTTTCCCGTCAATTTATTTGGTCTGGTAGTTTTCTTTCTTCTAAGTGGAGTTTAGTTAAATAAGACTTTGTTTGTAGATCGAGACATGCTGGGGGTCTTGGCCTCAGATCTATTGCTTTGGTCAGCAAGGGCTTGGCATCTAAGCTGTATTGGAGGTGGTGTAATAGTCAGGAATAGGATTGGACCAAGGTTTTAACCCACAAGTATCTCCCTGGTGCTAATGATCATGAGGTGCCTCATCTTAGTTTAGTGGACATGAGCTCTTGTATCTGGGATACTCTTAAAAAAGGTGCCCAACTTATTAAAGATGGCCTTTTCTAGATTTGTAATAGAGGCTCTGAAGCTCTTTTTTGGTAGGTCTTTTGGGATGGTCACCCTCCTATTCTATCTAGTTATCCATGGCTTCAGCCTCTTTGCAACATTTTCACTGATGTTGAATGGGTTAAGGTGGATAATTTTAAAACGATTAGGCACATTGGACAGGTTGAGGTGACTTGTTGGAAGGATCCTCTTGAATGGCCCTTGGGTGGTTCAGATGAAGATCGTGTGGTGTTGGTTAATATCTTGGAGGGTAGGCTATGTAGTTCCCTCAAGGAGAGAGATATTTTGGCTTGGGGTCCTAATCCAAAAGGCAAGTTTTCTATTGCTGAAGGTTATGCTCAGCTTGATAGGCAATTGCATGGCTTGACGGATGTTCCCTGGTGGAAGAAGGTTTGGAATATCTTCTCTTGGCCAAAATGTAATTTCTTCTTATGGTTGGTTGCTCAGAGGAAATGCCTCATGTGGGAGAATCTTCATAAGAGAGGCTTCTAGGGACCATCTATCTATTATCTTTGTATGCATAATGAGGAAGACTGCTCCCACTTGTTTTTTCTATGCCCTTTCTCTAGGGATATTTGGCACAAGTGGTGGGAGGCTTGGCAACATGCTTATTTTCATGCTACCTCCTTAATTGAATTTTGGGATGGCTTGGGTAGACCCCCTACAAAGACCTCTTTTCTTCAAGTGGCCTGGGCTATTGGGCCAACCCTTATTATCTAGAATTTGTGGTTGGAAAGGAATCAAAGGGTCTTTTATGATTCACATATAGGGAGTCCTCAGTTGTGGCAGAAGATAGTTAATAGGCTTCAAGAGACAATCTCGGCTAAGTGCAATTTGTTTGAAAATGTTGATCCAGGTGATTATGCTATTGTAAGGAATCTGCAATTGGAAAACAATAAAATGGATTGTGCTGCTGGAAATAGATCTCGACATGCAAAACAACGGATAAGTGGAGACGGAAGGTGGATTCCCCCTCCTGTGGGAATCTTAAAAATTGATACAGATGTCTCTTCCCATGGGAATCCTGGACATGGAGGTATTGAAGGTATAGGTAGAGGTGATGATGGTTGTGCAGTTTTTTTCTTCTTTATTTATATTGGGCAACACTCTAACAATCTTATGGAGGCCGTAACTATTAAGATTGCTATTGAGTGAGGTTGTTCTTTAGGATGGAGGAAGATTATTTGTGAGTTGGATTCTCAAATTGTTGTGGACATGTTGAACAAACAAAATTTGAATGATGTGAGTTGGTAATTAGCTTCTGTGGTTAGACGGATTTTACAACTATGTAATACATTGGAATTTGTCTCCTTTTGTCATATTCCCAGGGAGTGGAATAGAGTGGTTGATTGTTTAGCCAAGTGAGATTTAGAGTATGTTGATGGTTGGGATTTTAGTCGAAGGGATGGTCTACCTCCTGATTATCTTGAAACTTTAGATAGGTCAATGCTAGAAGACGGGATGATGCAAGAGCACCCAGTGGTGTAGGATCAATTTCCCTTCTATGTTTGTTTCGTTTTCATTGCCATTTTTGAGGCCCTTCGAGGCTCTAGATGAGCCTAGTTTTTGGTATAATTCCAAAGTAGTTGGCCATTGGCCCTACCTTATACAATGTCATCTTTCTGAGGGCTTTCCAAAAAGGTATTATCATTGGAAATTCGATAGTCGGATCTATTGTTATGGTCACTATACTTTGTAGTGGTGGTGTTGGTGGTTCTTTTAGGATCCTTTTAGTTTTTGTTGTTGTCTTGGTGGGCCTTAAGCCTGTTCTTTGTATTTATGTGGTTTCTAAATAAATCTTTACCCCTTTTTTCAAAAAAATTGTGATTTTAATCTTTTAATTTAAATAATCTTTATATTTAATTAAATAGTTTCTTTAAATTATTTAATTATCTAATTAATTCTTCAAATTCCAATTCCAAATCCCCAAATTCTAATTTCATCTAATTTCATTAATTCCTCAATTCCAAATTCAAATTCAAATTCATATTTCTTCTAATTTCATCTAATTCAAATACATGTGCATGATTTCAAAAATCAAATTGAAAATCAAAGCCAAGTTCTAAATATATTCAAATAACAAATTGAATTTTTAAAAAATCAATATTTGAATTAAATCTCATGCAAAGATCAAATTGAAAATCAAAGTCAAAGTACAACATGCTAAATTAATTAATTCAATTGATTAATTAATTAAATCATTATCTTTCCAAATTCTATTTCTATCTTCCACTATTTTTTTTTTCTAAAGAGCTTTCAATCAGTTAACTATTCCATCTATTTTAATTGATTAATTACATCATTCTTTAATTATCCTCCAATCATTCATTTTCATTCTTTCAATCAACTTTTTTCTCAATTCGTTAACTCAATTAACTATTCAATCTATTCTATTCCTCCTCCTAATCAACAATTCAGCTATCAATATGCATGTGACCTCATGCGAGTTCCACCTCTTAATCAATTTGATCCACCTCTCAGTCAATCCTCTCCAATAATCTATAAATTGAGCATTCAATCTTCATTTTCAACAATCACGAAATTTGAATCTTTGTGTCATTTGCAGGTTGCCAGCGCAATATCTGAGAGCCATCATACCACAAAGAAGAGAAGAACAATGAAAGCCATATGCAGTCATGGAGTAGGGAGTTTTGATTAATATTTTACATCCTTGTTGCTGAAGAGGTTTCGGCCTGAGACTCGTGCTCCCATATTAGATAGGGGAGAGGTGTCAGATCATGTGCGGTGACCTAAATGTGCGATAGCACTGAGGCAGTTAGGGGCCCACATGTATCCACCTAACCACCCAATACATGTTGACACATATCCCAACACATGTACAAGACAAAACCAATCGATAACCACATATAATACACACACATATGAGTCATTAACTATATGTTGCCCATTCAAAATATAAAACTTTAAATTCATAATAAAGTATTAAATCCATGCATATTAATTCAAAATCAAGCTTTCGTGTTCAGTCATAAAATAGTACGTGCCCAATATTGGGACCACAATAAAAACATTGTCTTTGTATAAAAGATTTAAAGGAAAACTATTAAACTCTTAATATAGTCATGTTCCACCAATATAAATCAACATGACAACAACCCCATGCCACATGGGAACCCATGGACAGTGATGTGGCCAAACAAAGGTCATGTGATGGTCATTATCCATCCACATATGCCTCAGACCACGCGACCCTTTCAACACCTTTCTGCAACCATTGTCCCATCTACCCAGGTCGAAGAAGCCTGATATGGTCACTTCATTGCAATTATTGGGCATATCACCTGCATCCATCACATCGATTGTGTAAGGCCACAAATTTCACAACAAAATCAATCAACTCAAACATAAATGGAAAAAAATAAAGATTCAAAATTCAAATTCAACACAGTAGGTACAGATATTAAAGAAGTAACAACAACTTCGATTCAAATTCAAATTCACATAGATAAATATGGACATGAAATCATCCCATTTCATTCAGTGAGACAAAGCAAGAAGTGAAGAGGAGCAAGAAGATAGATCACATTACAGAGGTGCAAGAAGACACTGAATCAGGCAAAGAACTTTTTTCTAGGTATTAATCTTCTTCGCAATCCAGAACTTTGTTCTCATTTAACTACTATAGTAAAATAACTTGTATATTTTTAAAAAACTATCAATGCCTTACCAAAATGCTTTCAAAAAAGAATCCCCATACACCAATAATTTTTATTTCTTGCGGATCCCCATGGGCTTATTAACCCAAAAGTCCACCAACTCCCATTTTGGCTGTGACAACCACTACTCGCCACCCACACCTCTGACCTCTACACCACCTTCTTTCTCATGAACATATTGTTCTAAACATTTCCACCACATGGACGCTTCCCACCTTCTGGTTTCCCAGTCCTCCCCTATTCTCCATCTAATAAATGGGAAGAGGGTAGTGACTCCTCCCTCTTTTGCTCCATTCTGAAGATCAAACCCAATTCTAGGAATGGCCCTACTGAGCAAAGGTTGCAGGCTAAACAACTATCCATATCCACTATTCCCTGCAACAACCATTTTATCTTTTTTTGCATTCTTCCCAATCTCTAGCCCCCATGCTGACACCATACTCACATTATCTATATTGATGCAATACCTATGTAGTGTTTTCATGGAATAGTTACCAAGAAACTGATGAGGAGGTATAATAGAGGTTGGTCTTCTTTGAGGTTGGTGGGCTTTTGTTCTCAATGTGCTTCCCAAATCAATCCCTAGGCACAAATGGGATTCTTCTAAACCTTTCTCCTATCTCCTCCTCTCTATTCAACATTGCTTGCACCCTATTGTATTGGACATCACTCCTCCTTACCTTCCATGCTAAGGCATTCAAGTCTGAAATAAGGTCCTCTTGAGTGTCACCAAAAATGAACAAGTTTGGTTGTCCAACTGGCTGAATCTCCTCTCTTCCAGGAATGGGCAACTGTTGGAGAACCATGGTTTACCTAATCTTATTTGCACCTTTAAGGATTTCAATCATATTAATCTGTTGATTGAGCATCTGGACAGGTCTGCAAAGTATGATGACTGTCCCTCACCCTTCAAGAATGAAAATGTCCAATTTGGATGCAAAGAACGTTGGTTTGCTCAAGGCAACTCCTAGGTTCAAATGGTCATTTTGATCAAATGACTTAATTAAATGCTATGGAGCTTGTAGTAGGGTGTCTTAGGGCTTAACTCATCAATTTTTATGATTTGAAACAATCATTTGCTTCTTCTTCCTTACCGATTTCATGAAATTGTCAAATTTGCTCCAAAAAAGACTACTAGAATTAGCCCTAGTTTTTAGTGAAAATTGTTCACCCTGCTCAATCTGTTAAACTTCATGGAAAACCTTTGGAGATGTGGTCATTTGACGATGAAAGATCAAGTATTTTTGCTATGGCAAGTACTATATGGACTATTTGAGGACTGTCCCACAAAATAGGCACTTTTCAAGGGTTTTTAAGAGTTTTAGTGAGGGTTTGCAAATTAAAAGTCTCCTCCATGATGCTAGACCCAAGTTAAATGTTCAAACCTTGCCATGACATCTACACAAAACTCCCAAGGATTCAAAAGCCATCTTATAATATTGTCATTAGGTCAAACAAATGTCATATTGCTGCATTTACAAAGAAATAACAGTCTAGAGGACTGGGATAGCAATGTTTTTAATATTTTGCATGCATTTTCAACATTTGTAAACCAAATACAATGGAAGTATATCAAATATGGATGCAACCAAAACTTGACAGAAGTTGTAACACCCTGCAAGACAAATAGGAAAGGATTCTTTATGACTGTTACTTATACACCCGCCATCACTGCATTTTGACAGTCTAAAAACTGATTGCAACTTCCTTTTTTGTTTAATTTACTTCTTCACTTTGTCCCTGGCCTGCAAAAAGGTGTTAATGGAAAGGTAAAATAGTACATATATCCTTTTCAAGGATCTTATAAGTTTGAACACTCAAAACAATGCCACAAAACATGACAGCCTTATAAGACTGTGACAAAGAAATACACTTTTCTAGGATCCTTATTTAGGTCCTTTACAATTAAATGGTGTACCTTGTCTTCTTAAAATTGAAAACACTTACAAATACATTCCATGATGCATAAAAAAAAAAAGGAATCCATCATTCCATACTGTCCTTGAGGGAGGTTGGCACTGAGATTTCAACAATGAAATAGTGACACACTGTTTTACAATCTAATTACACCTTTGCTTCTTGCATCCAACCAAGTCATGAGAGAGACAAGGATGATTAAATGCAATTATGACTCTTTCCAACTTGATTCTTCTTCAAAATTTCAAAGTACAGTGCTATGAACAGCAAAGTACCATTCACCCAACATTAAGAATACCCAAGCCAAGTTGATCACTTCACATACTTGCCATGGGCTTACAAACACTTGTGCATTGCTGGAAAAGGAAAATAGATGTATGATATAGTATGTACAAAGGATCCAACCAATTTCCTCAAAGCCATGGATGAAGAGACTTTGAAGAAACTAGTTGGACCATGAATGATCTTCCATTGGAACCACAAAACAATGCCTTCCTAAGAGCACTTCAAACAAAACCTATTCCAAATCACTACTCAAACATCAAAGGAGATTAAACCAATTAAAAATAGGAGTATTACGGACTCATGAAGCCATGGTACGGATTGTACTCTCAAAAGTGCAGGAAACTAGTTAAAACTCACAGAAAACAAGAGCAAAACAAGTATTTTTCTTACTTTCCCAAAATGAACTGCCCATACAATGATTGGAACATGGTTTTTATACATGTGCCAACTTGTTGAAGCATTTGTATGGACAGGTACAGGTTGAAACTAACCAAAACCACCAAAAGTCACTTTTTGCACTTTTTGACAGCTTTTTGACAACTTTTGACAACTTTTGTTACTCAAAAAGTTGCATTTTGACTCCCGGTGACTTGGCACTCAAACCAATGACTCAACATCATTAGAAACACTAAATAAACATGCTCCAATTCCTTTCAAGGCTTTACAACATCAAAAATTCAAAAATGCTCATTTGGACCCAAAATTGACAGTTTTTGGCCCACTGAGAAAAAAAACAAAATCTTGGAAACTCTTAAACACAAATGAGTTCCAAACCTTCTTACACCACAAAAAAAACCTATTAAACATACCAGAAGCATAAAATAAACACACATGCTTAATTTGCAAGACAATGCTATACCTGCTAGGATTTGAGCATTCAGGTGCTCAGGTGCTCCTGCACCATACTCCCCTAAGGACAAAGAAGTCATGTGACTCCTTTGGGTAGTAAAGAAAGAGGAATTACAGCTTTGAGAAAGTCACTTTCAGGTATCCATGTGGCTTCAGAAACTTGTTTATCCTTCCACTTGATAAGATGCTCCATGTAGGTATGGTGTCTTGTCTTTTTGATGATTCTTGAATCTAGTACCTGCTGAGGAATGGGAGTAGAAGAAGAGGGGAGAGAAAGATCAGAAAGGGAATGAGAAAGATCTGAAACTCTTTGTGAATCTGATGGTAGCTCCCCTTTGAATGGCACCAAATCTACAACATTGAAAATAGGAGACATAGAAACTTCATTAGGCAAATCAACTTTGTAAGCATTATGGCCATATTTAGCCAAGATTTTGCATGGTCCTACTCTTCTCATTTGCAACTTAGTAGGAACTCCTTTCTGTAACCGTGACTTGTTGAGATGGACCATCACATAATCACCCACTGAGAATTGAACATCTCTTTTTGAAGCATCAACTCTCTCCTTAACTTTTTGAGTAGTTTCCTGTAAAGACTTATGTACCTGCTCATGAATTTCTTTCATAGACTGTGCCATATCTTCTGTTGTACCACTCACATGCTGCAAATTAGTTACATCATTTAACTCGAAAACATCTCTAGGATGCATTCCATAAACAATCTAAAATGGGCTCTTACCAGTGGATCTGTTTACACTGTCATTGTATGCAAACTCTACCTGATGGATGGGTTGATCCCAACTTTGCCCATATTCTTTGGTAAGACATCTGAGTAGGTTACCCAATGTTCTATTCACCACTTCTATTTGGCCATCTGTCTGTGGATGATAAGCTGAGCCAAAAGACAAGTTAGTACCCAATTTCTTCCATAAAGTTTTCCAAAAGTGACCCAAAAACTTAGCATCTCTATCAGATACAATACTGGATGGAAAACCATGAATTCTTACAACTTCCTTAAAGAAAAGAAAAGCAATGTGACTAGCATCATTAGTGGTTTTGCAAGGTATGAAATGTGCCATTTTACTGAATCTGTCAACAACCACAAAAATGCTATCACACCCTGCTTTAGTTCTGGGCAAACCTACCACAAAATCCATACTGATGCAATCCCAAGGCCTAGAAGGTATGGGAAGAGGCTGATACAAACCAGCATTAGTGCTAGTACCCTTGGCTTTTTGACATACCATGCATTGCTCAACATATTTCCTGACATCTGCCTGCATCGCAGGCCAAAAATAGTGCCTCTGAACCAATTCCAAAGTCTTATTAAGACCAAAGTGACCACTCAAGCAACCATTGTGCTTTTCCTGTATCAGATTCTCCCTCATTGAACCTTTTGGCACACACAGTTGTCCACCCCTGAATAACAATCCATTCTGCAAAGTATAGTCAGCATATTCACTATGAAAAGTATTCTGAAAATCTTGACAAACCTTGTAAATATCAGCAAAATTAGAATCATGTGGATATAAATCCTTAAAACATTCTATACCAATACTTCTAATCTGAATTTCTTGAACAGTAAGTAACCTCCTACTCAATGCATCAGCTACTTTATTGCATTGTCCTTTCTTATGCTTCAAAGTAAAGGTATATGCTTGTAAAGACTCTACCCATTTAACATGTCTGTGACTAAGCTTATCCTGTGAATTGAGAAAACTAAGTGCCTGGTTGTCAGTGTAAACCAAAAATTCTTTAGGAAGAAGATAATGCCTCCATTTCCTAAGTGCTTGAACCAAAGCATACATTTCAAGATCATATGAAGAATATTTCTTCTTAGCATCATTAAGCTTTTCACTGAAAAATGCAACGGGTCTATTATCCTGACTCAAAACAGCACCAATAGCAATATTACTTGCATCACACTCTAAGGTAAACAATTTGTCAAAACTAGGTAGAATCAACACTGGTTCAGTAGCAACTCTGACTTTTAGCAATTCAAATCCCTTGTTGGCTGCTTCTGTCCACTGAAATTTCACTTTCACACCACCCTTAATGGTTTCCAACATAGGTGCACATATTTCACTGAAACCTCTGATAAATTTCCTATAAAATTGAGCAAGTCCATGAAAACTCCTGACATCACTAGCATTCTTAGGGGTTGGCCAATTAACTATGGCTTCTACCTTACTTGGATCCATCTTCAAATCACCTCCTGAAACAACAAAACCCAAATAGACCAGCTCTTGCTTAAGGAAATCACATTTCTCTAGATTGATAGTAAGTTGTTCATCATTCAACCTTCGTAAGACAATCTGCAAATGTTGGAGGTGTTCTTCCTTGGTTTGACTGAAAATTAAGATGTCATCAAGGTACACAACTACAAATCTGCCTATGAAATCATGTAACACCTCATTCATCAATCTCATAAATGTACTGGGTGCATTTGTTAACCCAAATGGCATGACTAGCCATTCATACAACCCCTCATTTGTCTTGAAAGTTGTTTTCCATTCATCCCCCTCTTTGATGCGGATTTGATGATAACCACTTTTTAGGTCTATCTTACTGAAATATTTTGCTCCCCCTAAACAATCCATAAGATCTTCTATCCTAGGGATGGGGAATCTATACCTGATTGTGATCCTGTTTATTGCTCTTGAATCTGTACAAAGTCTCCAAGCCCCACCTTTCTTAGGTGCTAACACTGTGGGTACTGCACATGGACTAATACTTTTTCTAATCAATCCTTGGTCTAAGAGCTCGTGGATTTGTCTTGCCACTTCCTTATTTTGTTCAAGTGTCATTTTGTAAGAAGCTTTATTTGGTAGGGATGCACCTGGGATGAAGTCTATCTGGTAGCTAATGGCTCTCTGAGGAGGTAGAGAGGTTGGTTGACCATCATTAACAATTGACTTAAATTGATCTAGAAGTTGTTGCACCTCATATGGGATTTCTATCTTCTTTTCTTTCTTTTCATCAACTGGTTTAGTTACCAATGCAAAACCTATGCCATCACCTTCTTTTAGGGTATGGATGAACTCTTTTTCACCAACTAACAAAGTGTTGGGAACTTGTGGTTTGCTGCCCTCACTTTCTTCATTAAGGGATTGAATTTTATAGTTGATACCATTCTTGAAAAATGAGTATGAGTTCTTTTCACCATCATATTGTGCTTTCCTGTCAAATTGCCAAGGTCTTCCTAAAAGCAAATGACAAGCATCCATAGGTAGTATATCACACAAAATCTTATCTTGGTACTCACCTATGTTAAACTCTACCCACATTTGTTCACTCACCAATACATGTTGCCCTTTTTCCAACCATGTGACCTTGTAGGGCTCATTGTGTTGTATTCTAGGTAGATGAAGTTTTGTAGCAGCTTCTTTTGATATGATGTTATCAGTTGATCCTGAGTCAATGATAACTTTGCACACCTTTCCTTGGATCTTACATTTGATCCTGAAAAGAGCTTTCCTTTGAGACATATCTTTCTGAGATGGCTCTTTCATGAGAATCCTCCTGATCATGAGGTTTTCCCCTTCTTCTGGTGGTAGACACCTTTGATTTGGTGTGGTTTCCTCTTGCATAAAATGGACTCTCTTATCACCTCCTTGAGATGAACTTGGCTTCTCTGGGCATCTATACGCTGGGTGGCCTAGTTTCTGACAGTTATAACACTTCATGGTGGAGAAGTATGTGTAGACACCCAAAATTGTCATGTTTAATTAAATAAATATTTTATTTATTTAATTACCTAAGCCTAATTCTTCTATTAATTAAATAAATCTTTATTTATTTAATTAATTCATTTATCCTCTTCTAGCCTTATTTCTCATTTAAATAAATATATTTATTTATTTAAATTATCCTTTTCCTAATTAAATAAATATTTTATTTATTTAATTATCCCATTTCTTCTATAAATTAAATAAATCTTTATTTATTTAATTAATTCATTATCTTTTTCTACACATGACACATGTCATTCATCTCTTAATTCCTACACTACCTACCTCTTTCATTATTTTATTATTTCCTCTACCTACCCTCTAATCCTAGCCGACCTCCTTTTTACACCTCTCAATCTTATCCCTCCATTTCATATTGTGTCTTCTATTTAAGGAGATGCTTCCTTCATTATCAAACCCTAATGATCATTTTGGCTACACTACGATCCTACTTGCAACCACATTCCATTCTTTGTTGAGCTCTTGTGCACATAAAATCTAAGAGCAAATATATCAAGCAAGATCAATGGAGATAGGAAGAATGGAGATCAAAACCCTATTGTACATGTGATGGTACCATTTTTGTGATTTTGTTTTATTTACATTGTCTTAGGTAATCTTCATATGTTATGGTGGATCTTTGTTGTTGTTAGGCTAGGGTTTTTGTGGTTGGATTCATTTAGCCTTTCAATCTTGTTATTATTGTATCCATTTTCACCATGAACATTTTGGCACGCCCGGTGGGACCCTTGTCCCTTTGCATTTAACCTCCTTGTTGCAGATTTTGCATTTTTGAAGTTGCAGATCGGACATTTTCGACAACATTTTAGGTTTTTTCGCGTCTGCGCACTTTCGGATCGCGTTTTTTATTTTCTGGCGCATCTGTGGAATCTGGAATCACGTCTGTGTTTTCGACAAATTTTATTTTGCAGGTTTCAGAAAGGAGCGTCTGTGTTTCAGAAACGCGTCTGTGTCATTTCTACCCGCGTCTGTGTCGAAAAGGAGCGTCTGTGATTTTTAACCGCGTCTGTGCATCACAGAACCGCGTCTGTGTTATCAAGACGCGTCTGTGTTGAGGCGTCTATGTATCTCCTGTTTCAAAATTTTGAAGTTTTCATTGATTCAGTTTTTTTTGTTTTTTTTGTTTTTTCGGATTTTGCATTTAGGGTTTCAGATTTGGTTTATATTTTGGACTAACACTTTCAGATCTAGCTAACTAAATTGGTGTAGCTTGTCTTAGAAGCAAAACGTTTTGTTGAAGGCCCCTATTTCACAAAGTTTTTTGAGTTTTTAAAATTTACCTAACTTGTGTGTTTGCAGGAAGGGGTGATTATGTCAAACAACCCAAACTACTAACAACTTTTGTTGTAGGTCCTTGGCTAGGGTTTTGAATTTTTGTTGTGTGCCTTGTTTTCATAGATTAGCAAACACTTCCATTGGTGCACTAAAATTGAATCATTGTCTTTTGTGTTTTGAGCAATAGGCTCTTTTTGTTTAATCTTTAGAGGGCCTGTCTTCCCGTGTGGTCATTAAGACTACTAGTGAGAAGAGAACGACCCAAGTGGTAGCGAGGAAAACCCACCTCTTCCGAACCACTATAATCAAATGTATTCATGGTGAAAACTATGGATAACGTGTGCTGATTAGTTCATACCGACACTATGTCTCCCCATAAACCCGTTTGATCAAATTTATTTGATCATTTGTAGGGCGTAACCCCTACCGGCTGGGAGCCTTCTGTATTTATAGAGCTGAAAGTGCCGCATGTATGGCCACACGAGCGAATGCCCTTACTAGCACCTTTTTGTTTTAGAAGCCCAAATCCTTCTAGTTGTTGGGGTAGGAGGTCGGACCTCTGGTAGTGGCCCACACACATACGGTTCTTAGTAGAGATACAAAGTTCGCCATGGGGAGTTTTCATGGGGACTGATGCTTGGCTGACCCGAGAAGTGAGTGCCGAGGGTGGAGCCAGTGAGGTCAAGCATCTAAGTATCCACTCTGAATAGCGTAGCCTCGGGGGTAAAACCTTATGTGGGATCAACAACTATTGTCTTGGCCAGCCATAAGAATTGTGCTTGACTTATTTTAAACATTCAAACATTCAAGACCAAACAACAAAACATTGTGTCTTTTGTGTCTTCAAGTGTATGCAAAACAATTTTACATCAAACAACACACTTTTCTAGGAATCATTTGGAGTCTAAACACTTGCAAACATTGATTCCTTATCAACATTGTGTCCTCTTGTCACGAAAAACAGTCAAACAGTCAGATTTGGTCACAACAAAATGACTTCACAGATTGGAAAAAATTGCACAAAGTTTACAGAAACGCGTCTGTGTCTGTTTTAACCGCGTCTGAGTCATCTAAACAGGTCTGTGAAGGGCATAATAGCGTTTGTGTGTCTAGCAGCGTCTGTGTCGAACAAAGACACGTATGTGTCTGGGAATCGCGTCGGTGAAGTATACAGAAGCGTCTGTGTCCAGAATTGAAAAATTTCACGGTCCAGCAAACAAAAGAAATCAGTTTCGGAATTCTTGAGCTTCCTAGGTTGTTTCTCCAGGTTTTCATCTAGCATTCAACTTGTCTTTGGGTCTCACATAGTCCATCATTGCTTCACATCTCATTTTACGTTCATACTTGTCTAAACTTGAGTCAAAAGGTCACTTACTTGTCCTCATCATACTTTGTCAACACACTACATACAACAACACTTTGCTAAGTGGTCCCTCATCAAGGTTTCTTACCTTTGGGTCTCATTTGGTCTTACTTAGAGTCAAGGTCAGCTTACCTCATCAAGAGAAACTATCCTCTCTTTGGAAGTCACACCTACTCTACTACATACATACTTGGTCTTACACTTTGGACATTGCAAGTACACCTCAGATTCATTTACACTCCATCCAACTCTTGGTCTTCCATACTTTTTCCATTTTCATCTAGTCTCACACATCTTGGTTAATACCTAGTTCATGGTTGAAACATGTCTTCAAAAATCTAGGAGAGAAACTAAAGAGGCTCAAGAGTCTGCAAACATGAGTTCTTATGAGTATGACAACGATTTATTTTTCAATCCTGAGCACACTACATTTCTTGACATGGATGTCTATAGAAACATTCCACATGTGGAAAACGTAGACACTACAAACAACAATGTTACACACAATGACAATGTGGACAACTTTTCAATACATTCAGCAGATGTGGAAGAATCCATTATGAATCCCCATTTCAATCGATTGGTTGAGGAAATAATGAGGAGGGATAGACAATACTTCTTACATATGATGGCACAAAGTGGAGCCAAGATACCTCATGATTTTGACATGTCTCAAATTAAGGAAAATCGACCCTTGCAACAAACTCACTCCAACATGGATCAAAGGAGACCTAATAGTGGAGGAAATAGAGGACCACATATCGTACCTGAATCACCATCAGCTTTGCTTCAAAAACTAGAGGTCCCACATACACATGGTCAAGCATATGATACTTACCTTCGTAGACCATTATGGAAATCTTATGCAGATAGATATGCTCAAGCTATGGATCAACCAAAACAATTGGATACTCAAAGGCATGCTGAAAATTTGGACACAAGGAAACCCCGTGTCAAATTTGGGGGCAACACATTAGAACATGACAGGCCTGTAGAATATGATATACATGCACAAAATAAATATGGTGTTCCTCAACATGAATCTATACCAAGTGCTCCATATATGCCGCATCAATATAGACCTCCTCCATATGAACATGTGTATGATCAATATCATCCATATATGCAATATGCTCCTCCTCCAATAGGTGCCTCAAACATGGGCTATGCTTCAAGAAGTCGATCTCCACCTAAGAGCAATTTGGAGCAACAAATCAGGGACTTACAAAAGAAAATGGAAAACATAAATACACCAAAGCCAACGTACACAATGAGAGACATATGTCCTTATCCATTCGACAAAAGCATTCCAATGCCTCCATTTCCTACACACTTTGTGACGCCTAAATTTGATAAATATAGAGGAAAAGGGGATCCTAAGGCACACATAAGACAGTTTTTCACAGCTTGCATTGAAGTAGCTTCAGAAGAGACATATTTGATGAGATTATTCCCATAAAGCTTAGGTGATCAAGCTATGGAATGGTTCTCCCAACTCTCACCTGGTATTAAGTCATGGGGTGACTTAGCAGAGGCATTTATTCAACATTTCTCCTACAATATAGAGACAGACGTATCAGTCACTACTTTGTGCAACACCAAGCAAAAAGAGGGAGAATCTTTTGCATCATTTTTACAAAGATGGAGAAATCTAGCTAGCAGATGCTCTTGTGAAATTCCACAAAAACAAATGGTAGAAATGTTCACCCAGAACATTAACAAAGACATTGGCTATGATCTAAGGAAAGCTTGTTTGTCCACCTTCAAGGATGTCATTGAAAAGGGCTTAGCAACAGAAAAGGTTCTAATTGAACAAGGAGTCATTAAGATATTCAAGGAGAACAAAGATGACTTTAAAGGAAAAGACAAGCCGAGATTTTGGAATAAAAACAAGAACACAGTCAATGATGGTGTTGTTGATGCCAATACGGTGCGACCCAAATTCATCTTTTCGGGATCAAGTTCTACAAACAATCAAGTGAATACTCAAACAACTTCTAGATCACGAAGGAAGTATACTCCATTGGGAGAACCACTTGAATCAGTCTTCAAAAAGCTTGTGACAAACAAGGTAATCACGGTTCCAGATTTTCCTCCATATGAACCAAAGGTCAAACCAAATTGGTGGAATGATGATGAGTATTGTGAATTTCATAAAAGCAAGGGTCATAAGACAGGAAATTGTCATCGACTGAAGAATATTGTGCAGGATCTTATTGATAGAGGTGACATTGAGATTGAGGGACACTCATCTAATCAAGAACATGAGATGTTTAAGGAACCATTCCCAAAGCATGACAAGGGAAAAGCCAAAGTCACAGATGATCAAGCCAACTATACTAGAGCACCTTACAACTATGATTCAACTATCAATCATATCTCGATGGACAATCATATCTCTACTATTACCATCAAGAACAAAAACCTTGAGAATCTTCCTCAGAGACCCAAGATTGTCCTAAGAGGTGTTGGATCTTCTTTCGAACCTACTTCTGAATGTCATGTTACAACTCGTCGAGGTAAAATTACGTTGCCAGGTGCCTCCACTAAAAATATCACTTCTTCATCAACCAAACCTGAGTATGACCTTGTAGAACAGTTAGGGAAGACACCCGCGCTCATTTCAATCCTTGAGCTATTACGCATATCCCCCGCTCATAAAGCTATTCTTGACAAAATCTTGAGAGACACCGCCGTTCCTACTGATCTGAACGTGGACCAGTTTCAAGCCATGGTGGGATACCTTTCCATTCCACATTCCCTTACATTCACAGAAGTCGATGACACCTTCGTAAGTCAGCCACATAATGCACCATTACATATTGAAGCCTTCATACACAAACATCGAATAAAGCGAGTCCTGATAGATGGAGGAGCTGGTCTAAACATTTGTACATTGAGCACCATTAAACAATTGGGATATTCTGATAAAGCTGTGAATTCAACAAATCAAATCACCATCAAGGCATATGATGATGAAGAACGCTCATCCAAGGGCACAATTACCTTACCTCTAAGAATTGGGCTAGTCACAAAGGATGTGGTGTGTCAAGTCCTGGATCTGGATCTCACCTATAATATATTGCTAAGACGTCCTTGGATTCATGAAATGAGGGCGGTCCCATCGACATATCATCAATGCATTAAGTTTCCTCACAATGGAGTCGAGGTAACAGTTAACGGTGATCCTAATCCGTTCATATATTGCAATAACTTGAGATCACATACTGAGACCATCATTCCCAGTAATCGTGAAGCTGTTCCTTCTTCGGCATACATTGACCCTGAGTCATTGAAACCTTCGACATCAAAACAAGGTGAACTTAAAGGCAAATTTCAGGACAAAGGCATGGGAGAATACACTTTAAATCAGACCATGTATTTACGACAAGTCATGAGCTCTCCAAAAGAATATGGAAGGCCACATCCTAATAAGCAAATATCCATCATGGTATTCAAATGGGATCCTACTACCTTTCAAAGATGGGGTGAACTGGAAGAGGAAGGTTTATACAAAATACTCTATAAAGACATTGAAGATGATACACAAGATCAGATCAATATACCCTGTGAGAAATATGGCAAAGGCTTCAAGATTCTACAAAAATTCGGGTATGATGGAAAAAGCCCTCTTGGGTTATGCAAAGAAGGCGTTATGGAGCCCTTACAACCTAAATTGACTGTAAAAAGGGAACGCTCGAAGGGACTTGGTTTTCTGACTCCCAAGATCCACACTAAAAGGACAGAAGAGGCATCACGAATCAAAATTGCCAAAGTTCAACAAGAGGATCGCTATTCCACGGGTTCTAATGAATGGGAATGGGGTTCAGACAAATCCTCCAGTGACTATGAGCTCACCGAGACATTCAGAGAGCCAAATGAACCCACAGAAGAAGAGGAATTTTATAAAAAGTTCAGAGTTGGTCAAGAAACAACCCATAAGGATTCCGCACAGTCTTCGTCTCAAGGTTCTAGGTCAAAATCACATAGGATGAGAACACCTGTCCCAGAATGCGCTACTAGTGATGACAATTTTGATTCGTTCACGATCGAAACTGATGAGGAGAGTGCCATCGATGACCTCGATGATTGCCTTGATATACCCGAATATAACCACATCTTCACTCTTACCCCTGCAAACTTCGAAAACATTAAAGGCCTTCCCCTTGTTCACCACCAACTCATTGACTGGGATTATGAGGGACCAGCACAGTTTGACACATTCCAAAATGACGAAGCTATTATTGACTATCTGGGCATACGAGATGATCTCCCCCCTGGGGACCACAAAGTAGGATACACTATAGAACTCAACAACATAACATATTTTGGTGAGGGTGTCGGACCTTCCAGTCGCAAAAATGTGAAAATAAGAACAAATCAAGGGTCTTATGGCGAAAACCACATTGTGGCGCTATCTGATCCCAAAAAAGTAAAAAGAAAGGACGTATCTGAGGGTGAAAACCTCTCTGAGGCACCCGAAGATGGAAGGCTCGACATTCTCCCAGCCTCGTATGAGGAAAAGTCATCCATGTTGGTAGAGGAGACTATCAAGACAAACATTGGTACAGAAGAGGTTCCACACAATATATTCCTGGTTCAATCATTGACAGAGTCCGAAAGGTCACAGTTCATAAGTTTCTTCAAAGAATGACAAATCAATTTCGCATGGTCATACACTGATATGCTTGGACTGGATCCGGATTTGGTAATGCATCATTTGACAGTCAAACCAGGGGCAAAGCCAGTGAAACAGAAATTAAGAAAAATGCATCCACAAGTGGCATTACTAGTCAAAGAAGAGCTGGAAAAATTATTGGATGTCGGATTCATACACCCAATTGATTATCCTGAATGGGTCTCCAATTTAGTACCTATCAATAAACTGGATCGCAGCATCAGAATATGTACAGATTTCAGAGACATCAACAAAGCTTGTCCGAAAGATGACTTCCCATTACCAAATATCGACTTGATTGTTGATCTCACGGCAGGTCATGAAATGTTATCTTTAATGGATGGATTTTCTGGCTATAATCAAATCAGGATCGCACCCGAGGATCAACACAAAACATCATTCACTTGTCCTTGGTGAACTTTCTACTGGAATGTCATGCTCTTTGGGCTAAAAAATGCAGGTGCTACATATCAAAGAGCAATGACCACTATCTTTCATGATCTCATGCACATAACTATGGAAGATTATGTTGATGATCTCTTGGGTAAATCAATAGACAAAGATACACATTTGGACATACTTTCAGTCATCTTTGATCAGTTGGAAAAATACAAAGTAAGATTAAACCCCAAGAAATGTGTCTTTGAAGTAACCTCCGGGAAGCTCCTAGGATTCATTGTGTCCAAAAGAGGAATCGAAACCGATCCAGCAAAAGTCAAGGCTATCTTGGACATGCCACCACCTAGAAATATCAGTCAACTTTGATCCTTACAAGGGAGACTCCAGTCTATACGAAGATTCATAGCACAACTTGCAGATAAGTGTAGTCCTTTCCAGCACCTGCTACATAAAAATATCAAGTTCAAATGGGATGATAACTGTCAACAAGCTTTTCAGACGCTCAAAGACTATCTCTTGAATCTGCTAGTTTTGATGCCACCAGTTCCAGATCAGTCTTTGCTACTATACATATCAGCTACTCCAACAGCACTGGGGGCACTCCTAGCACAACAAATTGCTGACGGTAAGGAAAAGGCCATATACTATATCAGTCGCACATTGGTGGGATATGAGCTAAACTACACACCAATTGAGCGTGCATGTCTCGCCGTGGTCTTTGCTTCACAGAAATTACAACATTACATGCTCACTCATAAGACTAAGTTGATTGCAAGAATTGATCCATTGAAATACCTCCTCAATAAAGCAACACTTACTGGGTGACTGGCCAAATGGGTAATGATCCTTAGTGAATTAAAAGGACAGGCAATCGCGGATCAATTAGCAGATGCCCCCATGATTGATGATGTTCCTCTAAATTCAGAATTTTCAGATGAATCCATTTTAACAATATCACATGCAAAGCCATGGCAACTATACTTTGATGGCTCCTACATGCAGCATGGGGCAGGAGCTGGTATTCTCTTTATAACTCCTTAAGGCGATTCTATACCAAAATCATACCGCTTATCATTTCCTTGCACTAACAATATAGCGGAATATGAGGCATTAACAACTGGATTACAAATTGCAGTTCAGTGGAAGATCCGGGAACTTTGTGTTTTTGGGGATTCCCAACTTGTCATCCGTCAAGCAACTGATGATTACCAAAAAAAAGATGAAAAATTAATGCCTTGCAAGCAACTGGTGGATGAGCTGAAACAACACTTCACAAAGATAGATTTTGAGCAGATACCAAGAGAGCAGAATCGTGCTGCAGATGCCATGGCTACAATTGCTTCATTGATTGATCTCCCTCAAAATGAGACCTGCTATGAGTTCTTGGTGGACAACCTGTTGGTTCCTTCATATGAGATCACTCCTACTGAAATGATATGTGTTGTTGGTCCCGAATCCCAGTTATATGGTTCCATCTTCACATACCTTCGCGACAATACTCTACCTCCTGATCTATCAAATAACCAACGTCGCACTTTCATTCGCCAATCCTCTCGATATGTCATTTTAGTTGATATCCTATACCGGCGAGGTCTAGATGGCACTCTTCTTAGATGTTTAGAAAGCGACGAAGCTCAGATTGCGTTACGTGAAGTGCATGAAGGGATATGTGGTCCGCATGCTAGTGGCCCTACCTTGGCCAAGAAACTCATCAGGACTGGATATTACTGGCCCAATATGGAAAAAGACTCATATCAGTTTGTCAAGAAATGTAAGCAATGTCAAATTTATGGAGACCTCATACATGCGCCAACACAAGAACTACAACCACTTGCATCTCCTTGGCCCTTTTGTCAGTGGGGACTCGATCTCATAGGCAAGATTCACCCTCCTTCTTCCAATGGTCATAAATTCATTATCACAGCTACAGAGTATTTCACAAAATGGATTGAAGTCGTGCCTCTCACACAAGTCACTAGAAAACAGATTGCTACCTTCATCCTTAACTATATCATATGCCGATATGGTATTCCTGATTCCATTATTACTGATAACGGGCGTCCCTTCAAAAATCAGGATGTTCGTAAACTCTGTGATCACTTTCATATTTCCCATCATTTCTCCACACCATATTACCCCCAAGGTAATGGCCAAGCTGAGGCGTCTAATAAAACAATCCTTAAGAAGACAGTCGACGACGCTAGCCGTAATTGGCATATCCAACTCAATCCTGCACTTTGGGCCTACAGCACAAGTGTCTGCACACCTACAGGAGCTACACCCTACTCGCTTGCCTATGGCGCTGAAGCCATCTTGCCTATCGAGGTCGAGTTACCCTCTTTACGGGTCTCTTTGCAAAACATCATCACTAATGAAGATTACAGGGTCTCTCGCTTACAAGAACTAGAACTGCTGGATGAACGGAGACAAACTGCTTTTAATCATCTCAAGGCTTACCAACAATGAATGAGTCGCAGCTACGATCACAAGGTCAAGCCTCGCACATTTGAGGTAGGTGACTTGGTTCTCAGAGAAAACCCCAAAAATCAGCAAGACAGAGAGAAGAAGAGCAAGTTCGAACCAAATTGGCTTGGTCCTTACATCATCACAGCGGTATATGGATCTGGGGCATATCAGCTCTCAACTACAGAAGGTGAACCTTTGGAGGATCCTATCAACAGCATGCATCTTCGCAGATTTTACACATAGCTCATTGGAATATCCTAATTCAAAAATACAAAAAAATCAAAAAATTCAAAAATACAAAAAAATTATAAAAACAAAAAAAATCGTTACTTGGTGAAAACCTGGCAAACAGGCGCCTTGTGACACAAAAACATTGAAAAAATAAATAAAAAATAAAAAGTAAAGAGAAATAATTTCGTCCAATGGTGAAAACCACTTCGGTGGCGCCCTGGGCAAGTACCATGGTGAAAACTGGGTCACCAGCACCATGCGTAGAGACATTGCTCCTCCCTCCTTCAGAATCCACTTTCATCCTTTCACTTTGCACACACTCACGACCAATTCATTCATAATAAACTTACCCATTCCCATCATGGCTTGTTATTGATCTACCCAAGATTGGTTAGCCATTCATAATAAACCTCCCTTTCCATCCATAATAAATCAAATCCTATCTATGGCTAAGACAAATCCTACGTCTAGTGATGGGTGTGGAACTGAGAGCATCACATGTTTTGAGGAGTACAGTTTCTTCCAACTTCCTTCAGTCTATTCGCACACAATCCGCAATAAAGCAACATTTGCATCACAGATCCACAATAAAGTTTCATCTTCTCCGCAATAAAGTATCAGTTTCATGGATTCAATCAGTTTCAGATGAGACACAGCAGCAACAATGAGCTTCAACAAATCAAATCTTTCAACAGACTCAGACAACATATGGTTCAGTGCTATCTATCCTTTTTGTGAAAGTAAACATTGTGACCACAATCAAATAAGACTTATACAAGTGACAAGAGACACTAAACTTGAGGACTACAATGGATGTTGTTGTCGAGTCTTGGTTTTCTTTTGATTTTATCTTTTGGTGACATGTCTTTTAGCTTTTTCAGGATGTCTCTGACTAGAGATTCTATCTCCAGGATGTCTTTGACTAGAAAGGCGAGGATGGGGTATCGTCACCTATTTGCTTTTGCTATCTGTGGATTGTCTCTTAGTAATGCTATGACTTGTCCAAGGATATGAGGACACTGTGAGTCTAGTATGAACTGGGGCATTCCTTGTTTGTGACTGTCTTATCTCCATGCAAACAGGTACAATGACTTTCTGGGTTGAACATATGCCTCGATTGTCATAACCTACTTGCCATAATAAAGCTCAATGATGATAATGCACAAGAAGCTCTTTCACATTCATATCTTCTATCTTTCATCCCCCTTTCTTGATTGACTTCCGTCATCCTTCTTGAGTCCGCGTAGCCTGCTATCACATGACTGAGTATAATGACACACCAAAAACATTTGCATTTCATGTAGTTGCACCTGCATTACCACATATAAGCATTTCATACATACATATAGATATCACAACTGCATCACATCCTGCACACAACACCTGTTAGCACAATTTATATTTACATTGTTATATTCATCTGCATTACATACATTCACATTTGCATCATGCATACACATATTAAACATAAAAGAACAAAAATATTGCATTGCATCATATACATATTTGCATCCATACATCATGAAACATCTCATCACATAGGTACACATGCATATAGCTGCCGCAAAAATGAATCATCTCATATATATAATCAAAAGTGTCATGATACAATGATGTCAAAAAAATACATATGGCTACAAAATCACCCGCAGGTGTCTACATCATCATACAAAAATGGTACAATATTGAGCCCTCTAAGGCTATGATGAACTCCCTCCCTCGGAGCCGCCTGGCCTCGACGGAATCTGAGCCCTAGACGGACCTGCCCCAAGATCATCCCTCCTGTCCCCTCTATCTGGTGGTGGTGGAGGACCCATAACCCCACCACTCGATGCCTGTCTCATCCGGCTCCCTCCTGTAGCTGTCGCTGTCCCCGATGGTCTATGGAAGCTCCTCGCCCGCTGATCTGCTGGCACGACACCATAATAGAGGTCCCGCCGGTAGGCAATCTCCTCTCCTGCCCGCAGGACACATGCATAGCCTGCCCCTGTGTCCTCAGCCGCCTGCCTCCCTGCCCTCAGCGCTGTCTCAACCTCTGTGTAGCACTGAATCGCCTGATCTCTCTCCCACTCCAGATCCTGTATCTCATCTGCCTGACCCTGGCAAATCTCTTTGAGCTCAATCAGCTCATCCTCCTCTGGATCCCTAAGCCTCGTCCTGAGCCGGTCTCTCTCCCTCTCCAAATCCTGTATCTCATCTGCTTGGCCTTGGAAAATCTCTCTGAGCTCAATCAGCTCATCCTCCTCTGGATCCCCCCCCTCTGCCTCCACCTGTGGCTCTCCCTCTACGGGTGCCTGCCCCTGTACTTGTACCTGTACTGGTGCCTGTACGGGTACCTGTCTCTGTACATGTCTCGGTCCCTGTACCTGTCTCCGTCCCTGCTCCTGTGCCTGTACTGGCACCTGTCCCTGTCTCTGTACCTGTGCCCTAGGACCCTGTGCTGCTGGTACCTATAGAGGCAATCCACCGTGACCCCTCACCACCTGAGCCTGTCCCTCCTGTCCACCCTCTCTCCGAGGTGCAACTCTCCTCTCCCCAACTACTCCCCTCCGCCTCCGTCGGCCTCTGCCCCCATCACCTCCACCATCATCATCATCGTCCCCACCTCCATCTCCCTCCAGTAGCTCTCCTGGATCTGTCAATCGGGAGAATGGATGCTTTGCCCAATATGCTGCATACTCTACATCCATCCTGGCATCCTCGATCTCTGGCCACATATCCCAGGGTAGGGGCACCATCTCAGCCAATTGTGTAAGCGCCTTATCATATGACAATAGCGGTCCAAACTGCACCTGATCCCTAACTATGCGGGCATACATACCCGAGCCACATGGCATCCTCTGGATCCTGCCAGACTGCCTGCATACCCTGTCCACCAGCTGTCTCTCTAACACATAGGGCGTCCACCCAATCAGGTACCTGCTCCGGAAGGTGTAGGGCAGCTCCACTGCGTCATCCTCCCACTCCTCGCATCCCAGATATGGTCTCCAGATGACCACATCAATGTCATCTATCACTCGCAGCCAATGCTCCAACCTGCCAATCCGCGGCTGCGATGTAATCATGTCGTACAGATGAACAAAGCTGCATCCATGACCTCTACCCCTGAAGTGTATCAGTCGGGTAATAGGCAGATGCTCATAGGCCCAAACCTGCAATAGTGTCACTCCACAGCCCAATCCCACTGACCCATGGTATACAAACTGGTGAAGCTCGTAATATAAATGGGCCAGCACACATGGTCCCCAAGCATATCTGGTGTGTTGCGTCACCAGTGTCTCCAGTGCTCCTCCCCAGCCCACAGCCAATCCCCGTGTCGCCCTATCTGGACATAAGAACCCACTAATAGCTCCTCCAATCATGGCTGGCAATGCTAACCCTGTCATGGTCATGGTGTCCCATGCCATATGCCCTACCCTCATCTCTAATCCGGGATCTTGGAACACCTGTCTCAATGCCTCCCTGTCCCCATCACGATCATATGGAATCAAATCTCCATCAATCGGTATCCACAATATCCTGTAGACATCCTCTAAGGTGACTGTCATCTCACCCATCGGCAAATGAAAAGTGCACGTCTCAGAATGCCATCTCTCGGCAAGCGCAGTCAGCAAACCCATGTTTGCCCGAAACTCAGGCACATATAATACATGTCTCAAGCCCATCTCCTCGATGGCAGCTCGCTCCTCAGCTGTCAGCTCAGATCACAACCTCTAAGTCGACGGGAATCTCCCCCGTGACTCCAACATAGGCAAATACTCCTGCAGTCAAGCAAATCAATCATGTCAGTCATGGTGGCATTCACTATTTATCACAAAATGCTACTTTTATCTAAATGCATATGGCTATCTATCCTAGTGACACTCACTGTTCATCACAAAGTGTTGCTTCTATCCTAGTAGTACTCCCTGTTCATCACAAAGTACTACGTGCATGACACTCACTGTTCATCACAAAGTGTTACTCACATTTGCACTCCCTATTCATCACAAAGTGCTGCTCATACTTGGGTACTCCCTGTTCATCACAAAGTACTCTATCCTGGTACTCACTGTTCATCACAAAGTGCCTTAATCTATTCTAGTCTTCCCTAGAGGACCTGCTTGAGTGTATCCTCTCAGCAGCTTATCCAATCGACAGTGTATGTTCATCACAGAACTGTCGATTTGACCTAGAAGACAAAACTTGCATTTTTTTGGACATAAACGCGCTTTTAACTCACAAACGCGCCTACAGACTGCACAAGCGCGCCTTAACAACACAGACGCGCCTGTATGACATAAACGTGCCTATATTATGCATAAACGCGACTGGGCGACACAAACGCCCCTGCATGATGTAGACGCGCCTGGCGCCTAGCACCGACACAGACGTGTTTTAGCAGTTTTTGACATTTTTTTAGCCCTACTTCTAAGCGCATTTATTGCTCTAACTAGCATGCATTAATGACAAAAGTAAATGTGTCAAAGTACGAGGAGGTTTGGTGGTACTTACCGGCTCTCCTGCCTCTGCTGGCCTCTGGAATCGGCGAACGCGGTCGAATCTGTGCACGAAGGCCATCGCTGCTGACTGCTGCTGCTCTTTTCTCGCTCTGCACTTTGATCTCGTGAAGGTGTAGATGAAAATGAGGGTGTATTTTGCCCGTGGTCTATCTTATAGCCTACCCTAGCCTTAGCCTTCATTTCCCGAGTCAATCTTCTTCATCCCGTGACTTTGTCACTTTATCTGGTCAGTCCATTCTATCCCGTCTTTCTTATCGAGAGATTGTCTGCAATCTTTTCAGACATTTTCATCCAATCTCTCGAGGGGGCATATCATTCCCATACTGGGGCAACTCTATATCAGTTCATCTAATCTTCTTTGAAACAACGCGACAAGCCGCATTGTCTCAAAGAGGGGCAAAATGTAGACACCCAAAATTGTCATGTTTAATTAAATAAATATTTTATTTATTTAATTACCTAAGCCTAATTCTTCTATTAATTAAATAAATCTTTATTTATTTAATTAATTCATTTATCCTCTTCTAGCCTTATTTCTCATTTAAATAAATATATTTATTTATTTAAATTATCCTTTTCCTAATTAAATAAATATTTTATTTATTTAATTATTCCATTTCTTCTATAAATTAAATAAATCTTTATTTATTTAATTAATTCATTATCTTTTTCTACACAGACACATGTCATTCATCTCTTAATTCCTACACTACCTACCTCTTTCATTATTTTATTATTTCCTCTACCTACCCTCTAATCCTAGCCGACCTCCTTTTTACACCTCTCAATCTTATCCCTCCATTTCATATTGTGTCTTCTATTTAAGGAGATGCTTCCTTCATTATCAAACCCTAATGATCATTTTGGCTACACTACGATCCTACTTGCAACCACATTCCGTTCTTTGTTGAGCTCTTGTGCACATAAAATCTGAGAGCAAATATATCAAGCAAGATCAATGGAGATAGGAAGAATGGAGATCAAAACCCTATTGGACATGTGATGGTATCATTTTTGTGATTTTGTTTTATTTACATTGTCTTAGGTAATCTTCATATGTTATGGTGGATCTTTGTTGTTGTTAGGCTAGGGTTTTTGTGGTTGGATTCATTTAGCCTTTCAATCTTGTTATTATTGTATCCATTTTCACCATGAATAGTATGAACCTCTTCCAGGTCCATTAGATCTACCCCTTCCTGGGTTGCCTGATCCCCTACCCCTATAGTTGGGTCTACTCTGAGAATCCCCGCTTTGCTCAATAAGCTTAGACTCTCCCTGGGACCTATGATCTGTGTTTCTTCCCCCAAAACTGCCTCTATGACTGCCTCTATTTCCTCTGCCTCTGCCTCTACCATTCTGTTCTTGTTTCTTCTTGTTTCTCTCTTCTACCTTCTTGTTTCTCTCTTCTACCTTTAGTGCTAATTGAAAACACTTCTATAATGTGTTGGGACACCATAGGCTTAACTCTTCCTGAATATTCCATCTTAACCCATTGAGATACCTAGCTACTCTGACATTTTCATCTTCTTGTACCTTAGATCTAAGGCTTAGTTTTTGGAATTCTTCAGTGTAACTACTGACATCTAGGTCTTTCTGTCTCAGGTTTTGTCTTTTCCTATGTAACTGGATTTCATAATCTTCAGGCATGTAGGTGTCTTTGATTTTAGTTACCATTGTTTTCCAGGTGGTTATGGGTTTCTTTCCCTCTTTCACCCTTTCCTCTTGGATAAACTTCCACCAAGTTAAGGCTGCCCCTCTCATTCTGGATTTGGCTACCTTCACTTTCTGTGCTTTAGTAATGCCATCACATTCAAAGTGATTCTCTAGACCCTCTATCCACTCCATTAGTGCTTCTGGTTCCATCTTGCCACTAAAAAGGGACACTCCATCTAGGGCCTTTCCAGTCAAAGCTTTCAAAGCTTGTAAAAAGGTTTCTTGTTCTCTATCCAAGATTGGATCTGGTTCTAGGACTTCTTCCTCTAAGGTTTCTTTCTTATCTTCAGCATTTTCTACTCTCTCACTGACTTCTTCAGTCTTGACTTCTACCTGGTTCAACTTTTTTTCAAGTTGTTGTAATCTTTCCCTAAGGATTCTATTTTCTTCAACCTGATCCTCCATCCTCTTTGCTAACTCTGCATTGGTCACCATGTTGTTGGTGTTGTCTCCCACTGACTCACTACCTGACATGTTCTAATCTCTCAACCAAAATCTGAATTGGCTCTGATAACACTATGATGAGGAGGTATAATAGAGGTTGGTCTTCTTTGAGGTTGGTGGGCTTTTGTTCTCAATGTGCTTCCCAAATCAATCCCTAGGCACAAATGGGATTCTTCTAAACCTTTCTCCTATCTCCTCCTCTCTATTCAACACTGCTTGCACCCTATTTTATTGGACATCACTCCTCCTTACCTTCCATGCTAAGGCATTCAAGTCTAAAATGAGGTCCTCTTGAGTGTCACCAAAAATGAACAAGTTTGGTTGTCCAACTGGCTGAATCTCCTCTCTTCCAGGAATGGGCAACTGTTGGAGAATCATGGTTTACCTAATCTTATTTTCACCTTTAAGGATTTCAATCATATTAATCTGTTGATTGAGCATCTGGATAGGTCTGCAAAGTATGATGATTGTCCCTCACCCTTCAAGAATGAAAATGTCCAATTTGGATGCAAAGAACGTTGGTTTGCTCAAGGCAACTCCTAGGTTCAAATGGTCATTTTGATCAAATGACTTAATTCAATGCTATGGAGCTTTTAGTAGGGTGTCTCAGGGCTTAACTCATCAATTTTGATGATTTGAAACAATCATTTGCTTCTCCTTACCGATTTCATGAAATTGTCAAATTTGCTCCAAAAAAGGCTACTAGAATTAGCCCTAGTTTTTAGTGAAAATTGTTCACCCTGCTCAATCTGTTAAACTTCATGGAAAACCCTTGGAGATGTGGTCATTTGATGATGAAAGCTCAAGGATTTTTACTATGGCAAGTACTGTATGGACTGTTTGAGGACTGTCCCACAAAATAGGCACTTTTCAAGGGTTTTTAAGAGTTTTAGTAAGGGTTTGCAAATTAAAAGTCTCCTCCATGATGCTAGACCCAAGTTAAATGTTCAAACCTTGCCATGACATCTACACAACACTCCCAAGGATTCAAAATCCATCTTAGAATATTGTCATTAGGTCAAACAAATGTCATACTGCTGCATTTACTCAGAAATAACAGTCTAGAGGACTGGGATAGCAATGTTTTTAATATTTTGCATGCATTTTCAACATTTGTAAACCAAATACAATGGAAGTATATCAAATATGGATGCAACCAAAACTTGACAGAAGTTGTAACACCCTGCAAGACAAATAGGAAAGGATTATTTATGATTGTTACTTATACACCCGCCATCACTGCATTTTGACAGTCTAAAAACTGATTGCAACTTCCTTTTTTGTTTAATTTACTTCTTCACTTTGTCCCTGGCCTGCAAAAAGGTGTTAATGGCAAGGTAAAATAGTACATATATCCTTTTCAAGGATCTTATAAGTTTGAACACTCAAAACAATGCCACAAAACATGACAGCCTTATAAGACTGTGACAAAGAAATACACTTTTCTAGGATCCTTATTTAGGTCCTTTACAATTAAATGGTGTACCTTGTCTTCTTAACATTGAAAACACTTACAAATACATTCCATGATGCATAAAAAAAAAAAGGAATCCATTATTCCATACTGTCCTTGAGGGAGGTTGGCACTGAGATTTCAACAATGAAATAGTGACACACTGTTTTACAATCTGATTACACCTTTGCTTCTTGCATCCAACCAAGTCATGAAAGAGACAAGGATGATTAAATGCAATTATGACTCTTGCCAACTTGATTCTTCTTCAAAATTTCAAAGGACAGTGCTATGAACAACAAAGTACCATTCACACAACATTAAGAATACCCAAGCCAAGTTGATCACTTCACATACTTGCCATCGGCTTACAAACACTTGTGCATTGCTGGAAAAGGAAAATAGATGTATGATATAGTATGTACAAAGGATCCAACCAATTTCCTCAAAGCCATGGATGAAGAGACTTTGAAGAAACTAGTTGGACCATGAATGATCTTCCATTGAAACCACAAAACAATGCCTTCCTAAGAGCACTTCAAACAAAACCTGTTCCAAATCACTACTCAAACATCAAAGGAGATTAAACCAATTAAAAACAGGAGTAGTACAGACTCATGAAGCCATGGTATGGACTGTACTCTCAAAAGTGCAGGAAACTAGTTAAAACTCACAGAAAACAAGAGCAAAACAAGTATTTTTCTTACTTTCCCAAAATGAACTGCCCATACAATGATTGGAATATGGTTTTTATACATGTGCCAACTTGTTGAAGCATTTGTATGGACAGGTACAGGCTGGAACTAACCAAAACCACCAAAAGTCACTTTTTGCACTTTTTGACAGCTTTTTGACAACTTTTGACAACTTTTGTTACTCAAAAAGTTGCATTTTGACTCCCGGTGACTTGGCACTCAAACCAATGACTCAACATTGTTAGAAACACTAAATAAACATGCTCCAATGCCTTTCAAGGCTTTACAACATCAAAAATTCAAAAATGCTCATTTGGACCCAAAATTGACAGTTTTTGGCCCACTGAGAAAAAAAACAAAAATCTTGGAAACTCTTAAACACAAATGAGTTCCAAACCTTATTAAACCACAAAACAAACCTATTAAACATACTAGAAGCATAAAATAAACACACATGCTTAATTTTCAACAAAATGCTATACTTGCTAGGATTTGAGCATTCAGGTGCTCAGGTGCTCCTGCACCAGAAACACCTTTAGTGTCGTCAAAAATTCTTCATCATGGTGCTTGAAAATTGACTTCAATCTCTTGTCAGATATTTCTCCAACAAATGCGAGTTGTTGCTTTGTTGTGTAGAGGGTGAATGTTGCTTCCATGGTTACTTGCAACTCTCGATTTCTTCCCCTCCCCTGTACAGTAATTCAATAGACTATATGCTCCGCGCATTACCTACTTCACCCCTATAAATACAACCATACACTATTATTTATTATCTCCACATAAATGCTTTCAATAAATGGCGGCGAGGAAAATCCCTTCAAAGATATTCCCAACATTAATGTACCCTTACCTTTTTCAATTCCCACTTCCTCACATTTATTTGTTGTCCATTTCATATTTAATGTCCTAAGGGAGAGGACCCAGAACGTGCGCACCCCATCTCTAGGGTGTCCACGTATATATATAGACACACAAACACACACATATATACACACACTGTCAAATATCTATATTTGACTGTATACACACACACACATATACACACACTGTCAAATATCTATATTTGACTGTATATACACACACACACATACTATCAAATATCTATATTTCATAGTGTATATATATGCTTTCATAAACCCTTTAAACCCCACAACACTGATACTAATACCCTTGACCAAGGACTTTGAAATCCTCACACAAAAAAATGAACATTCACATAAGAATTATTCCAAAACCCTCCACCAAGGAAATTCAACATACATATAAGCCCAATTCAAACATCAAAATGCAATTCAAAATGCACAAATGAACACACATATAAGTGTACATGATCGAAAATGAAGCCTTCATCAATGAAATTGAGTGTCTTCAAGCCAATTCGAACAAACATTCAACCATTTACTCAAACATCCAATGAAACTGACTCAATAGAACATACATATGAGTGTACAACTCTTGAAAATGAACCCTTCATCAATGAAGTTGAGTGGCTTCAGACCAAATCATGCAACCACTCAAACATTGACTCAAACAATTAAAGAAACAGTCAATCAAACACTAACTCAATAGAACATCAAACAATCCAATGAGAAATTGTAGGTGATTTAAGGTTTTGTCATTGATGGAAACCTTACAATCATATGGTACTAGCACCGACAAACTCTACATCGACATATAGATCACCGACACCAAAAGAAGATTATCGACACCCTAGCCGACATGAATTTTGTGTTTATATATTTTTGTAATTAATTGTAAAATCTTTTGTAAGCTAACTTGGCGGATTGTAACATGACTCATATAAGTATGAGATCATTGTAGATCATTTATGAGAGCGAGATATGAAAAGATAATAGCAGACCTAATATGCGAATTATTGGGATAAGGGTTTATGTATATTACAGAGCTTAAACCGGTACTGAATCTAGCATAGTAGATGTTGATCTGAAGTAGTACAAGACATTGGATTTGTATAATCCAATTTTTTAAGTCAATGTGACTTCTTTGTAACTGAGCAGTGAGCTCTAGGTACTTGGTCTTCCTACATGTGCAGGCCCCTATTGTAAACAGTAATATTCCCTTATTGGCCAGTAAGCGAATATTATAGGTCACAAATCCCACTGAGGTTTTTCCCACACTGGGTTTCCTCGTTAAAATATTATGTTATTGTGTGTCTCTTATGTTGTGGTTATTGTTCTTCTTTACTGCATTATTTTTAGTTTATCGGTACACAGTTTTGAAGTGCTTTTCATGTTATAATTCAAGTAAATTCTATTATCGGTTAGATACTGATTCAGCCCTCCACCCCGCGGCCCCCCCCCCCCTTCAGTATCTTTGGGAATCCTAACAATTGGTATCAGAGCCTGGTCCTCTATTTTCAAAAGCCTAACAGCTTGAGGAAGATCTTGACACTGGTAGAGATGGAAAACTTAAGAAAGCAATTGGAAACAACTCTTTCAGACTATGATGCATAAAAAGTAAAGAATATCAAACTTGAGGATGATCTAAAGGCTGCACAGGATATTATTTGAGGACTTCAAGAAAATTTCACTATAGCAAGGAACAAAAGAAGAGAACTTTGTGAAAAGATGCAGTAAGATGAAGATGAAAAGGAAACTCTTAATGATCTAGTAAACAAGCTGAGACAAGATAACAGTACAATGAAGAATGAGATGCAAGATATGACTATGAGATTTTGTAAAGAAATTGAAGATAGAAAGAAGAATGAAGATGATTTGGTTAGAAGACTAAATGATGCTGGAAATGAAAACACAAGACTCAGTCATGAAATTGATATGTTGAAGACATATTTGATGCATACACAAAATGACACAAATGAACTTATGAGACAGAAAGGAATCTTGGAAAGTGAATTGGCTGCTACAAATCAATACAAGGAGAAATTCAAGAAAAGTTCTGAAGAACTTGTTGACATGCTGAAGAATTAGAAACCTAATGGTGATACAAATGGCCTTGGCTTTGAAATTGGTGAAAGCTCTGATACTGCAAACAATCATGATCATAGTAAACTAGTAAGACAACCTAATGCTTACAAATTCAATGGGAAATGCTTTAACTGTAACAAGTATGGTCATAGAGAAAATCGGTGTAGATCTAGAAATTATTAGAACACTAATACACCCACTGGTCAATGTTCTAAATGCAACAAAGTTGGTCATAATTCAAAAAATTGCAGAATGAATGTAAGATGCTATGTTTGTGGAAGATTTGGACACTTATCTAATCAATGCAGAACACATACCGGCATAGGATATGGGAAAGCTATTCAGCAAAACAATGTGAGTTGTTATGCTTGCAACAAAATTGGACATATTGCAAAATTTTGTAGAAGCAAGACTTCACCAACAAATAACAAAGGTCCTAGTTTGAAAGGTAAATAAAAGGTTGAAAAGGTAAAGCAAGAATTCTAAAAGCAATGAATCAGAAAGTCAGATCAGAATGTTGATGGGAATACTCCTCCACTAACAAAACAGAGTATCACTCCACCGGCAGGAGACTCTTCATCTAACTAAAGAAAAATCCTTTGAGGATTTAGCAACAAATTGAAAAACATGCTATTATATCCTCGGTTGATGGTGAGAAGTTGAATTACTTCTTTACCGATAGATAAGTTAAGTTGTGACTTAACCAACAAGCATTAAATGTGGTAGTTGGAGAAAATAACATTATAAAGCAAGTGTTTTGGCCCCTTTTCATTCACCGAGCATTCAAATCTTCAAGAGCACAAAAATTCCTGAGTGAAGGCATCCTTAGCAAATAAGTGAAGCAGTTCATCCAAGCACTCATCCCTAAGGAAGATTGAGGTATTTATAACTATGGCTTCCTCATCCACTCCTGAATTTATTGTAAACCCTACTGTGATTGAAGTTATCAAGCACCCTAGAGCCATATTTAAGCTTGTTCCCGAAATAGCGAAGAAAGCTGATACTATAGGTGCATTTTCAAAAATACCTAAGGGAGTAGTATAAGTTGAAGACCCTAGGATATACGTACATTTTCATATAGAAGAATTAGGAGATGATGAAATCAAGAACATGTATCAGACTGTGATTTGTGATGGATCTAGAAATATCAAACCGGAACATAAGATAGTGGAAACCCTAGGTTTTACTGAAATCCTTAGTGTCTCGGATTTTCCCAAGGATATTATAAGGATTGTGCTAAGCAGAGTTCATGGGGAATTCTTTTGGTTGGATTCAATCCATAAGATCACCAAAGAAGCAGTAAAGGCAGTAACAGGGTTACCTTCCATCAGTAGCAGGCCTGACATAACTAAAAAGGTCTCTAATGACACAGTAATGGACCTAACCAGCGCAACATTTGACAAAAGGTCTCTAAGGGTAAATGATGTGAAGGATATCAATGTCAGATTTGTCAGTATGATTTTAGGCTACAAAGTTACACATGCAAATAGGTTAAACTCAATATCAAGCCTATGTATCAAAAGTGCATATGATATGGTTAACAACAATGCTAGAATAGATGTGTGTGAATGGCTCAAAGATGAATTGATTGACAATCTGAAGAAGATAAAGGGAGATAAGAAAGGAACCTTTAGATTTGGAAATTTGCTTGTATGTTTAATGTTGTACATTACTAAACAAGTACCCGATATTGGTAGGAGAGATTTTGGTTTTGACATACTGGTAGGAAAGCAACTTTTGGACACATTAAACAACATGGGAGATAACAAGGAGAAAAACATAAATGAAAATTTTCAGGCACTAAAAGCTCGAATGAAGACTAGAACAAGACTGTCACAGGCAATTGTGGATAAATATCAAAAGGAATTATGTTTTGTAATTAAAAAAGATAAAATTTGGATGGAGGCAGTTGTCCCTAGGACTACCTGGGTAACTGAAATGGGCTATGAAACAGATGATGACATCATAGAAACTTATGAAAAAGCCCTCCTTGTAGCACCAAAGGAACCCACTGAGAAAGTCTTTGGAAATGCAGAAAAAATTGAAAGTGGAATTCAGTCAAGGAAAAGGGTTAAGAAAGTTGAACAAATAGTGAAGAAGGGAACCAAACAGGCAAAGGCAATTAAGGAAGATGTTTTGAGACAAACTGGTATCAAGGAAAGTGAGCTAGAAGGACTTCAACCGGAAGCTCATCTTTCACCAATTGGAACTTCTTCTAAGAGTGATATACCGATGGTATTCAAAAGGGTGGAAAGGAAAAGAAAACCCTCACCGACACTCTCACCTACTCCCAGGAGAACAAGACAAAAGCAACAGGCAGTAAGGCCTCCAGTAAAGAAGTTGACTCCTAAGAAGAAAAAGGTAAAACAAGACATTGCTCCACTAGATAAGCTCCTTAGTGAAATAATAGATGATGGAAAGTTGAAAAACATTAGCAAATTATATAATACACTTTCCGTGGATGAAAAAGAGAGCATAGAAAATAGTGTAATTTTACACTTGGATATTTACAGGAAAATTTTGATGGAAATTGTTGATGAGATACCCACTGATCTCTACAAAAGACTTGAAGCTAGAAGGGTAGATATTGTTGAGTTGGATAAGAAAATAAAAATTGAGAAAGTACTTGCAGTTCACCTAGTGAACTCACCTGAAGAAATTGATCAATTAATCAGTGAGGCCAACCGGACTGTATTTTCAACCAGTCACCAACATGTAGCACTGATGGCAGGGAGAATGAATGAAATTTCAGAAGAGACCGCAAACCAATGGGACATATTCTTTGTTGAAAAAGAAAAACAAGAATAACTCAAAAGACCCAAGACAATAAAAGTATATCAAAAGGACAAGGATAAGGGGAAAGGTAAGGTAGATGGACCTCCTAACCTGAAAATAACAGACAACTTACCCCCACCTCTTTCTGATACTCCATCGACACATACTGTTGATAATCAACCTACTACTGAGAGTATGGAGACTCCTCTTGAGGATACAAATCCTGAGTCTGAAATTTTGTATACCATGAATATTGATACACAAGAGGTGAATATTGTGGTAGATAAAGAAACCACTGAGGATAAGAAGAAATATGTGGCTACTGAGCCACCGGCTGCAGATGTGGAAATCAATGTTAGCACACAATCAGAGAAACCGATAGAGGACTCTACTGAGAAACAATAAGAGAAACCAGAAATGGACAGTGCAGAGGCAAATTCACCAAAACTGAAAGTACATTCAAAGACTACATAACCGATAGTTGAGAGCTCAGAGAAATCCTTTGAGGCACGAGAACAGAAACAGGTTGATGTACAGGTTCAAACTAAGATAGTGCCACCGGCAAAAACTGAAAAACCAAAACCTTTGCAAATAGAAATACATACCCAGATAGATCCTCCCGAGAGAGAGGAAAGCAAAGTTATTACTAAAACCGGCAACATGGAAATTGTAAAAACAGTCGGACAGACATCTGGTACTTATATAACAAAATTTTGGCCTACAAATGTGACAGAGGTCTTACTGGACGCAATAAATAAAATCACTGAGTGTAATGCACAAGCCTATAAGGTTATTGATGATGCAATTCCCATTCTTAAATTAATAGCACCCAAGTGCATTATGGATAATAAAGATTCTTTAGGTCAACTAGACACATTGTCTAAGTTCATCACCGACAACATTTTGACAGTTGATCAAATAAATGAGGACACATTTAAGGAGAAAATGAATAATGAGAAAGAGAAATTCTTTGATGAAACAATAAAGAAGTGCGCGGGACACATTGGCACTCTTTTATTGGCACTAAACAAAACAATAATGGAGTTTAAGGAACTCTATAGAGATACATGCAAGACAAATGTTCTGACAATAGATATAGACAAGGAAATAAGTAAGGTACAAAAGGAGATCAACAATATAGCTGATAACCTCATCGGTTCCTCTGAACCATTATCAGTTACAGAGCAGAAGAAATATAGTCTAGAAGAAAAACTTGAGAAATTTGAAAAAGAGAAAGATAAAATAAAAGGGAAGGCAAAAGACCTTAAGTACAAACTTAGCCCCAAATTGGACTACCTCATCTCTTTGAGAAAAGAGATCTCCGAGGCACTTGTTCAAGGACTGAAGACACCAGAGGAACAAATGCATCACCTCACTGATACTATTCAAAGGACAAAGGTTGCACTAAAAGACAGTGAAAAGTTCAGTAAGAGTCTAAATTTGGTAATAGCTGAACTCTTTCAGATTGTAACCCACTGGATACAAGGATCTAGGCAGGAAACACACTCCACTAACATCGAATGACAACCTTTGTCATTGATGTCAAAGGGGGAGTAGTGAGATGAGAAAAAATGATCAAAATAGGACATCATCAGCTCAGGGGGAGCATACATTTTTGACAACATAGTTTTGGTAATATATTTTGGGAGATTCTTTTTGGACATCATTTTGGACACTTTTTGATTTTTCTCATGAGTGTTGCCATCAATGCCAAAGGGGGAGATTGTTGGCAAATACACACTCCAATGAGAAATTGTAGGTGATTTAAGGTTTTGTCATTGATGGCAACCTTACAATCATACGACACCAGCACCGACAGACTCTACACCGACATACAGATCACCAACACCAAAAGGAAGACTACCGACACCCTGGCCGACGAGAATTTTGTGTATATATATTTTTGTAATTAATTGTAAAATATTTTGTAAGCTGACTTGGTGGATTGTAGCATGACTCATATAAGTATGATATCATTGTAGATCATTTATGAGAGCAAGATATGAAAAGATAATAGTAGACCTAATATGCGAATTATTGGGATAAGGGTTTATGTATATTGTAAAGCTTAAACCAATACTGAATCTGGCATAGTAGATGCTGATCTGAAGCAGTACAAGACATTGGATTTGTATAATCCAATTTTTTAAGTCACTGTGACTTCTTTGTAATTGAGGAGTGAGCTCTAGGCACTTGGCCTTCCTGCATGTGCAGGCCCCTATTGTAAACGGTAATATTCCCTTATTGGCCAGTAAGCGAATATTGTGGGTCACAAATCCCACCAAGGTTTTTCCCACACTGGGTTTCCTCATTAAAATATTGTGCTATGGTGTGTCTCTTATGTTGTGGTTATTGTTCTTCTTTACTGCATTATTTTTAGTTTACCGGTACACAGTTTTGAAGTGCTTTTCATGTTATAATTCAAGTAAATTCTATTATCGGTTAGATATCGATTCACCCCCCCCTCTCAGTATCTTTGGGAATCCTAACATGTACAACTCTTGAAAATGAACCCTTCATCAATGAAGTTGAGTGGCTTCAAACCAAATCATGCCGCCACTCAAACATTGACTCAAACAATTAAAGAAAAAGTCAATCAAACATTAACTCAATAGAACATAAAACAATCACATCAAAATGCACATTGGAACACACATATAACTGTACTTTGTAGACATAAAAGAGGTCCATAACAACATCCAAACATGTAGTCTACATGTCTGTATCTACAAACAAAATTTAATTGGCAATTGGAAATACATATATGTATCTACATACATGTACATATACAACTATTGTATGTATCTGTATTTACATATATGTACATATAAAGTTGATGTACATATATGTATATACAAATATCTGCATATCTCTACATACATATTTGTACATACATTTATGAAAAATTTGATACCTACATATATGTACATATGTGTATGTTTCTACAGAATTTGATAATTATTTTTAGCATTTTGTTTCACACTTCATACCCTTACTGTTTCACTTCCTCCACATAAAACCTCATTATCCTTTAACCATCATACTTATGGTTACTATCATGTCCATGTTTGTAATTGGTGTACTATTTAGTAATGTTCTCATTGCTACATTCTATAGTTCAACTTTCAGGTCACATGATATATTTGTAATCTATACCATGATGTAGATGACTATGGAGAAGTCATAATGATACATTCGAGAAATTAGACATGGGAATAACTAAGTATGGATGTCTCAAACAGAGATGAACGCTATCATATTGTTCAAAATTACAAACACAATAGGGAAAACTATTTCAAGGCCCATCACACACTAACAACTTAGGGTCTTATTGCAACCCTCTCTCCAAATGATGCAGATGATGAAATCCTAACTTATCTCCACAAATCTTACCCCTCCCCGCACTCAGCAATTCCACCCACTGAATGGCCAGTTCACATCCCATTTCCATGAATTTGAGCACAACAAGAATGGATTGTGAAGCATGCTTATATTGGTGACCAACTCTTTGTTTGTTTGTACCCCTGTGATGATCATCTCTTTCCAACTAGATCCTCTTTCTATTTAAAATTATTTAAGGTCAATTTGGAATCATGGCAAACCAACTATCTCAATAAATTTTTCTTAGAAAACTATGGTCCAGAAGTTCCTCAAAGCTCTGAAAATCTATCATGGCAACAAACGCTTCGAAGAGTAGTCAATGAACATATCTCATCAAGAATTTTTATCAAAGTATATATTCAACTTCATTGTGGACAAATTGGGTTGCCTTCTAATCTGCCTTGTTGACTATACAATCAACAAATTGTTTGGAAGGAAGCCATTCCAACTACACCACCACATCTAGTTGACCCAGAAGGTTTCAACCACGAATCCCTACCAGAGTAAGTCTCCAAATCTATCTCTAAACCCCTACTACATAAGTCTGCAATAAAGAAAACATCTCCATGCACAAATGCCCATAAAAGATATATAACATTTAACATAGGGAACCATACTTCTACTGCTCAAGAATTACTGTCATCTTACACTATCTTCTCATCCACTCCTTACTTGCACAACAATTCCATGACAAGCATCAAAGTTAATATTGATCAGTAGGCATCGATCTAGAACATCACTTGTTTAGTTGGTTCCATCTCAATGTTACCCATGTTGTACTGTATATATCTTTGTAGGTTACATATAAAATTAAACATATGTTTCATACGTGTTGTACAATTCATATTGATCTATAAATTTGACATGGAAATACAACTAATGCACATGTTATTATTGTTGTTTGTAGATGAGGAAGGCATATAAGATGAGTACCCGTGGTGCAAAAAAAACAACATCATCAAGGTGGCAGTCACATAAAAGAGGTGTTACATTCCCAGTTGAACCATAGAGATCACCTCCTGATGTGATGGAAGCAGACTCTATACCCCCAGCAATGGAGGATCACGATCCACAACTTGTCTCACTGCCCACAGTGGATGTTCCTGCTCCTTCAAGTGCAAGAAAATTTACAATGCACCAGAAGTTGTGGTTGACTTTTGTCATGGACGATGCACTCCATGATGTAGAGGAAAATGACATGTCTATTAGATATGCATAAAAGAAATGGGGCATCCCAACTACGACACTGAAAAAATGGTTGGTTGGTTTAACAATCATTTCTAAGAAAGGTCCCCCAACCATCCTCACTGGTGAAGAGAAAGAATAGATTGTTGTGTGGTGCCAATAGATGGCGACAATTGGTCATGGCATGGAGATCGTCAACTTGAAGGTAGTTGTTGCGCATATATGTGAGGGTAGACCCAACCCTTTCAAGGATGGCATGCTTGAGAAGTCAGTGGGCAAAGCAGCGGTGGCTGGCAGCTTGTGGTGGGTCGCTGGCAATTTGTCGGCTGGCCGCTGCAGGTCAGTGGCAAGAAAGTCGTTGGCGGTTGTTAAAGACCATTGTTGGGTGATAGATCATTGTCGGTAGCAGTTATCAAACCGTTTACAATTTTAAAAAAACCATCGGCATTTTTAACAATCTTGGATACCATGTTAGAATTCATGATTGATGAATTCCACAATGCCCAATAAATCACTTTGTAGCGTCGTAAATTGTATGCACTCGCTAGGGTGGTACAATTTCACACCTAGTTTAGCACTCGTCTTAGTGCATTTTGCATTCTGCATTGCATTTCTCCTTAAGCACTTAATTAATCAAATTAATTAGGTCTAAGGTCCTATTTCATCATTCTCTACATCAGAAAGTTGGGCCCTTTCACTAAAGCGCGCCCTTCGCATTTTATTCTTCCAATACACCACTTAATCAAAAACCCTAATTAAGTCCTATTTCGAACTTGGGGGCTTGGTTTCGGGGTCAAAACATCTCGAAATCACCGGGCTCTGCCGCCACCAAAAGCGCCACTTGCACTTCGCCACTGCCACACCCACGCCAGCCAGTCACCAACCCACCACGAGGGGGTGGCAATTTTTATTTTTGAGGCCCTTTTAGACAAGGGGTGTTTTTTTTGTCTTATCGGGAGCAAACAAAGGCATTTTTCAACAAACCATATATTGTTGAAAAGCTCTTTCTGAGCAGGATCCATTTTTGCAGATATTTTTTTTCAGATTTTGCAGTTTTGCTACATTTATTGTCAATCAAAGTCAAAACTTCTTTTTGGTGCTTTCGGGGGCATATCTTTTGCATATGGACTCCGTTTTTTGCAAATGAATAGGTGTTGGAACTCTCTATCCAGATCTGTAGCTTATTTTATTAGAAAATTCATCAGGTACACAAAGATTAGTCATTTATGTTTTTTGCTTTTTTGCACTTTCCAACTTTCAGATTTGTTCTAGGGTTTGGGTTTCTGTATTGTGGGGGGCATTTTTCCTTTATTTCACATGGAAAACCCTTCTTCTATTGAGCAACTCACTCCACACAATTATCAGACCTGGAAAGCACATATGACTCACCTTCTCATGGTGAAGGGATTATGGTCCTGTTTGGATGAGGTTCAACCTTAGTTAACTCGTGCATTTGAGATCATGCAACACTAGAACTGCATGGATGAGGCCATGGGGATGATTTCCCTGAATATTTCAGATAGTCTTTTGTTCCACCTTGAGGGTTGCACTACACCTCGGGCCATGTGGATCAAGTTTCAGACTCTCTTTGGCACCATCAACAAGTTTCAGGCTCTACAAATTGAGGCAAAGTTGACTTCTTTGGCACTTGATTCCTTTCCTACCATTGATGACTTCTTGATGAAGTTCAAATCATTGTGATCTCAGTTGGAGGGTGCTGGTACTACAAAGATAGATACAAAGTGCATCTACTTGATTCTCACTAAGCTTCAAGGTCTTTTTTCAGATTTTTTGTTCTTGTTTTTTCTCCACCATTGATGCTATGGGGGCACGTCATACCATGCCCACTTTTGAGGTGTTTTGTGATCGTCTGACTTGTGAGCAGACCCAAATATCCCAGTTGGACTCACACCGGATCACAGAACCATGCCTTGGTTGTATAGTCATCTTAGGAGCCACATAAGTAGAAACAAAAGCCGAAGACCAAAGAGCCTGCGAAAGATTCTAGTTCACAACAGTCCTCTAGCCCACCTCCTCCTAAGGGGGGAAAATTGAAGAAAGATAGACCTAAGTGTGCTTATTGCAGCAAGCCAAATCATGATGAGTCTCAGTGATATGAGAAGAAGATTGATGGATATACAAAATAGGTTTAAGATTTGACAACTCTTCTTCAAAAGAGCAACATTGATATTTCTTCTTCTTCCACTTCTCACAGGTCTTCTTCTTCATTCCAGACAGATGGACATGATAGAAATAAGGGTCATACATTATCTGCAATAGTTAGTTCACCTTCTTCTAGATGGTTACTTGATTCAGGTGCTTCACATTATATGGCATCTTCTCAGGATATTTTCTCATCTTTTAAGGCTTCTCCTACACCACACATTTTGATAGGTAATAACACTGTTATGACTGTATGTGGGAAAGGTTCTATCGATATTGATGATGGTACATTTCATGATGTATTATGTGTTCCATCTTTGTCCTCTAACCTTCTCTCCATCTACCAGATTACTCATAGCGGGACAAGGAAGACAGTTGAGTTCACCCGAGACTCAGTGCACATCAGAGATAGTGAGACTGACAATATTGTTGCAACATAGACAATTTATCATTCTTCCTGCTCGTACTCTTTCTCTCATTTTGGTCCACCATCTCCACTATTAGAGAATCACTCTTTCTTCAAAAGAGCTTGTTGAGGTGAAGTCAGGTCACTTGAACTTGTGTGTTGTTCTTGAGACCAGTGTTGTGACTTCTACACCTCCACCTCTTGTTGAGATTGCATCTGTTCAATATGATTCCTCTTTAGCATTTCTTGACATTGTAGCTCCATGCATCGAGCCACCTATTCCAGTTGTTGAGGATATTTCAAAGGATGTTCTTTCCCTTTCAGATGACAAATTCAACACATCTGTTGTCCCACCATAATTGGGGATTCCATCACAACATCATCATGCATTCTCCTTTGAGCATCATCTAGGCCTTCCAGTTTCACCTCCTATTCAAGGGTATCCTCTTCTTTGTCCGCAACCTTTGTTTTTTCCGTATTGGAGACACATTGGTTTGACTATTGACACAAGGGGTTCTATCATTCTGGGGGGGGATTTGGAGTCTCAAACCTCTCTCATGGGGGGGTTGGTTGTACACATGTTCTTGAGTGAGTCTCTTGAGACATCCACTTGCATATGTACTTTCTTTTTTCCATTTCTTTTGGGAGAGGAGTTTATGCCCACTGGGTTTTCTCTCTTTCTCCACTTTCTAGAGATTTGCATGTTGTGATTGGGTACCTCATCAGGCCTTGTTGCCAGGACCCAAATTTGCATTGTTGCATGTAGTTGCATTTTTTGCATGTAGCTGCTTTCATGCACTCAGCTTTTTGGCTACTCCCTAAATTCATCTAAAGGGGGGTGTTAGAGTAAAATGTTTTATTTACTTAATTAATTTAATCATATTGATTAATTAATTAAGTCACCTTTTTCGTTTTTCACTTAAGCTAAATTTATGAAGCTTTTTTAGGCATTTAATAATTATTTTATTTCATGCATTCATCCCTTAGGGTTTGCTTTAGGGTTTTGATCTCCTTTATTAAAGGATTGATCTCATTGTAATTATTGATTCTAGCAAGTTAATTCAATTATGATTACTTCTTGGAATTGTCTCCAATTATTCTTGCACTCTCTTGTTTGTAGGTTTTTCTCTTGCATGTGGCAGGTGATTATTAGGCACTGTGGAATTCATCAATCATGAATTCTAACAAAACCCAACATGAGCAATTCATTTTAAACCTCTACGCAATTTTTTTTTTGCAACGATAAACCATTTTAACATGAGCTGTGTAATAGAATCCCACACACACCAAGGACAATAAAACCCTAAACCAGTTTAATTGGAACTCTGTGAAACCCTTGAACCCTTAAACATTAACAGTGAAATTAAAATCTGTAAACCATTAAACCACAACAATGCTCGAAATTGATACCAAAACTCCTAATATTATCATTCATACACGAAATGTGCTAAAATTTGATTCAAAGGTCACCATTAAAACGAGAGTAAAACTAGAACAGAGGAGTATGATTCCCTTTTTTTATGTATTTGTGTTTATGAACACAAAATGTTGTGTTAAAAAAATGCAAAAGCATGGACAACCCTTGCAGGACAATAAAAAAACATCTGAGAACGACAACACAGTTAGAACACCATTAAGTAAACAATAAACTGAAATGACAAATGCCGAAAAAAAAGTAATACAATAGAAGAGCATAGAAAGTTGCAAATTCGTGAGCCTTAGTGAGGATATATCCTCACCTGGGTCAATAAGGAAAAGACCTGTGTGGCTATCTGCAATAAGATTCTCGTCGTCCTCGTCTTTCAGCTCTCTACCTGCAAAATGGAGGTGGCGAGGGAGCAACACACATAAAAACGAAACCCCAAAATACCAGACAAAAGCCACAGTGAAAGAAGGTATGCATGCATGCATTACCTGGTATTGGGTGCACATGTTCTGGTCCGAAGTCAGCTTGAAGGCGTCCCATGGCGAGCGGGTTGTGGCGACAAACAAAACCATCAACAGAGCTTGAGCAAGAGAGAAATGAACGAGCGTTGGCCCAAAGAGCAAGGAGTCGGGCGCATTGAACGCTGAAGGGCTTGAAAAGTGTGAGCCAACAGTTTTGATGAAGGGTTGACGCATAGTTAATGCCACTGCAGTTGAAATTTGAATGTGGTGGCATGAGTATTGGACGAACGTGGTGGTCGATTGGGTGTGCATGTGGTTGATCGCCACATGGCCACCTCGTTAGATACAGATGGAAAGCATGATAGGTTTCGGGCGTGGGCCCGGTCACATTTCGGTTGACGGTTCGAAGTGACATTTTTTTGACGCAGTTAAAAGACAAGTCGGCGATGACTGGACAAAAATCCACCTTGACATGTAAAATATTGATTTTGGGTAGCCAACTCAGCCGTCTCGCTGAATGTAAGTCAAAGTTGATATGTGGATCCGGGGTGCGCACATTCTCGCACCTCTCCCCTAGATGAAAAGAGTTGAGAATGCCCTCCACGCTCCATGGGACCAACACACCGAAGATCTGTCTATTTTAAAACTTTACTGGGACCCACTTTGAATGGGCATTTAAAGCAAACGATATGAAATACCCAAAACAGCTATCTGCCCACAAATTCGCAACTGAAACATATGAGGGTATTGGACAAAAGCTTGAGCAATCACGCAGTTCAGGCTCACAAATTGAAAAAATAATTCTTTTCATATAAGTTTGTGCCGGTCGTTTTTCAGATATCATTTTTAATTCCTAAAATAGTAAACACCCTTGCTTTTAACAGAAGAAATGAGTCTGGATCCATTCGAAAGCGCCTTCAATGAGTCCGTTACACCTCCTGACTCACCGCTTCCATCCCCTACACATTCAGAAGCAGCAGCAGCCGGGAAACAAGATTTGAAGGACTCCTCTAAGAGCAAGGGCAATATTTCTAGTGATGATGATGATTATGACGCCCCTGATGGTCCTCCACATTCTCAGGAGCAGCCCCAACAGCCTGTTAATCCTCCGGACGCTGCTAAAGCCACCACAGCTGCTGCCAAAGATGACGACGACGATGATGAAGAAAATGAGAATGTGGATGTCGAATTAGGAAAATACCAATCCGAAGACCCTGATAAAACAGAGAGATTCACGTATGTAGGAATATTTTTTCTTAAGACATCTGCAATGATGTTAATGCTTTACTAATTCATTCAATTCATTAGTCAGCGTTTGCTTTTCTTTTAATTGGTTAATTGTTTCCTTGTAAACCATTACCAGGCTTGTCTCTGGGGAAGTTTGATCAGAAATAAACAAGGGACGCTTTTTTTTCTGGCACTTTAATAACAAGTGTAGTGTCTACTGACCTTAGTTAACTAGTTCCTCTAAGGGTTCGGCATGCTTCCTGAGTCTCGCGAAGCCTCACAATTACATACTCTATATGATACATTATGCATTTAGTAGAATAATATGATTATGATAACATATACTGCGATTATTGGAGTACAATGAGTAGAAAGATTTGTTGCATTTCTTTTGTTTCCTGTTCTGCAAAAAGCCTTTCCTTTCTTCATTGTAGTGAACTGCTAAGCTATGGTGTGTTTTCTTTATTCTTTCTCAGGGCTATAATGAAAAAGTTTACACCTGAACAAATGGAGAGATATGAATCTTTTCGAAGGTCTGGGTTTCAAAAAGCAAATATGAGAAGGGTATGTTAATTTGCTGAGCTATTGAACAAGGGAAAAATTGCCCATACAACAGCTTATTTTTCTTCGTTGCACCCCTTACGTTTATGCTTACGCATTGACTACAAGTGGCACTTTTTTATGACATTTTCGGAATCATGTAACAATATTAAACATGGTTACATAACCATAATTCTGTTCTTGGTAGGAAATGTAGGAGAATACCGATGCATAGTTTGTACTTTGTAGTAAGTGTACATTTTTCTCCTTTTCAAGAACTGAGCTATCCTGTTAGCCCTTCTACATTTAGATAAATTGGATTACATATATCCATAAATTGTTGGTAGATATCTTTATAATGATCTGTATCAACATAGATATTGCATTATATGATTCATTATCATGGATTAATCTCCTTATGTGTGTTTTCAAAGTTACATGTTGAAAAGACACTCAAATCTTATAACCTGATGCTTTATACAATCCTTTTGGCTGGCATCTATATCATGTATTGACATTCCAATATGTAAAAGTTAAAACTACAAGTTCTCATGCAAGATACATGTATTACACACCGTTCTTCCAATCTCAACTATATTACTAACAACATGTGATTCTTCATATGATTCCACAAAACAGTAACTTACAAGCATTTGTTGTTCTCTAACTTTGTTTGTGACTAATTCAGACTCCTCATTGCTCTTAGGTACAAGTGCTATGCTTGTAGTTGTAGACTTGTAGTCATATATTCAATTTGTTTCTTTTGCTTTCATTATCCACTACATTCTTTGCAATTTTACAAGCTAACTGTCTCCTTGAGGCCTTCAAGGACATGAACATTCTTCCTAGTATTCAAAGTCAAACGCTTAAAAATACTCTTTGCAATCTACCATTGACGATTGCTTTCCCAACAAACTTAACAATCGCTTTCCATTTGGCTGTGTGCTCTTCTGAAGATGCACATGGATTGCCTGTGCATGCAATGTCTTCATTTGGCATTCAACTGCATTCCTTACCTTCTTGAGGTCATTCGCAAACTTACACCTCATATGGTACTTTATATTTTCAGTGGAATATTGTAATAGTTCCACTTGAACTATAGTGCTAACAATAGGTGTTTATGAGAAACTTGTGACAGCCATCAAAATTGTGCTTATATCAGTTACCATGGGATATTCGATATGTTTTCTCCTCCATTGTGCTGAAACCTGATTATACCTTAAGAGTATGCATGAGATTATGATCTTTTGGGTTATGTACCTAGAAATGCAAAAGGCTTTTGGTTTTGATCTGGAAAGGCTCAGAGCTCAAAGGCTAGCATATATCTTATATTTCAGTTTTCTGCAGTATTGATTGGAGTTCATAGTAGTTTAGATCCTTTGAGAATCAAATTCTGTACAGAGTTAGGAATTTGTAATGGATCACAATTTATTCTTCACCATCTATCTGAACATATACATGAATCGCCTTTGCATGCAATACCTTCATTCGACATTTGATCGTGTTCCTTACCTTCTTGAGGTCTTTACATTTGATCGTGTTCCTTACAACATGCTTGAGCCTAATGAGAAGCCCAAAAGCACAGAAGTTGAAGTTGAAACATCCCCAGATTGTATTGTTTATATGCACATTATATCAGAACAAAATTGCCAGTCTATGCAGGTGTAGGTAACAAACCGCCCCTTTTATGATACCTCTGCTTTATGCCTTTACAACACTGCTGCTATTGGAAAACTACTGCTTTAAGCAATTAGAAAACCACTCCACTGGTTGTGAAGACAGCATTTCTAGAAAGAAAACTGCCATTTGGTTGTTTCACACAAATCCTTCTCTTGCATGGGCTATAACTTTTGTATATGGACTCAAAATTAGGTGCGATATATTTGGAAGTGTGTAAATTTTTGAGAGGAATTCAATTATGTAATAATATTCTACTTTAAATATTTCCCTTATCCTATTTTTTTCGTCTAACAAACCTGCATTTATGAGGTCATAACATAATGTAAACACCCTTTACAGTTGATTAACTTAAATGACTTGATAATTTTCCATGATACAGTTTGGGATACGAAAAGCTTCATTTTTTCAGTAGTTAAGTTAAATTTGGTTCTTGTGTCTTTAAATCTGGTTCATCTGTCTATAATTCTGTTCTCCCTAAAATCTGTCGACGACAAATTCCTTGGCGATAGCATGCATGATTGCATTCCTCCACTGTTAACAGGGGATGCTTCTCTTTGATTTGCTGCCCATGGTAATATACAGTCTGAAAATTCAAAGCCATATACTTATTTGCATTGAAATGCAAGTGGGGGAAGTGAGTGTTTTTGTGAAACCCTTTCACCATAAATGTTGAACATATAAAATAAATTGAAAGGATAAGACAACCTCAAAGGAGTTGTGATAGAGCTCTTTTTTTGACGCTGGTTTTGTGAAATTCAAGAATGTAGTTCTGCTAAAATAATATAGAGATCTAGAATGAACATGATATCATAAACTGTTCAACATGCATCGAGGAACAAATAATCATGCAGTATAATGTAGAGCATCTACACATATAGGATCATTAATAGTGAATGCATGCTTGCCAAAAAAACCTTTTAATGGCATTCAACTTTCTCTTAAGTATCTTTGGGCAACAATCATAATGGTCTTTTGGTGTTAAATGATTTCAAGATGTCTACAATTAAACCTCACACTCTATTTATTGCAAAAAAGTAGTTAAGTAGAAACTGCCTCACAGCTAACAAGAACCCTAACCAAATGACTTAGAATGTAGAACAAATAATCGGAAAAAACTGTGATTAACCATGGCCTGGCACCAGGGGCATGCCAATTTGAACTGGCTGACTGGGTAATACTGTTGACCGGGGTTTTCAGTAAAAACTCCGTAAAAATTGTCATCTTTTCAATAAATGAACTGATGTTTTTAAAAAACATGTAACCGACCTTAACCCTAAAAGTTAAATTTTTGAGGAACTTGGGGCTTGCTTAGAAGTGGTAACTTGTGAAAATTGACTACCCTTGAACTCTATGAGGGATGCTGCAATCCTCATACCTAAAAATTATTTTGGGGTGTGCTGAATGGAAATCCAGGGTTTGTTGTACTCTTATGACTTAAGTTGTAATGGGTACACTGTACGTGATTGAGAATTTGATAGTTGCCGAGAATTTGAGAATAATTGGCAATGTTGAATCTTCATTTATGTCTTATGTTTGAACTTTGTTTCTCTTTTTACATGCTATTTTTGGCATGGAATAATAATGGCAGTTTTTTTTCCATATTTTTATGTGTTTTATTGTTCTTTGATTTGCAAGGTTTTTGTCCTTTTGAACCCGAGTCATTGAATTCCATTTAATTAGTTTGCCATGACATTGTTGTGTAAGTTGAATGCTTTCATGTTTTAAAGAACTTTTAGTAAATATACTCTAAAAGTCACTTCAAATGATTGCATATAATGAGTGCAAGTTGGGTTGGGGCTCACCTGACCTCAACACAAAAGTCAATCACTTGAAGTTGCAAATCTTCCAAAGCTACCGAAAAGTCCAGCTGTCTCATCTGATTCCGCATTGTTTTGACACTATTTTTTGGAAAATAAAAAAAGCCTTAGTGCAACATGAAGGAAACGCGCATGCTCTTTTGTCAATGATATGCTGTGGGAGGTTGAAATATTGGACATGTTAGGCCCTGTAGGTGAGAATGCTGAAATGCTTAAATGATGCCTAATTTTACCATCATTCTCCTTAGCTCATCATCATATTGTTTTTTTAAAAGTTCCATAATGATGGGGATGCTAGAAATTTGCCAGTCATCACCATTGCTATGACAGTTGCCTCTAATGGATAGTTTTTAAGAGTGATATGGATTGGGATGAGATGTCTCTCCTGTCTTGGGATACAAACATATATGTTTGGGGGCCTTGGTGTTCTATGTTCCTGTTGACAAGAGACATTGCACAGGTCATCCGGTGTTGTCATTGATGGCAACCCAAGTCAGTATACCCATCCGCTGTGAATGATTTGCTCATACTGAAAGTCAGATTGAAGATTGGTTTAAGTCCGACAAGCTTAGTATAGAGCATCTGACAGTTTTTGATATCTTGGTTGGTATTTTGTTTCGGGTTAACATTTTGTGTTGCAGATTAGAGGGAAGCTAGATGGATGTCTTGGAGTACCTTAGTCCATAATTTTAGCCTCCGGTGATGATTGGTGTATGAGTTAGAAGATCCGGTCTATCGGGTATTGGTTTGATAGAGTAGAGCAGCCGTCTTGTTGAGTAGATCCTTATGCGGATTAAGTGGAGCGATTTTGGCGATTATTTTTGTGATCGAGGATGTTTAGCCGACATATGTGGTAGCATGTGTTCGATTGTTTTGGTCTGCATTAGCATTTGAGTTCGGATTTTGCCGCCAGTTTGTACACGTTTCAATAAAGTGTGAAATGTTCTTGAGCCGACATGAAGCCGATATGATTTCTTGTTGTGGATATATAAGAGCGATTGTTTTGATCATTTTGAGTATGGAAGAGGTTGTGTAATCGTTCGTGCACAGTTTCACGTGCGCAAGTTTGAGATCTATGCTCCAGATTTGTGACAGTACAGTGAAATAGAGCAGAGTGAGATAAGTGTCAAAAGTGTACTTATTGTGCTTAACCGAAACTATTATCAGGCATTGGTAGATGCTACTCTTTAGTTCAAATACTTCAGTAATCTATTGTAATTGATTCATAGGCAGTGAGCCTTCCTTTCTGAGCAGTGAGCTCTAGGCAGTGTGCCTGGATGCATGTGCATTCCCATTGTAAAACTTATATTTGAGTATACTCATTTTGTGGGTTCTTCCCCACCGTGGTTTTTAACCTAACAGGGTTTCCATGTATAAAATCCTTGTGTTATGGTGCTGTGGTTGTTCATTATATGTTCTTGCATCTTTCTTTTTATTAAATGTGTTAAGTGGTTGAAAGAACTGTTTAATAATATTTAAGATTGCATAACACTGATTCACCCCCCCCTCTTAGTGTTCCTTGATTCCAACAGTTCCTCTACTCCAACCCATGAAAGTGGTGATTGGATTTGTTGAAAAGGAGAATGATGGTAAAGTGGTGATGGCTACATAAGTCTGAAGAAATCCTCGGCACCAAACATGTCGATTAGAGTCATCAAATGAATTTGATAGTTAATATGGGAGGCCCTAGTCAATTTTCTAAATATGGAAATTTTGTTGAAACATTACCCACATAAGAAAAACTCATTTACATGAAAATAGTTTTCAATGAGTTCAAAATGCAGTATTGAAGTGTGATGTGGATTGGGATGACATGTCTCTTTGACGTCAACATAGGAACTAGTATGCTTGTGGATCTTGTTGTTATAAGCTCCTCTACCTTAGACAAATCATGTTTATTGAAGTTCTTGAAGACCTTCTAGGGAACAAGCAAGTTGGCTAGAGTCTTGAAATCTGTTGATTGATATGGGAGGCCATTGTCCGTTTTTAAAATTCATGGAAGCAATGCCATTTACATGAAAGTAGTTATCAACAAGTTCAAAATGTTGTGGTCAATAATTTGAGAGAAAAAATGTTCACTGTTAAACCTTTAGAATCACTAGGAGATGTGGCATATATTATTGATATAGTAGATGGGAAACAAATGAAGTTAATGTTCCGCATTGATACTCACACCTTGATCTCAACATGTCATTATGTTTAAATTCCTCATAATTGTCCCTGGTTTTAGAATCATTGTCTTAGTCCTCCAAGTCGTTTTACTACCCATTTCATCTACATAATTTTTACTAGATATGGCATCTAGATAATTCGTAAGCATTCTAAGGTGAGGGATCATGACAATGGGTTCTAATTAATTCAGATCTATATACTTCTAGTAGTGTTTTTTCCTCTGAAACTATATCTAATTGATGCATTTTGTCAAACTATTTGTGTGCTTTCATATGCCAACTTCTTGCTCTATACAACACTTCAAAATTTTGTCAATAGTTCTTTGACTGTTTAATTTGGCAATAAGCCTTGTCTTCCTTGCTTTCAAAAAGGGAAATCAATGCTCCTTCTCTATCTAAAAAGTTAGAATAATTCAGACATAAAAATGTTCAACATTATACTTTCCTTACCAAATTCAATGTTAAATGACAAAGCTGTGTAGTTTGGCATAAAAGTTGTAATTTTTTTAGCTTTCTAGAACTGCAACGCAATGGTTGAGAACTTATCCTACATTGGCATATTCAAACTTGGAAGGACTAAAAAGTGAGCTTGATATGCAAATCAACAAAACAAGCATGTCAACTCTTAGAGGGCTTATGACAATATCTCATACATTTAGTCATTTGACTGATTCTAATTTTCAGTAATTTGTATCTTGTTAATGGAATAATAACAAAGGCCTTGTTAAGTTGTAAGTTTTTGACCGAAGGCCTTTTTCAATACATGCATGTATGCTTTTTTGGAGGAATGGGTGAATTGAACACAGGAATTTGCACAGAGCTTCTGCTATCAATTTCAAATTTCCAACTGTACTGCCATACCAAATGCAGCATCCAGAGCATGATATTCCTTACCCAGAGCTCAGCTGTCACTAGTAGTATCCTAAATTCCTTTTATCAAAAGCTAATAGGCTATGTTGGCTGCAGTGAGTATTGGATATGCAGCTAGGAGCACTAAGCTCATTTTACATTGTACATAAGTCTATGGGAAAAAAGTAATGACATTTGAGGAAATCCAAAGGCTTCTATTATTGTCTTTGTCAAACCTACTTCATTGGGCAAAATGGCTACAAGCTCATCTTCTTTTGAATTTACTTTCTCAAAATTTTTCCCATAATTCCAAGGAAATATTACCTCAACATACTACTCACTAATGGCATGGCTACTAATCCTACAAATGTGAAGGTTTTCATCCCAATCTTGCATTTTATTCCACTATAATCATTCTAAAAGGATATTGCAACAGATTTTTTTTAAAACATGTCACTACCTTTCTTGTATAGAAACTTCTATTAATTATGGTACTGTTGGTGTCTGTTTTATCATCTACCAAACATTAGAATAAGATACCCAAAGGTATTCTATCCTCTCCTGAAAAATCACTGCTGATTCCAAGGTCTATATGTGCGAACAAGCGACTTTAGTGGGATAGCTACTTGGGTAGTGTATGCTGAAAATCTCAAGGGGGACTTACGTTTACGAATGTCTTTCAAGCTTCTGGACTTAGATAGATTTATCAATTTCAGGCTCTTCCTCTTTTTTTTTTGATTTTCCGGGGTTTAGACTTTCAAAAAGGGAAAAAAGGGATAGGGTTTAAGAAAGCTGATCTAAACCTACGAATTTTGGAGACGGTATTAACTAGGTGTTCTCGGGAAACCACACTTTGCTTCACCACACTAAGGACAACTACACAAAGTGGGTGCAATCATCAATGGGTTGTGCTTATGATTGAAGTTTTGGCATACACAGGGGATAGGCTTAGACTAACTTTGCACAGTGAAATGGAAATCATCCATTCACCAAAAGTATGAGCAGAGATACACCATTAATTAATACTTATCAAATCCTTCATTCAATTCTAACAACTTTGAAAGCAAATCTAAATTAACTTCTAATTAATGTGTTGAGGAAATTGAAACCATGCCAATCACTCAAATAACAGAGATTACAAAGCCTTAAGAGAAAGCGCACATGTAATGTATTATTTGAAAAATGACCTTCACGCAACAATATATCAAAAACCTCACACTCTCCAAATGAGAGGAGGTAGCCTTATATAGTTTTCAAAAATTAATGAACGACCGAGATCAAACAGTGATCAAGGGCCCAAATTGAAAGTTACAAACCCTAATTAGGGTTTCTCAAAACTCCATCAGTTTAGACAAACAAAAGAGTGACATGTGGCACAATTGCTATTATCACTGAGGTGAGTGTCCAGTTTCCCTTTTTGTAGATTCAATGTATCTGGACACAATGAGTCGAACCTCTTCTATAGTGATAGTTGGCAAGTTACTAATCTGGAAGTCGATGATGTCCATATCATCAGTATACGTGGCGAGGATGCACTCCCACTCAACTGCCTGGGCAAGAAAGTTGTCGTCAATGAGGAGAAATCTCGCAATTCTTGAGAGATCCCCTTTATCAATCATCCCCGAGACTTTGAAAAAGCTCAATTGAATTCTGGCTCTTAGGTTCTCTGCCTGTAGGTGTTTTTTCCACATGCCCTCCCTTTGCCAAATTTCTGATGCCACATGAAACACTTTACTTAAAATCTCTCTAACACTCCTCTCAATCTCAAAACACTTAGTCTCAGATTTCTTCAAGACCTCAATTCTGGTGACCAAAGCACAATACCAAATGTTAAAATCATACTTATCCCCATCTTGGATGACACCTACATCTATCAAGTCTTGCTTTGACAGACCTCGGATAATCCTCAATTGTGGAAGTATTTCATCTTGGATTTCTTTCATATCCTCCCAATTTGCAGCCAAGTCCTGAATTCTGTTGACTAATGAAGAAGCTGACTCATGTGTTGATACCAAATTTTCCACAAGTATGTCAGCGTGTGTCGAAGCATCTGAGATCCATTCCTTAACTTGCCCGAATTTGCCCGTCATGTTCTCATAATCTTTCATCGACTCCAGCGGAAGAGGCCGCGGAGGGGTAACTATTATCTCATGATCAAGTGGCTTAGTTAGATGGAGAACATATTTCCTCCATTGCTGATTCTCTTCCTCAACCTTAATTTTTTTGTCCTTTTCCCTAGCTAGTCTTGCCTTGAGGGCGTTGCAATAATCATCAAAATATTGGATCTCTTGAGCCTGAGTAGGCTTACCCAACTCTACTATAGTGATCTTATAATCTTCTCGAGCAACATCACTCTGGGTCTTTCCTTCTTTCGGTACAACTATCTGAACCATTATGAACCCTGCACTATCCCTCTGAATCAAAGAGAATTTTCTAGCTGGCTTGGGTGGTTTGATCACAATTGGTTCTTTCACCTTCGCCAGAAATGTTGCAGTATTCTCTTCTGAGTGGATCTCATTAGGAATCTTAGCCCTTATCCTTTCTCTCAACCAATCAGGAACGGTTGATTGCTCCTCAGTATTTTTATCAAATTCACCATCTATTTCCCCAGGGCCAGTAACTATACCATCAAGAAAAACCGCTGGAGGCTCAACTTGTTCCTTGGCTGGATTTTGGATGGCTTCTCTCATTATCTCTTCAATCGAAGGAGAAGGCACTCTTACTCCATTATTTTCCATATCTGTGTCCATCTCCTATTCTTCAATTGTATTCTTGTCAGGCACAATAGATGCGGCACTCAAGGTCGAATGACCTTCATTAGATTCACGCCTTTCCCGAATAATTTTTTTTCCCTTAGCCTTTCCAGAATTTCCAGCAGGTTCTTTTCTCTTCTGGGACCCAACACTTTCTGGATTACGAGCATTGCCTGAAGAGATACCATGGTTGGAAGACATAGAATCATCCGTTCCCATCAAATCATAAGTCAAGGCAAAACCTTTGGACTTTAGCTGCTTTGTCTTCTCGGATGTCCACCACTTAGAGTATTCGACCACTGTCTTCATAAGGTCTGCCAAATCCGATTTTTCCCCGTCTGCCTAATCAATCAAGGCAAGTGGCTCATTTCTTATTTTCTCGAACCCGACTGTTCAAGTTCAGGACTGTCTTCCACTTGATTAGCGACCATGAATACTTCTGTTGCTCTTACCATACCTAGGGGAATTCTTGACCAAAATCTTCTTCTGATTTCGAAACTATTGGCCCAATAATCCTCTAAATCGGTTCCGTGTTCAAACACAATTCCTTCTACCCTTTTCATCTTACGGAACGGATCAAAGTTCCTTCTTGCCTTGTATAGGTAGAAGGGGTACCATGCTAGCTCCTTTTCAGCAGTGGCAGCAGCTTGTGCTGATGGACACGTTTCCAATCCATTTCCAATAGTAAGAGAAGATGTTCCTGCCTTCTTCTTCTTCTTCTTCTTCTCTCTCTGAACCGTCATAAAGCTCTCCAGTTGCCTCACAACTTCTAGCAGCACAACTCGGTTGGTGGGATAAACTGGGAGTTTGTAGGGAGATCCAGAGAATCCTTGAATTCTGATATAGGTAAATTTTGGGTATTGGATATACCAATACCTGAATCTGCTTATGAGGTGTTTTGACTCTTGAGAGAGTCTCTGATGTAATCCACCTTGCAGTGTTCGCGTGATATGCATCAGAAATGCATCATTCACCTTCTTGAAATGTAATTTTTCTTCCATATGCAGCTTTGGGTAACAATCGTAAAGAGGAAACTGATTCTCCTTGATTCCCACCTCTCCTCTGTAGGTAAGGCCTCTGTATCTATAAGTTCTAGAAAGGGAATAGAACAAATACGAGTTCATGTAGAAGATTTTATCTCCCTCCAAAATTTTCAGCTAGCTTTCCAAGTTGTTGCTTATTATCTGAGCCCAGCCAATCATCTTGACTCCATTCATTATCTCATTACTGAAGTAATACATCCAAGGCTCAAATGGAGCACCTTGGGGATTACCCATTATTCGATTCAAAAGGACAATCATGTCTCCAATGTCTTCTTTAAAATATGCCCTCACCAAGTTCTTCTTTGATAGCTTAGAGGCCCCCTTTCTTGGTTTATCCAACCATGAATGACTGATGGTGGCCTCATACTCCTCCATGTGGTCTTGATACATTTGATTGGCCTCATCCTTGGTACATTATGATATTCTGGGATTCTAAATGCCTCCTTTATGGCTACATCACTGATATTAGCCAACACTCTTCCGTTTGGTGCTAGAACATCTTTACTGTCAGGGTTATAGTGCCTAGCACACTCAACTACCAACTCCGTGCACTGCATAGTAGGGAGAAAGCCAATAGCATGTACGATGCCACTCTTCATCATCTTACGCGCGGTCACAGTAGGCACAAGGTTGTCCAAGCCGAACATCCTTTTCTTAAACTCCCTCAGATTGATATGTCTGAGGTTTGTATCACTGTCATTCTTCCATTTTGAGTTCATCCTTGATTCAGGAGGAGCATCTTTGTCTACTTGAAACTTCATTGTGACTGAAATCTGCGAAAACACATGAAGCCCAAGTTAGAAATCAGAATTTCATTTTAAAATTTGAGGTATTGAATGACCAAGTGGTTGAAGTTGTTTACTTCATTTTTCATACTTAGTCATTAAAATGGAGTTTTCACATGTAGGAATTTCGAAAATGATAATAAAACTCCATACTCTAAATTCTGATTTTAATCCAAAAACCAGGTCTGCAATAACATCAATCTCATCCAAATTTGTTTTGAAAGGCGGGAAGTAAGAAAGGAGGTGTGAATGTTCAGTCCAACATGATCTTTCTTATTGAAATTTTGGACAAATCTGTTAAAATCACCTCCAACGAACTTAGAAAACTCAGAAAATCTAATAAATCTACCTTCAAAACCAACTTCACCTTCGATAGAATGAGAAGAAAAAGACAGGAAGATAGAAGGAACTCGATGAAAACTCAGAAAACTCGATGAATCTGCCTTCTATTGGTTGGTTTAACTCCAAAAATCTGAGAATGCTTAAGTTTAAAATGATAGTTAAACTCAGATCTTCTCAAAATGTCTTCAAATAACTCCTTCAACCTGCTCTCAACACTTATAAATTCGAACTCTTGTATGTAAAACTGAAGGAAAGAATGTCTTATTTGTATTGAAGTTGGGTTTCATTATTAGAAACATGCAGATCCTCTTCCAATTCATGTTTCCAATTCGATTTCAGTCTTAGACACTCATGGAGAAAGTTTCTAATCTATTTTTGAGTTGTAATGTCATCACCCTCAAGTTCGAATTCCTTTAAATGCAACTTTCTATTTTGAATTCCAGTTTCAAGATCAGCTCAATCTGCAAGATTCATCTTTCAAGAAACTTTCCATTTTCATTTCTCAATTTGCATTCTCCAAGATCTTGCTGACATCACTCAGAATATTCCAATTTTCAAACTTAGTCAGCAATCTTTGACTTGTTTTAACCTTAATCACAAGCAGGGCGGACTTTTCTTGTGTTGGGCACCAGCTTCATCTTTCTTCCTAATACCCCTAAGGCGGAACTTGTTAATTGCATGTACCAAGGTGAGGGCGGACTTTATTGTTACCATGACCATACTCACATACCTCTAGGCGGACTTTCTTTACCTTATGCCCTTGGCCTTCAAACCTTCCTCAAGGCGGACTTTGCTTGCCTTGATACCTTTGCTAAAAACTTAACCTTCCATTGCAAGGCGGACTTTGAGAAGGCCATGATCTTTGGAGGGCGGACTTTTTGCTTCCTCCAAACACTTTCAACTTTGACTAGGCGGACTTTCTTGGGCTCCCTCTCCATCATCTTGGGCGGACTTTTTCTAACATGCTCCAATGCTTGGGCGGACTTTTTGTGAGTTTCCATCATGGGCGGACTTTACTGGTCTCCTTGCACCGTCTCCATCAATAGGGCGGACTTTTCTAGGTGGACTTCTTGGCTCATGCCACTTTGCTATCAAGAGTAGGGCGGACTTTTGGAGTTGTACCTTGGGAAGACTTTTCTATCTTTATGGCACCAAGGGGGGCGGACTTCATGAAGATCATGGCCATGCTTCCCTTCCATGAGGGTGGACTTTGAGAAGCTCCTATCACCACATTAAACACCATTAGCCAGACTTAGAAATATTTGGAAAACTTTAAAATTTAATAACTCCTTCAATTTTTCGCCAGATTAATATGATATTTGAAATCCATACTCAAGTAACCCATCCGAGACGTCCTGACCCCTAAAATATAGTAACTTAGCTTTTTGGGTCAAAACTTGAAAGTTTTCGATCGCGATTGATGTAGGTCAGTGGTGCTGGTGTAAACCCTAGGTCCCCACTCTGAAAAAGAAAAAAGAAGACATCCCTAAAAAATAGGGAAAACTTTCTAAACACAGCCATCCTGGGGATCGAGCTAAAAATGCCCAAAACGAAACTTCCTAAAAAATAGGAAAAAAGCAAAAAAAAAAACTTTCCAAAAATAGAAAGTTGTCTGAATTCGCTCAAATCAATTGCGTTCTTTGTCCTTTGGCATTTCTGGGCACTCTGATGGTGTCTAGACTCTCTTATCACTTGGCTTGCAAAAACCGACTTTCAATCCTTAAGACTCAAACCATTCAAAACTTGACAGAACTGAGCAAAACTGAAGCGGAAGGCCACAGGACACTAACAAAAGCCCTAGAAAGCAGGAAAGGAGAGGGTCCCCATCCTCAATGGGGTGATGTGTGAAAAAAAGGTCACAACAGGTACTACTATATATTTGTCATGAAACAATCTTTGCAATATGGGCATAATTCCTTGACTTGCAAGCCACACTCCAAAGTCTTCATTTGTTTTTTTAATCTTAATCATGTGCCTTGTTTTCAGATATATGATGGAAACCTTTTCATTTGAGGACACATAATTTGTGTATGAAGAATGACCCTCTTTGGCATCAAGGATGCTTTTTGTAACCGAATATCAGGTGTCTTTTGCCATTGGTGAAATGATTGTCATTCTGAAAGCAAATTCTTCAATTACTGTTTGTTACTTTGGGCACTTCTTATAACATTTGTTCACTGGCCATAGATATGTTCATCACTTTGAGATGCATAGAAATGATCTTCTCAACCATAGAAACCTGGGCAGTCATACATGGTATATCTGTAAAAAGTTCATGTCTGTTATTGTACATGCCCATATACTTGATGTTGCTTCATGCTGAGGGAAAGATCTTCTTCATATGACTAACCCTTTCGTACACCAATACAGGTATGTCATTGTCAATTCTCCAAAAAGTTTTTCAACTCGACACTTCACTAGGCAACCATTGCCAGTCTTCAACCTAGTGGAAATTCCTTCAAGCTGCTATTTTTGGTTTTTGAGTCAATGATGCCAGTGCAGATTGAAAATGATGCAAATTTTGGTATATGATGTGAAGTAATCTCTGTAAGTTTGGGGTTAAAAAAATCATGATAGCCTAAAGCAGTTCTACCAGCACGTGCTCATGTAGAAGTTGGTTAGAGCATGATGGATAATCAGCATAATCTTGCTCAGCCATTATTAAATCTACAATGAGCTCACACATGCAGTTAAAATCTCACTTGGTTATTATTTACTCCATTTTTACTATAGCTTTGTGAGTTGCTATGCAGATCCTGGATTGTGCTACAAGATGTTTTGTACATGAAATTTAGTTGGACAAAATAGTGATAATGAAAGAAGGAATTCAAGGCAATTTGAACTACATCTCTGTCAAGAAACATCAACCAAGAAGGAACAGTATTAGCACAAAGGCAAATTGAAAGAACCCCTTCAATTCATTTGTATAGAAATTACGTACAAATCTGCAACAAGAGTCAAAGATCATAAAACCAAGCTAGAGCAGTTAGATGGACTCATTCCTACAATCTCAGGAGTCAGACATTGTATAAACAAATGGAAGTCTTTGGTTGATACAAGGGATTCGATAGTAGATCCAAATTCCAACAAAGCTGCAGGAAAATAAGACATTTTTTGGGAGCCCAAATCTCATTCGGGTCATCTGACATCAACCGATTGGTATAATGCAGATGCTATCTAGGAATATTGGATTGTTATATGCACTCAATAAATGCCAATTTCTGAAAGAAAACATCATACATGAACTAGATGGGCTTCTGCACCAGGAAATCACTTAAGTAGGGTCACTGAAAAAAGAGTAGATATGAAATTTATGTTTGTTTGCAGCAACAAGAAAATACTATTTAGTTCATGCACTAGGGCCATTTTCCACTAGGATTAATCCATTATGTGTGGATCTGTTTCACATTTCTATTCTTATGAAGTCAGTGGGAATGCCTATATTTCCCCACATGATAAGAACAAAATAATTCAGTTTGATCAGCAATGCATTGGATCACTACCACCTGTACTGAGAATTTGATTCTAATGGGTGATTTCAATACAATAAAGCATCCGAGTGAGGAAAAAGTGGACCTAGTTTTCAATCAAAGAGCTGCTGAAGCCTAAAGGACTCTGCACATGATATACAGAAGGAAGTGACCTAACTAAATAGCTGAAAAACTGGACAGAATCCACATATCTGATCAGTTTACTCCACCCTTTAGTATCACTGGTCACATTGCACATGGGTCTTTCTATCTCTCTCTAAACCCACAATTCAGGTTTAAGAAAAAAATGATTAAAACTCTTGGATTTCTGTCTTAGAATTTAAAGATGGTGGCACAAAGAAGCCAACATAAAAGGCCAGGATATGTTCAAATTTATGGGCAAACTACAATTATGACATAAAGTGAGGAGCTGGAATAGGCAGGAATTTGGAAATATCTTCGAACAACTCATATTACTGCAGTTCAAAAACAAATAAGAGATGAGGGATTCACTGCAGAAATGGCAGCCCAAGAAAAATCCTCATAAAGAATTTTTCCCTTTCCTAATAGTAGAACACTACTGCCACCTAAGATGCAGATTATGAAGGGTCAAGCATAGGGATTTGAATTGCAAATTTTGCCATATATTTGTTCTAAACAGTGAGCAAATCAATTCTGTTTAACAAATAAAAGCAGCAGATAGCACAAATTCTGCCCCTGAAATATTGTCTCATGGTACAGAATAATTTCAGCCTTCAGGTTTTCCTTATGGGCAAAATTATGATTTTCTGACAAGGTCTTGAGCACAAAAAGATCTACTCAAAATGCTGCCGATGTTTATTCATTAGGAGGACAACATCACCCTCATGAGATCTGCTATTGAATAAGAATTTTAAACTCAAAGACAATTGCTCTCTTATTTTCAGGAAGACAACTGGATGGATCCACTGGCTCTTGTTACTAGCTTTTTGCTATAGAATAAAATCAGAACTACTGACTGTGATAGAATAATCCAGATGCAACTAGAAAAATCTGTGGAATAGTTTGATTGGTATGGACCAACATCTCTCTCCAACATGGTGTAGAAGATCCTCTAAAAAGTGATTGACAATAGGACGAAATTCACACTCGACAAATCATTGCTACCTTTGATTGGGCAGCCACCTGCATTCAAAACCTTCTGAGGATACAACTGTGAATGGTGGATGATACTGGAAAACTTTTCATCTCTTTGAGAGGTGAGCTCTAGGGCGATGCCTTAACTCCTTACCTTTTCATCTTTACGAGCAAAACTTTCTGCATTCATAGACTGCTCTAAAGGTTGTACCAATAATCCATGGGCTCCTAACTATTGAAATGGAATTTTGTTATTTGAGATTCAATTTCACTGATGAGCTCCCTCCTTTTCTCTACTCTGATTACTAGGGAAATAGAAAAACTCAAAAGCTCATGATCAAATACCAGTTGGCCTGGATAGCGGAACATAAAAAAATACAAATCTTGGTTTCCTTCTACATGGGAAACCATTCAAAGGATCCTGGGAGCCCATGATCAACCAAATGAAACTTGAACTTGCAAAATCGACTTACCAGTGGCTCAATTTGGTGGATATGATTCAAGTACTTAAGCTGTTTTGCAAACTATTTTAGTCTGTATCTGTTAGCTTCTTAGGCCACTATTTGGAGGCCAAAACAAGTATTCAACATTAAAATTGTATAAATCTTTGCAAGGAACTACTCATGAAAGCAACTTGGAGACTAGGACAACTATCAGCAGCAATTATATGATTTAGCTTTTATAGGCATAGTTTTCTGACTCTTTTAAATGAAAACCTGTCCTTTCTGCAACAACCAAGCACACCTGAAAAGCTATGATACTTCTATACAATGTCATGTGGCAGGTGGGAAATGGGAATCGGTTCTATTTTTGGAATCAAATTGAAGGGGTTAACAGCAATGAAACTGAAAAACATCAGAGAAAGAAGAAAGATAGTTATGAATTAATGTCAATGAATGAACAAAATAGATTAAAGTGACTGAAAGATAGAACAGGTAAAATGGCAAAGGACTAGAGAAAATGGGGCCCTGGACACAAAGCAAAACCAAAAGAGTGGGAAAAGCTGGAAAAATATACATGCATGGAGGTTAACCTAAAAAAAGTAACCCCCAAAATATTACAATTATAGATAGATAAGGGGGGAAGACCTTACATAACTGCCATGCTGATGCTTGTAATTTCGGGGCCATAAAACTGATTATCTCTATTGACCAGCTCTTTCCTTTCAGCTGTTCCTTAGACTCCCCTCCTTGCCTTCTTCCCCTGAAGGAGGTGATGTCATTCAAGCTGTCAGAGACAATCTCCAGCAGTGGTATATCCAATTTTCTTGGACCTCTCCTCTTCAGTCTCTCAGCCTCAAGCATGCCTTCTATGCTGAACATTTCGTACAAACCATGGATGGCATCATCAGTTGGCTGACTACCTTTGATATTATTGGTCAGACTGGCTGAGGGTCCTCCAGAAAAATTAAAATTAATGTTGTTTTTCTTCAAGTGTGTATAATTAAGATCAAATGAAGAATATTTAAATTGCATTGGATCATTCTGAATTGTTCTATTTCAACTTAGAGCTGGGAGTGACATTTGGACAAGAAATAGAAATAGAGAATTGAAAACATGTGCTCAAAATGTTGTTAGGATGTTGCTTGGGGAATTCTGCATTTTTATAATCAAAAGGACTTGCCCATTCTAGAAGGGATGCCAACTTGAGGGCAATGTCCTATGTAGGCAGCCTGGTCTTAGTGAATGATGCAGACTTGAAAACTTGCAAAGAGGCAGATATCAGTGTGTAGAGGCCTCTCAGAAGTGCGAATTTGTCAAGATCAAAGAAAGATTGAAATGAGATGAAAATGATCTGCAAGTGTACTAAACTGGACAATGAAGAAAGTGAACCAATTCTACAGCCAAAGAGCTTCAAATGTGTTATTGTTGGTTTTCTGCGAGGCCATATCATATGGTGCCATGTTTTCCAACACAAAAGTAGGACACTTGCTTTTCAAGTAGCACATGGTACTAATTGCTTCAACCTAGAGCTCCTGTCCTAAATTGGTAGTACTCATCATACATTTAGCTTGATCTAACAAGTTTCTATTCAACCTCTCACCCACTCCATTCTATTGTGGTGTATATGGAGTTGTCCTTTGCTTCATGAACAATTCTAATACATTTACAGAATGTTTTAAACACTTTGGAGTAGAATTCACCACTGTACTAAGCACTTTGATTTTCTTACAAGTATGATTCTCAACAAGAGCACTAAACTTTTTAAACTTGAGAAATACCTCAGGCTTCCTCCCCAAACAATACACCCAAGAGTACCTAGAATAATCATTGGTGAATGATACATAGTATAGAGACTTACGAATGGATTGGATATCCACAAGACCAAATACATCACTAAGTATCACCTCTACAATCTTCTCTACTCTTATGCTTCCATAAACATATGATGCTCTATTCTATTTCCCCAACACGCAATGCCCACAAAAGTCAAAACCAACAAATTTTCCTCCGCTTGTGCCATTATGTTTGCTGTCCATTTTGCTGCTTCCCTCCCAAATCAGATCTTATCCATAGAAAATATTGGCTGCACACCCATAACAGTCCAACTTTAATATGGATCAATGTCATCAAAGTCGATAATTCCATGTGTCTCTTGTTCCTCCATGTTTTTGGCACACAAATGCAGGTTATATAATACAAAGCAAGGTCATTTAGGTTATATAATACAAAACATGTAAATTGGTGCAAATGTACATTAATTGTGCTCACACCCAAGAGTCCTAGAGGATTAGGAGTTCAGATAAAATGTGGATGGCAAGGGTTTCAAGAGTTGATTACAAGACTCAGATTCACCCAAGACTTGGCAAGCTGATTTTTGATCTGGGCCCGGACTTCGCACAAACTCTGACTTGCCCAATTCTCAGCAGGCTGATTTTTGATCCGGACTTGAACTTGGCACAGACTCAACAAATTGAAAAACCCATGATATCTAGAGATTTGTAAGGATTTAAAACTTGTTTCATGCACCCTATAATAAATAAACCTTAAAGATACAATAAAATCATCAAATAGAAGCTACTTTGGTCACATACACAAGGATACATCAATCGCATAGGTATAAATGCAAATTTTAGCTAAAGGAAATAACACATTTAGATATATATAAATATTGTCAAATGCGTACAACACTCATGGAATTTGAAATCCATGCCATCAAAAGTTCAAAACAAATATCGAAACAAAAACTAGAAGTTTGGCTCGGAAGAGCATGCATCGCTCGGCTAAATATTACAACAATTCTTGCATAGGCATTTAAGATAGGTCTTGGTTGATGATGTAGCCATATATCTACCCGTGTTTCAGTGACACACCAACATCCAAGGTGTCTACTTGTGCTCTATCCTCCTCTGTCATGGCTATTGCCTCTACCTCTCTATCCACTTGGTCAACCCAATGAAGGTATTCATCACTAAAGGCATGATTCTCAACCTCAATGATCCAATTGATTGTGGATCACCCTCCTCTTGTGTGATGGATGATAAGTCATTGCCCAAAATTTGTTTGTGTCAAAGGTGAAGGTTGTAATGAACATAAACTAGATCATTCAACATCTACACTGATAGACTTTTGCGCTTCTTGGAGTGTATGTGTTAAAACATACTCCAATTGCATTCACGACCTGAAGCATTGCAAGTTGGCTCAAGATTCGAACTACAATCTTCAAAAGATTTGGTACCTTAGCACTAAATTTTTCCCACCATGCATCTGTGCTGAGGAAAAGGAAAAGTTATTATTGCTAAACTTAAATTATGCCCATAATAGATTTTTACATGGCTATGATGTCAATCAAGTTGCCTTTCATATAGCTCTTGCAAAGAGATTTGCTTGTGCAAGTCTAAATTATGCCCTCGTATATGTAACCGATTGCAAGCTTCTCCCCATCAACAACTCATATGAGAACCACTAAATGCTCTATGAACTGCAATTATTGTGAAAGATTAACATAACTGTGAACAAAAATAAGAAAATACAATAAAAATATATGTAGATTTACCTCTACGATCTCCATAGTTGGTAACTAGAAGCCTTTCTCTTAAAAAATCCAATCAGCCACATCAACCCTTGCATTGGTCTTTTAGCATATGATGAGGAAGCCCACTCTTCACGAATAAACATGCGCCTTAAAGCTCCCTTCGCTTGAAGCAAGGATTGCAATATGATAATCTTCCCTGTGAAATGCTTCATTAGCTTGATGATCTAAGTATGATTGTACATATATTTACAAATATTTTTGGCTATCTCAACGCACACTTTGATCCATGGAATCTTGCCAAGATCCTCCATTATGAGGTCAATGCAATGAGCAACATAGTGAGTCTAGAATAATGATGGGTTCCTATCCATGAGTAGTCTACTCACAGCAACATAATTTGCTGCATTATTTGTAATTATGTGCACTGCATTCTCCTCACCCACCTCAGCTAAGATTCCATCCAAAGCTTCACATAGGAATTTGACATTTTTTGTGTTTCTCAAAGCTTCAATAGGTTTTATGAACTCTATGCCACTTGAGAAAGAAAGAAAATCAATGATTCAATAAAGTATAAATTAAAAATTTCAATCACTAAATCAATGCATTTTAGGAAGTACAATCACTTGAGGCAAAAACAAGAAATTTAGCAATGTTCTATTTTTTCTATTTGTCCAACCATTAGTCATATGATGGGACAACCCCTCTTCCTCCACATCTCTTGCTGCTCGTCAATTGTGACTCACATTAGCCACCTTTTGAGACAAAATGGGGCCCTTTATCTCCTCATCATTAGGGGCTTTGAACCCCATGTTGCAAATAGTAATGGCTGATGGATTGGTTGAAGGGACTGAAATACTGACAGGGGGGGTGAATCATTATTCCCACAGATTCTAAAACTTTCTTCAAATCTTAAACCTTTGCCGGTTTAGCAAACTCATCAATTAAGCATATCAAACATGAGATAGTAAATACAGAATAAACATGAAACACAACCACAAAACAAACAACGGATTTTATACGTGGAAAACCCAAATGGGAAAAACCACAGAGTGTTAACTCTCAAGAGAATATAACTAGTTATATGGTTTTTACAAAAGGGGTGGCTCACTGCCAAAATTACAAAAATGACTCGTTGTCGGGCTATTCACTACAAGATTACAAAAAGATGGCTTACTGCTGAAATGCTCACTGCAACAAGTATAATTGAACTGACGAAAGTTGCATCTCCAAATGCATGAGATCAGTTCCAAGTTAAGCTCAGATCACAATTCACAAACCCTATAGAAGGTCCGGTGAAAGATCTTTGCCCGGTGAAAGATCTTTGCTCAACTATCCTTAAGCACTTGTAGTAGATCCGGTGAAGGATTACTGCAATATTGTTTGCACTCTGATTCTGCACCAATTGCCTTCGCTGTCCATAACTCGCATTTCACACTTTGTTACTCGCTTCTAGTTCTTTTCTTGCTTACACTCATCATCAGCATACACTTCTATATATATACTGGAAGACTCACACACCGGAATAATATGTCGGCCTAACTCAACATGTTATCCAATAAAGCCTTGAATATAAACATGCTAACCAAGTCGGCCTCCACAAGATCTCTACATGTTTCCCTTTACATAATTTATTCACCGATGCATATACCTCATTTACCGGAATGGGACAAGGGTCATTCAGACCCATAGAAGCTGACCCATAAATGCAAAATTCCAAACATAACAACTCCAAACTCCAAGAATACAGATTCTATGCATACCATAGATATCGAACCACGAGACATGAAAAGATACATTTGCCATAACCAAAATAGCTGATATCGGGACCAAAGTAGGCACAAATCAGAATTCCGGGTAAAAGAATCTTTTGGAAATAACTCCAATAGATCAACTGCATCTTACTGCATCACATCCCAAAGCATCACCTGCCCATAACTGCACACACCAACTGCTCAAGTCTAATAATCTCCCCTTTTGTCATTGATGGCAAAACATCTCAAAAACATATCTGCATTCAACTCAACTCCCCCTAACTCATACATCTCCTTAATTCCAAAACCCACAATCCTTTCTCCCCCTTTGACATCAAGGACAAAGGGTGCCTTTGATATCAAGGACAAAGGGTGCCTTTTGATGAAAAAGAAAAGAAAGAGGAGGAATATATATACAATCGCAAAATGTCAAAAACTGAGTACCAAACCAAAAGAACCTTCAACTACTCTTCTTTTGAAAGATAAGCTTGTATTTCTCCTTCAATTCCGGAAGTAGAACCTCCCAAGAATGCACAACCAGTTTAATGTTGACTGAAAGACTCTTGCACTCTATTAGCAAATCAACAACATGTGGAAAACTATCCGGAGCAGATGGATTCTGCTCATACTCAACTGCACTGCCAAGCAATGCTGAAAAATGCTCTAACTTTGCCTCAACAATCTCATTTACTTTCCAAAACACATTTACAAAGTCTTTTCTCTTCCTCTACAAATATAAGAGTTCAGCTTGAAGAGAGTTTATTCTTTTTCTCTGCTCACCATCCTTGTCATCTAGAAAATCAAAGGATTTACCCAATGAACTCAATTCATCTTCAATAACATCAATTTTAGCTTTATGTTTTATTGCAGCTGCCGGCCATGAGATATAGTACTTGTAGATTTTGCTAGCACTGCAGATATAATCTCTCATTTCCTCAATGCATACCTATAGATATTTCTTCGCATCATCACATTCCTTTAATAGATTTTGCATATCAATACCTTTCTTCTTTGAAACTCCACCCTCAACTGATTGCTCAGATATCTTCTCCTTAAGAATTTCACAAAGAGACTCTGGAAACAAGTTATTGATATCTTCAATACTGTTGCTATTGCAGACCAAGTGATTCATCAAAACATTTTCAATTCTACCCGACTCAACAGATTTCAGCCACATCTTGCTGATTTTCTTGATTCCATCTATGCTGCCAACCATCTCTAGCAAATTTGATTCATCATTTGATTCTTTATCTTCTTGCCCTGCAACAATCAATTCTCCTTCAGCTACAAGAGACTCTGGATCCTCAATTACAACAATATCTTCTTTCAAATCTTTCTTACTTTTCTTTGATTCCGAGACACTCATAGGAATAGATTGTCTTCTTTTCTTCTTTTTTGAGGAAGAATATCCAAAAACGGTAATAGGGGATACCAGATCGACACTCCACATATTCAGGAAAGATTTGAAATATGCGTTGCATGCTTCCTCTTTACTATCTAAACTGTTCAAATATCTGAATATTTGCCTTGCAATCGGGACGGGACACCAAATTCCCATATTACATTTTCTTTGGCCGAAAGGGATCCCAGACAATATATGACCAAATAAACAAGCAATGATCCAAACCGGAAGGGATAATTCTGCTCTTTTGACATCTTGATATTTTCCAGTAACAATTCCCTCAACAATTCACACAAGTCGAATGATTTAGCTTCCATCACAAGCATTGGTGCCATTTACACAACAATTGCCGAGGTGGCGCTTTCTCTATTTTTGAAATAGGCCATATAAGAAATGTTGTAAGCAACATACCTCACAACAGGGTTGATGATCTTGTCAATGATTAGTGCTTGTTGATCACCCTTTACGCTGGTTAGGATTTCCACTTCTCTGTTCTTAATTGACTTTTAGCCGAAACATCTCCATTGTCGCATAAGCCAGTGATGATCGAGATAATTTCCTTCGTGATTGGATAGGGTTTATCCAACACGATGTTGTCATTCCGCACATGGCTAAGGATCACTCTGATAACCTCCACATCATCAAACCAATTTAGACCTTTGTGCTCCAATTTCTTAACTCTTTGCAACTCAGCATTACTTAGACTGGTTTCTACATTTCTGATTTTCTCTGGGTCAAATTCATCCAAGAAAACTCTTTCCAAAACCTGAAACTTCGTGCTACTTGATTCTCTGACGATCATCTTGCTTTCCATGTTCATTTGCTCTGCTGCTCTTCTACTATTCATAGTATTCTCAAACACAAATGATATGACAATGAAAGAATAAATCCAAAATGCCGATACTTATCTTGCCAAAAAATCTCCTCTAGGGTTTTGTTGCCAACAAATGTCTTGTCAATGATGTCAGCAACAACCTTCGATTACCAGATAGCCTCTAAACTCAGTCATGCCAGATCAACGACATGATCCACTCAGACAGGGGAGAATGAAAGATTTTTTTTCTTTCAAAAGGGAACTCCTCCTTAGCCAAAGCAATATGCCCAGTTACCAGAGAAAGAGGTGCTTGCATTGGATTCCGGTATGCTAGGCTCACTTCCTTTGTTCATTTCCTTCTTTTTCCAAACCAAGTTTTCCTCCTTTGATTCATCATTCTTCATCACATTCTTCTCAGTAGATTTTTCCACATTTCCATTACCACATTGATTAGCATTATGTCTGGATTGCTTGCACTTGAAACAACTGATAACCTTCCTTGCAAAACTTACTAGATGAGATCTATATCTGAATTAATTAGCTTTATGACCATAGCCACTGCAAGTATAACAATATCCGTGAAAGTTGTAATTCATCTTATTTGCTTCAACTGGATTATGATTCTGACTTATAGCATGGTTTCTACAGTGATTTGCTTTATGACCAAACCTCTTGCAACTATAACATTGAATGCTTCTACAGTTTTGCAGCCTTATGTCCAAATTTATTGCATTGAAAACAATAACCATTAAAAGAAGGGTACCTTTGCACATTAGGTTGATGAATAGGTGGCCTTCTTGCATTAGTATTCTGATTCCAGGACCTTCCCACATCTTCTCATTCCGGGACTTCCTTGCATCTTCCGATTTCTTCTTAACTTCAGCTTTAACCTCTTTGCTTTTATCTTTGTCATTCGGATCCGAACACTCACTAGGCTGAAATCCAAGTCTGGTCTTGTCCAAATGAGCTTTCTGCATGCCGATCAAATCTTTCAGGAGCCTACTATTGTTAATAGCCTTATTCTCTATCTTTAGTTTCTTCACTTCTTGCTCTAGCTTCTCACATTTCTCAGACTTTAGCTTGATTGTTTCTTTCAGGGTTTCCTTTATCTTATCCTTCTCAATCTTTTGCATCAGATCTTTAACAATCTCATTCGCCTACTTAAACTGATTGTTAACCTCCTTATGCCCCAACTTGAATTTTCAGATTTTCTCTCACATCTTCTACACACATTCATTTGCTACCTTCACATTCTCTTTCAATTTCTCATTCTCTGATTCAACACTTTCCAAATCTTCAAGAGCTGTCTGCAAGTCTTCATCCAACTGAAATTCTCCGGTCATGCACATAGGTGTTGTGAGGTATTCACACATCGCCCCATTGCAAATGGGGACCTGTTGTGACGTATTCACATATCGCCCCATTGCAAATGGGGACCCCTGCTTTTTGCTTTCTAGGGTTTGTTTTCTAGGTGTTTAGGGTTTGTCTGTTAGCCTTTGCATTTTGAGTGTCGCTAGGGGATCAATAGGATGGTAGGCTTTGCTTGAGCTAGAGGAGTCAGCAAGTGCTCCAGGTTAGGGTTTCTTTGAGAGTCTTCCTTAGGGCCTGGTTTTGCTCTTGTTGCTAATTGTGTCTTGCTTTGTGAGTGGGTATCATTCTTGAAGGTCCGAGCTAGGTCAAGTTGGTGAGTGATGAAGTCTGGAATGTCATCCTGATCTTCAAATGCCCTGAAATTTGGCTAAGTCTGGAATGCCTTGATCCTGAAATTTTGCTAAGTCTGGAATGTCCTAATCCTGAAATTTGACTAAGTTTGGAAAACTGAAGAATCCTCCAAAAACTAGATTTTGCAATATAACTCCTGGAGGTCCGAAACCACTCTCAAACATCCTGGAAGTATATATGGAATATAACTTAAAGTATAAGTGACATCTCACTTATACTTAAATGTTATATTCCATAAAATGATCCTGACGGAGAGTCCAAAATGTCAAATTTCGCTCCTGACCCTTCCAAAGGGTCCAGAGCGAAATTCTCCATAAGACATTCTACTTTGACCAAAACCTAGAACTAACGCATTCCTAGGCTTGAATGAAGGCAAGACCACTTGTTTGAATGAAGAAATGCGAAAAAATGAAGTCAGGATCATGGCCTAAGGTGAATTTCGCTCCTGACCCTTCCAAAGGGTCCAGAGCGAAATTCATATTTCCTCTATTTTTCTCCTTAGCTTGACCAAGTTTGTAGACTTTTGAGGCATAATTGAGAAGGTTTGATGCAACTTTGCCTTGGAGAGGAGATTTTAGACCTTGGGATGATGGATTCTAGCCTGGGAGAGGCATTTCGCTCCTGACCCTTCCAAAGGGTGCAGAGCGAAAATCCTTATAACCCTCATTTTCCTTTCTTGTTTTGGATGGGCGTTGGTTTATTAGGCATTGTGTGTGAGTCTTGATGTGTTCTTGCCTTGAGAAGTGTTTTGAAAAGTGAGGATCTTGTCCAAAAATAGGAATTTCGCTCCTGACCCTTCCAAAGGGTCCAGAGTGAAATTCTTCATAAACCTCATTTGCTCCCTTGTTTTGGATACCAACCTTATTCCATGGGCAAATTTGGGAAGGAAATAACATGTCTCTGCCTCTTGAGGTGATGGAACGTAGAAATGTGAAGGATTTTGGCCAAGATTAGGAATTTCGCTCCTAACCCTTGCAAAGGGTCCAGAGCGAAATTCACTATAATCCTCATTTGCTACCTTGAATGGGCTTAAAACCTGGTTCCTCAAGTGGAAAACAATCTATATTTGCCTCCAGGAGAAGATTGAAGTTTGAAAAATGAGCAATTAAAGCCTAAATCAAGATTTTCGCTCCTGACCTTTCCAAAGGGTCCATAGCGAAAATCAACCTAAGACTCATTTCTTGCCTTATTTGACCAAATTTTGATTTGCAAGGCATTTTGAAGGGAAGAGTAGACATGTTTGGATGTTGGAAATGTTTGAAAGCTTTGAAAAAATGAAGGATTCTAGCCAAGAAGGTGAATTTCGCTCCTGACCCTTCCAAAGGGTCCAGAGCGAAATTCCTTGCAAGCCTATTTTTTTGACCTTGCTTAGACCACAAACCTTGTCTCCTGGGTGAAGAATGATGTTTTGTTACCTTCCAGAGAAGATTGGAGTTGAAAAAATGAAGGATCAAGTCAAGAATGAGATTTTCGCTCCTGACCCTTCCAAAGGGTCCAGAGCGAAAATCCTCCTAGACCTCATTTCTTTCCTTATTTGGCCAAGTTTTGATGTCCAAGGCATGTTGAAAGAAAGAATGGGCATATTGAAACCCTTAAGGACGTTTGAAGGAGTTAAGGAATGAGTGTTTTGGCCAAGGAAAGAAATTTCCCTCTTGACCCTTCCAAAGGGTCCAGAGCGAAATTCCTTACAAGCATATATTTTTAACCTTGCTTGAGCTTAAAACCTTGTTCCTAAGGCGAAAAGAGATGAAATTTCACCTTGCAAAGAAGATTGGGATTGAAAAAATGATGATTTTGGGCTAGAAAAGGAAAATTGCTCTTGAACCTTCCAAAGGGTCCAAGGCGAAATTGTGTAAAACCTATCTTTTCCCTTAGTTTCATGCCAAATCTAGTGTGGATCATGATTAAAGAAGTCCTTAGGCATGTCCTTGAATGGTCAATAATTATCAAGTTTGAAAGAATTGAGCCAAAACAAGGATTTCGCTCTTGACCCTTCCAAAGGGTCCAGAGCGAAAATCTTAAAACCACCTATTTTCCTTGCAAGTCTAGTCAAACGTTAGGTTTTCATGGCTTGGATGGGTGCGAGGAGACATGTTCTTGCCCTTTTGAAGTTAATTGGTTTTAAAAAATGATGGAAATTGGCCCAAACCAAGGATTTCGCTCCTAACCCTTCCAAAGGGTCCAGAGCAAAAATCCTAGGATCACCTACTCTCTTTGCAAGACAAGTTAACATTTTGATTTTTATGGCCTTGATAGGAGTGAGGCAATGTGTCCTTAGTCTTGGAGGTGAGTTCAAGTTGAAATGATGGAGGAATGAGCCTAAAACAAGATTTTCGCTCCTGACCCTTCCAAAGGGTCCAGAGCGAAAATCCTAAAACCCATCATTTTCTCCAAAATTTGTGCCAAGCCAAGCCTAGACCAAGGTAAAAGATGCCCTTGTGATTGCCCTTGAGTTGATGGTTATCTCCAGAAGTGATGATTTTAGGCCAGAGGAGGAAATTCGCTCCTGACCCTTCCAAAGGGTCCAGTGCGAAAATCCTTCAATCACCTATTTTGCCTTGCAAAATCAAGATAAACTTGGGTTGGAGGAGAGAAGAAAAGTGTTTCCTTGCCTTGCGAGGTGGATTGAAGTTGAAATGATGAAAAAATGAGCTACAAACAAGAAATTCGCTCCTGACCCTTCCAAAGGGTCCAGAGCGAAATTCTTCATCTGCCTATTTCCTCCTTGTGTCAAGTCAAGACTAGGAGTCCTAAGGCGTAGTTGAGGTTGAAATGATGTTACTTTGCCCTGCAAGATGAATTGAAGTGAAGGAGATGAGGAATTGAGACCTAAAGCTTGGATTTCGCTCTTGACCCTTCCAAAGGGTCCAGAGCAAAATTCCCAGTATCACCTAAATTGCTCACAATGAAGATCAAGAAATGGATTCCCAGGCCTTGGTGGAGAAAAGACTAGTGTATGCTTGCCTTGGAAGGTATTGTGGAATAAAGACATGATGGAATTTGTCCAAAAGTGCAAAATTTGCTCCTGACCCTTCCAGAGGGTCCAGGGCGAAATTCTTATAGGGCCTGTCCCTGGAAAGACTCTTGAACAAACTTAATTTTGATGTCTTCTTGTTGATGATTTAAGGTATAAAATGCTATGTTGAAATGAATTTATTATGTGTCCTTAATCATCTTTTTGTTTGTCTTGCAGTTAAAAGGTGACCTTCTCTAGCCTAGCATCATCAAGGACGGCCTTCTCCGATCCAGCATCATCAGGGATGACCTCTTCCAGTCCAACATTCGAAGGAAAGGTACACCATCCATCCTACACATCGAAGACAAAGGAAGTTAAAGCAAGGGTTCGTTGAAGAAGCAGACAGTTTCAGAAGAGTTAATTAAAGCTAGCTTCTCAACAACATCAAATTGAATATCTACCAAGTTACAAGTGTCAGACAAGGTGGCATCCCAGTCATCACTCCTCCAGTCGGATTGGTCCACCTCAGCGTGTCCAGATTCAATGTACCTGACTCATGGGAGGTGGCACAAACTTCGATGTATGGTCGAATATTCCAAAGAAGACGTGTCCAAATAATGCAATTATTTCATTGGCCAGAATTGAGTTTGTTGTAACAAACCCTAATTAGGGTTTTCATTGTAAAATCTCGGCCATTGATCTCAAATTGATCTGAGCCATTGAATTGTATTGAGGGCGCTATATAAGCCCTGGCTCCTCATTTGTAAAGGCTAATAGTTAGTCATTAATAGCTAGAAGGTTAATAGTTAGTTCATAGAGGTTAGAATAGCTAATGATTAATAGCAAATAGAATAGCAGTTAGAGTAGAATAGAAAGAGAAGGCAAAGATTGTTGCCAAGATGTTGTGGTAAAAGACTTGTAAACTTCATTGAAGAAATGGTGAAATCTATGGGTCGATTCAACAATTTGCATGGTCTCTATACTTCTCAGATTTGATTTCATGTTATTAGATGAGTGGAAGAAATGTGTTTGATTGATGGTGAAATTTGTATATCCATACTACTAGCAGTTTGTTGATTGCAGACTTACCTTGTGTAGTCAACTGGAACCATTTAGCTTAAGCTTAACTTCAATTGTCGCTTCTTCACTGATATGCATCAGCCTGATGGTGTCTATGCCTGTAGCGATGATCTGAACATCATAAAAGTTTTCCTTCGAAGATCACACTAACCTTGTGGAGATGGTCCTGGGATGTCAAAACAAGACTTAGTTAGAATTTCATCAAAGATCATTCATTGCTCCTACATTCTTAGCGTCAAAATTAGATCCATTCCTCGCCCTCATCCTTTTCCTTTTTTTCAAAAAATCTAGGCTAGTGAAATCCTGTGTTCCAGCAATGTTCAAAGCAAATCAGACGTTTAGTCATAAGTGTAAGTCCCCTTGTGATTCCAGCAAAATCACATCATACTACAAAGAGCTTATCCACGAGTAGAGAACCTACATACAAGAACCTTGGAGTTGCCTTGACTGATCCTTCGGCGAGATCTTCAGCAGTCAGGAAACTTTGCTCAAGAGAGGATAAGATACCTCTGGGTATTTTATTCTGTGTTCGCATGTGCATGAAAAACACATCAACAGGACCCCCACTTTTTGCTTTCTCGGTTGTGTTAGAGTCTTTGCTATTAGTCTTTGCATTGAAGGGATAGAGTTTCTCAAGTATCTAGAGGGTCATCATGTCAGGTTGGTCTCCTGAGTGGAGTGAAGTAAGTCATCAAGCATGTGGCAAGAATGATTTATGGGTGAAAGACTTGAGGATTGAACAAAATGAGCAAAGTCAGGTGAAAGGACTAAGTCAAGAGTCTTTCCTCAGGATGCATACCTTGCTCCCTCGCTGCAGCAAAATTTGCCCAAGTACCTAGACTCCCGTACCTTGCAAAGGTCCTAGAGCAAAATTTTTATCAAGGCATGTACCTCACAAAGGTCCTAGAGCGAAATTTTGATGTCCTGTCCTTGCTGAGGTCCCAGAGTGAAATTTCTTCACCAAGTGATGCACCTTCCAAAGGTCACAAAGTGAATTTCCTCTATAGGTGTTCTTAAGGGTCGAATTGATGATGCTTTCATGTGGAGAGGCTGGAAAACTTAAGGCTCAAATCAATGAGGTAGAAGAAAGAGGAAGAAAGTGAAGCCATGCCCTTGGAGAGGTCCTATAGCGAACTCAAAGCCATGTCCTTGCTAAGGGTCTAGAGCGAATCCTTCTTCAAATGATGTACCTTGCAAAAGATCAAGAGCGAATCTCTCCAAGTGAAGATCAAGACCGAATTTTGTCCAAAATCAAGTCATGTACCTTGGAGAGGTTCCAGAGCGAATTTTTGCATTTAGCTCTTGTACCTTGCCAAGGGTCAAGAGTGAACTTCATCATGTACCTTACCAAGGTCTTAGAATGAATTTTTGACCAAGGTCATGTACCTTCCAAGGGTCATGGAGCGAAATTTTGAGTAAGGTCATGTACCCTCCGAAGGACAGAGAGCAAATTTCATCATGTCCCTACCAAGGTCCTAGAGCAAATTATTTCCAATTGATGTACCTCCCCAAGGTCTTGGAGCGAATTTCAATACAAGGTCACGTACCTTAGAAAGGACATAGAGCGAACTTATTTCAAGATGTGTACCTCCCGAAACTCCTAAGGCGAATTTCAAGCCATGCCCTTGGAGAGGTCCTGGAGCGAACTTTAAGTCTTGCCCTTTCAAAGGACATAGAGTGAACTTTTTCACCTTGACCTTGTCCTTCCAAAGGACATAGAGTGAACTCTTTCCCCTTGACCTTGTCCTTCCAAAGGACATAGAGCAAATTTTTCCACCAAGGTCATGTCATTCCAAGGGTCATGGAGCAAAATTTTGATTAAAGTCATGTAGCTTGCAAAGGTCTTGGACCGAATTTTTCACCAAGACTGTGTACCTCCCTAAGGTCCAAGAGCGAATTCATCAAAGACAAGCATTTTGGTGCCAAAATAGTATTCAAAATTCGAATTGCAAAGAAGATGAAGAAAGTTTGTGTTGAGTCGGCCCACATGAGAAAGGTAATTTGTTGTTTTATTTTTGTTAAATCAAGTCGGCCTTGCACCCCAAAAGACATGACTTTTACCCTTGGCGCCTATAAAGGAGAAGTTAGAACATTCATTCTAATCATCAACTCAAACATTTTCTTCTCTCCAAATGCGAATTTGGGAACAGATTTAGCGAACTTCTTCAGCGAGGCATCAAATTTTGTCAGCACATAAGTGAATTTTATCAGAATATAGGCGAATTGCTCCAGGACAAGGATGAAATTGGACATTGAAAGTGCAGACCTGGTAATCAAAGAGGATAATTTCGAGCATCAAAGATACAAATCTGATATTTTAGGAAGATGAATTCATCATACAGCAAGAGGGAGCGAATGTACCCAGCTGGGAGACATATCAACTAGTGGACTCCATCATTAGACAACCTAGATTTACCCTTAGACATTAAATCTGTCTTCCACACAGTGAATTCATTAATTATTATTAGCCTCTTCTTGATCAGATTTAGTGAAAAACCACATAAAATCAGAGTGAGAGGTCAATTTAAAACAAGATGTGTGTGAAGATCATATGTTAGGTATTTGATACTATACTTGCTTTGTTTTGCAGATATGTAAGGAAGATGAAACCACTTTGAGACAAGATGAGCAATCAAAAGATGAAGGAATAACTTGACCATGACAAGTACTTCCTATCACCACTATGCAGAATCAAGAGGACACTTCATTAGTAAACACAAGAACATCAAGGCAGAGAAGATCTCAAAGTGTTTGAAGGCTCTCACCACATCATAGAAGCATGAGGATATCACAGATTGTAAAGAAAGATCATTCAACTACCTCGAGGCCGTGGTACATAAAGGCAGGGCACTAGAATATGATGGAAGGATGTTTTGCACTCTTGAATTCACTTTGGGAATCCAAGAATCAAATTCAGTACATTGAAGAGCTACATTCAACCAAGTGCATCATCCATTCAAAGTACATCAGGAGCAAGAGAAAGTCAACCAAGGTCATCACACAATATCAAACATGATCAAAGAAGCAGATAGTTTCAGAAGAGTTAATCAAAGTCCGCTGCTCATCAATCATCACATTGAGCAACTAAATAATGTTGAGCATCAAGAGATATCTCTCAACATCCCTTCATGGTGATGAATCAAATCAAGTCTACAAAGTGTAGGATTGAGGTGGCATCCCAGTCGCTACTCCACCAATTAGAGAGGTCCACATCAACGTGTCTTTATTCAATGAACCAAGCTCACCAATGGATGCACAAACTCTGATGTACCTACCCCAAATATCTATTGGTCAACACTCACTGAATGTAATCATCTCATTGGCTAAAGAGAGTTTGTTATAACAAACCTTAATTAGGGTATTCATTGTAAAATCTGAGCCGTTGATAGAGATTTGATCTTGGCCGTTAATTGTAATGAGCTCTCTTTATATAAAGCTCAAAATCTTCATTTGTAAAGGTTAATAGTCAATAGCTAATAGTTAATAAATAGTTAGTGAATAGAATAGCATAGAATAGAAGTTAGAGTAGGAGGCAAAGATTGTTGCCAAACATGGTTGTAAAGAACAATTGATTTCATTGAAGTATGGTGAATATGATTTGTTACTTCAACAACTCTCATGGGCTTTGTTTGTCGATTTACTTTCATGTTTATTAGATCGAGTGGAGGAATATGTTGAATATATTTGTGTGGAATCCTTTTAGTCCATACCACTAGCCTCTTGTTGATTGTAAGTGCGCCTTGTGTGGTCAACTGGAATGATATGAGGTTCATTTCGAATCGTTCTACACTCATTGCTTATGCATTAACTTGAATGGTGATGAACGTTTGATGGTATTGATTCGAACATCTTTGAAACGTCCTTAGAAGATTGCACCGAGCTTGTGTCAAATTGTTCAAGTTGATGGTGAGACCTCTCTCGGTAGGGTTCCATATAGTCATTCATCCATGTTCTTACATTCTAGGCCTTAGAATAGACCTTCTCAACTCTTTACCTCTTGCCATTTTTTCAAAATCAAGCTAGTTTAGGACAAAGAGCATCACCATATAGCAACATCAGATGATTGAGCTCTAGCAAATCAAGCATTCAGGCATTCGAATGTAAGTCCCCTTGTGATTCTAGCATAATCACATCAAACCAATGAGCTTATCCACACGTAGTGACCCTACATTCATGAACCTTGGAGTCTTCTCGAGTGATCCTCAAGCTAATGTTCAACATCCAAGAGATTTTGTTCAAGAGAGGATAAGATACTTGAGGTGTTTTATTCTTTGTTTGCATGTGCCTCAAAAACACGTCAACAAAATTGGCGCTAGAAGGAGGGCATGATCGTGATTAACGCCTGAACAACTGATATCGAGATTTTGTTAATTTATGTTTGAGGGTGTAATTTTAAGGACTTTTTCACCATCCTCTCGTGCTCAACAAAGTTAGGAGGGTAAGACAGCGAATGCAAACTCGTGAATAGGTGCATCCAAGGAAGATCAGTGGAGAGTCACCCTCAACGCTCGACAAAATTGAAGTACAAGGAAGGTATGATTGTGGATGCATGAGTGAAGCAGTTGATGCTGGAAGTCACCCTTTGGTAGACTTGCAAAGAAAGGAAGTAGTTCATGCAGTTGGAACCAGTTGAACTTTCAAAGCTAAATTTGAGATTTGCAAGATCTCTCTTTATTCCAGAAAATAAAATATTCAAAAAAATTGAAAAACCAGAAAATCCAAAAAAATAAATGAGAAAATCATAAAAAAAAGAAAAAAAAAGAAAGATTTCTCGATGGAGCAATGACAGTTTCATGATTAGCAACAAGTTGATATCCTTCAACTTTGGTGGAGGTTGAACGCACAACTTTACCCACGCCGTTTGTCCGAGTTTGCAAGTCCAGGGTAGTGTAGGATCCATGAGACAAATGAACATGATGAGATGCATTGCTTCACATACCTATCAAGGATCGAATCGACGGTACAAGGAAAGATTTTCTTTTGGGATGTTCCTAGGCTAGAAGCGGAAGAAAATAATTTTAGTGTACTAGAAAGCAAGGATCCTCTTTTAAGCTTCTCATGGATGATTGAAAGTCAACTTGTTTTGAATGGTGAAATGCGTTTAGAAGGCATATTGCTACCATTGTGGTGTAGGATTCATAATGCACCTCACTCCGAATTTACTTGCTCATTGTGTGAAATCGTCATCAACCAAGTCAGATATTAGTTTGGATTGCTAGCGTTATCCAAGGAAGAGTGTATTGCGAATAGATCTTGGAGTGCACACCTCCTCACAGCCGAATTTAGAATAACATATGAACAAGGCGTTCCTACATCACTAGACAACAAAGAGAGCCAATTGCACGTTGATGCCACAAGTTCACTTGATGGTAAATGTATTGCAGTAAATAGCTCACCATGCCTTACACCTAAAGAAGAATGCCATGAAACGAAAGTTGAAGAAACAATTGAGAATGCTCAAGTAGTGGCAAGCGGTGATCAAATTGTGGAGCAAGCAATCAAGGAAGAAGATGACTCATTCCTTGAAGAATTTTCATTCATGCTACGAAAGGAAATCCTTGAGAAAGAGATACAAGAAGTTTCAAATAGAACTCTTGAAGAGGACGATCAAGTTGACATGTTGAACGAAGAGCTACGAATCATCATAAGCGAGCCCAAGTATGAAGAACAATTTGAAGGGGTGCTGAAAGATCTCACAGAAGAACTGCAAATGGAATCACTGCCAAAATTTTTTCAAGACAAACAAGTTATGGTAAGTGATGTGATTCATCATCAACTCCGGCCTCCCGAGACAATGCTCCAGGATGAGATACCACCAGAGATTGCATTTGATCAGCTAGAGGAGATGTTTGAAGCTCAATCTATCAAGGAGTCCCTAATTTTTGAAGATATGCTCACAAGGTTTCATGAGGATGCATGGTTTATGCAAGATGTCACTATGAAAGCAAAGAATGTTGAGCTATTTGAAGGGGCACTAAGCTTATTTCAAGAAGAGCTTGCGAGTGAGGGTCAACATGTTGCAAATGCTCATGGAATGGTACATCACCAATGACAACCTCCTGAAGCTGCTGATGATCTCTCTCCCGACAATGCACTGAACGACGAGCAAACATTTCCATTCGAGTAAGCACTTCCATCCGAGCCCGAAATATGCCAGGTTGCCTCTTTCCATGCTCTTAATTTTGAAAGTTATTATGATTTTGATTATGAGGATTTTGGGAAAACAACTTGCATTTGGATAGATCACGGTCCTGATGAATACTAAGAGGGGGGGGGGGTGAATTAGTATACCCAAAAACCTTACCAAACACTTAAGCAATTTTACTGCAGACCGGTATAGCCCTTTAAACAACAAACCGGTTAATACACAAACAAGCCAAATAGCAAATAAAGCATTCACCCACAATAACACAATCACCATAACACAAGATATTTTGACTTGGAAACCCAAATGGGAAAAACCACGGTGAGTAAAACTCACAAGTCTACTATCTGCAGAATAGCAACCAGACCGATTAAGGCCTTACAATGTTCTTCACTAGAACATATCCTGTTAGGAATCCTGATCTCTGTTAGGAGATAAGTCCTGTTAAAGACTACCGTGTTAAAGAAATTCAGATCCACAACTGTGAACCACCTTGTTAGAGGATTTAGAACAGGCTTAACTGAGCCTACCCGGTTAAGGGTTTCTGACTTGTCAAAGATATTAGTAATCAACAAGTAAGTGATCTACAAAGTAGCACAAAATGCTTAGTTAGATCCTTGATTGCTCTCTATTAATGCATTGCAGCATTACTTCAGTCTTCTGTCCTTCGCACGTTCAATCTCTGTCGCAAGATACTTTTTGCAAAGACCTAATCTTCCTCACACAAAACCCTAGACATGATGTCCTCATATAGGAATCTGATTTCATGTCAGTCCAATGAGATTAGATTAAAATTTCCTAGGTACAATGCATCTAGACACAATTGTAACACGACACAGAATCATCGCATCAGTGTCGGTGGATGATAACTCATCACACTTTACAAGTTTGTTGGTTAACAAAACAAAGTATATCGATTACCGGTTTATAAACAAAGACTGGTAAACTGGAACATAGTGTTCCGATCTTAAAAGGATTGGTTGCCACTTGGGTCCTCGTACCGCTTGAGGTCCTCGGTCATGCTTTGTTTGACCGGTAAGCTCGTTCTGCAAACACCGATAGTCTTCTACAAACAAAGACTATGCATACATTGGCATATAATACTGGTTTGAGCAATACATCACATACTACCAGTTGAGAATAACTCATACAACAAATAAGTGTGTGTCCATCAATGACAATCACAACTAAGTACAAACATCATCAAAATGCCAACAATATCCCCCTTTGGCATTGATGGCAACACTTAGGAAAATTTGACATCTAAGTGCTTACAAAACAAAAATGATGCCATAATCAAAATTACTCCCCTTAAGCATATACACTACTCCCTTTGCCAAAATTACAAGCATGTACTACTTCCATTTGCATAAAAATTTCATTCAATACCACTCCCCCTTTGCCAACAATGACAAAGTAATGCAAACATGCCACAGAGATTTACCAAAATCATATTGCATAACATGAAAATAGAGTATATGTTTATGACAATAATGAGTAAAACTTCTCAAAAATGAATTTAAAGTCTTTCAAAAATTCTTGCATGTCTGTAGACCAAGTATCTAGGAGTGAGGCAGCAATTTCACTCTGAGTCTTCATCTGGAATGCTAACTCCTCCATGGCATCCATAGTGCTAAATTCCCGAGTGACAATAATGGCTTCCATGTTCAGAAAACACTTCTGAAGAATCTGCAACTTAGGTAACAAAAGCAATTGAATCTCCTGCAGATTTTGAGTCCGCTTGCAGATCTTTGAATCAATCCTGGCAATCTGTTTCCTTCACAGTGTATAGTCTGCCCATACACTGTGAAGGAATCATATGGCACTGTGAAGGTCTCCATATACTGCTTTAATTCCAATTGGAGTTGACCTTTCTTCTTCTTAGCATCATCACAAAATAGATTGGGCTGGCAAATTTTGCTCAAAAGTTTGTCCTTTAGCCATTGCCAGACTGATATCATCTCTTTGATGGATCAGCTTGGTTTTGTCTTCGTCAATTTGCTTCACCAATGCAACTTTTAGTGCCTTTTCATGCTTTTTCTCTACAGTAGCTTGGGCAACATCTTCCAATGATTGCACTTGATCACCCACTATTGTGCATAGAAGCTTCAACTGGGCCAGTGAGGAATCGGTACTAGGAAGATTAGTATGGGGGACTAAGTTTGAAAGAGTATCAACAACAAATTGAATAACATCTTTTTCTTTCTTCTTTCTTAGTTCCTCCAATCTTTCTTTAGCAAGTTGAATACTTCTAAGTAGCTCATTTTCTTCTATAGATTTGGTAAGACAGGCAAGAGTCAATTCACTGTGACCGGTGGGATCAACCTGTTTAGCTTGAACTTGATCTCCGGTTGCCTTGGGAATCTTGGAAGTCTGTCCTCCTTCCTTTGCTTTGATCTCCTCTTGTCTCTTCTTCTCCTGCTCTTCTTTCTCCTTGGCCTCCTTGTCGGCCTTCTCTTTCTCCTTGTTTTCCTCTTTCTCCTTCTCCGCTTTCTCCTTCTCTGCTTTCTCCTTCTCAGCGTTCTCACTAGGTGATTCTTGAATATCTAGTGCAGTATCCTCCGGTTTAGTGCCTTCAGCATCTAATGCATCCACATCGATAGGATCATTTTGCTCAGCTGCTCTTTCTCCTTGATCATTGAAGGCTTCATCCGGTTTTGACTTTGATAGGTCAATCACTTGCTCAACCTGTAGATTTGCTTCGGATACCTTTTTCATTTGGACAACTTCTTGAGCCCGCAGATGAGTGTCCTTTTCTACTTAATAGATTTTACCTCCAAGTAACTGAAGTCTTCTCTTTCTCATGAAAAAGATGCCTTTGTACTGATCAAGAATCTCAAATAATTCAGAATTGGAAGCATATGGAAAATATTGAGCAAAAATTTGCTCCCTAATTGCTTGCTCCTTTTCAATGGCAATGCGCCATTTATTGTCCAAAGAATCACACAAAGAATTAGAAACTATAAGTTTAATATCGGTTGGAGACCGATCATTATCACATAAATACTTAATGAGTTCTTGCTCTACCTTCTGCTTTTCAGTATCGTTAAAATCATCAAAATAATCTTTTAGATCATCAAGAACTTTCCTTCTAATATTCTTTATAGTCCTTTGACAATGTGTCATAGGCTTGTAAGAAGCAATGTCTATATTTACCAGTGCAGGGGTTACAAGTACATTACCTGTTAGCTTGGTCTTCTTACCTGATTGCCTCATTTTCATTTCATCTTCCGATTCAATGTCTTCTGAAACCTGTGCTCCGTTCTTGGTTTTCCTCTTCCTCTCAAATACCTTTGGCGGAATAGCCTCCGGTTTCTTCTTGGCTGGTGACCTCTTGGTCACTTTTGGACTGGCAGCAGATGTAACCGATGCCAATATCGATGGCACAACTTTCTTCTTCTTCTGCTTTAGTACTTCAGTAGAATTAACCCTCTCAGAGTAGGTACCGGTCCTCTTCTTCTTTGGATCAAGTGGTGAAGCAAGTAGGGTAGAGGCATACCCAATGAGTATATCGTTCACCACTTCATAGCCCATAGGCTCAACTTCCTCTTTTCTTGGCTCAACCGCTTCCATTATGTAATGATCCACTTGGATCGTGAAACAAATATCATCTTCATACTTCTTAACCAGGTCACCTGATAGCCTTGTTCTCTGGTTCATCTTCAATCTGAACTCATCAAAATACTTGTTTAGAGTCTCCGGATAAGTAGATCCCATTGCCTGCAGACTCTCCTTGATTTGTCTTGTAACCGGTAGGTCACTTGACCATTGAACATCACCAACTCTCAGAAAATACCCTTGAAAGTAGAAAAACAACCTAGTTGACTGAACTTGAACCTTAGTGCCTTGTCCTCTTTGATGGATTTCAAATTCTCCATGAGTTGTTATTGCATGCAGGTACACAATTCGTACTCTGCATCTTCCTTGATCGTTCGATAAGCGGCATGCACCGCAACTGTAGGAACAGAATTCATCCTGCTGGCATAGAATACTCTATATCTGATCACCATGCACGCATACTTCACCAAGTCATCTCTTACGGCGTTGATAGTCATTGCCCACTTGTCACTCACAAAACCAGTGAGCTTTTCCACTTTGGCTTTTGTGATCTTACGAAGAACAGGGACTTCTCCAATATTGCAGAAACCGGTCACGACATGGATTGCCTCCGGTGTGATATCATGGGTTCACTCAAGATACATCTTGTCACCATGAACCCTACTAAGAATAATTTTTATATGATCTTCTGTGAATTCCTCGAGAAAATATGCTGCATTGTGGAAATTCTTCTTCTCGATCACGTTGTACTCCGGTTTAATCTTCTTATCTTCTCCACAGAACAAACTCAACTGGGAGTGAATCACTAGAGACCCTAGGTCTTCCAGTCTGCAATCAATGTAACCAGAAACATCCCCTTCGACAATGACTCCAACGGGAATTTGAGATAGGGCATTGTAATTCAACTTCTTCCTAAGAGATTTGGATGACTCCTTAGGTGCCGAAGAACTAGAAGAGACTTTGGATGAAGAAGCCATGTCTAAATAATTCCGAATGATAAGAGTGATTCAATGAAAAATACCTTTTCACTCCGAACTAGGGTTCGCCGATGTCGAGCACAAAATACCTTCTCCAAAAGCTTGCTTTACCACTCTGACCTCCACTCTGGATAGCTTGAAATGACTGCTGGGTCTTGCACAAGATTTCTTTCTGGATTTCTTCAAATGCAAGATTGATCGCTTTTGTTGCGCTGCTCAAGTTAGAAAAATGCTTCTTCAAAAATAGGTAAGTAAAAATGACTACAAGAGTCACCTTTATACATGCTCCTACCCACCATAATAAATGTATCGTCGTTAGGGTACAAACCCTAATTTTACCTTTTACCACTTTATTTCTTTTGTCGGTCAACAAGTAACCGATACTGATAAAAGTACTTTACCGATATACTCCGGGGGTCCAAAACATTGTTACCGATATGTTCCCCATTAAGCTTTTTGAAGCTCAATTTGCCAATTTAGGGGTCTTGTTGATGTGTTTTTTATGCACATGCGAACACAGAATAAAATACCGAGGTATCTTATCCTCTCTTGAACAAAGTTTCCCGACTGCTGAAGATCTCGCCGAACGATCAGTTGAGGCAACTCCAAGGTTCTCGTATGTAGGTTCTCTACTCGTGGATAAACTCTCTGTGGTATGATGTGATTTTGCTGGAATCACAAGGGGACTTACACTTGACGACCTAAACGTCTGATTTGCTGGAATTACAGGTCGTATTCACTAACTGGAAGACAGACAAATGGCAAAAGATGCAGGGTTCAGGAAGTCTACTCTACTATCTAGGATGCGAGAAGATGGATGAATGACTAGGTGGAGTCCTACTGGGCTAGGTCTCACCATCAGGTTGAACAATTCAACACCAACTCAGTGCGATCTTCTAAGGGATGCTTCCAATACATTCAAATCGTACACCATCTGACAATGATCACCATTCAAGATAATGCATGAACAATAGACGTGTAACGACTTAAGATTAAGCTCATTTTATGCCAGTTGACCACGCAGGGCGCACTTACCATCAGTAAGAGGCTAGTGGTATGGACTAGACAGATTCCACACAGGTGCATTCAACAATTTTCTTCACTCAATCTAATTAAAACAATGTGAGACATGCAATGGATTTCAAAGAATTGATTGATTATCAGAATGAGCAAGATGCTCATAAATAATACAAGGATATTTACAAGAATAGCAAGTTTCTAATAAGAAACTGCTGAGAAGATCGAAGACGATCTAACCAAAATAGAATATACACTATTGAGCATTAATACTAAAATTAACATTATTTTAATATTCTATTACCCTCCCTTAATGCTCAATCTATTAACTACACCTATAGACCCCCCTGAATTTTACAAATTTATCAGGACCAAGGGGCTTGGTGAAGATGTCTGCTGGCTGCTCCGAGGTAGGAACATACAGCAACTGGATGGATCCGTCTTCAACCAGCTGTCGAATATAGTGACAATGAGTTTCCACATGCTTGGTTCTTTCATGGAAGACTGGATTCTTGGCGAGTTTGAGCACTCCCTGATTATCACAGAACAAGGGAGTAGGACCTGCCTGAGATACATGCATATCCGCAAGCATTCGTCGAAGCCAAACCGCCTCACAAGATGCCTTAACTGCTCCCCGATACTCTGCTTCTGTCGAGGAGAGAGCCACTGCCTGCTGTTTCTTACTAGTCCATGTGATAGCACTAGATCCCAAACTAAACACATACCCTGCTGTAGAGTTACGGTCATCAACCGAACCTGCCCAGTCAGAATCTGTGTAACCACTGAGTATAGGATCAGAACTCCAAGTGTACAGAAGTCCATAATCAGGAGTGCCACTCACATAACGCAGCACACGCTTCGCTGCTATCCAATGATCAGCCTTGGGAGCTGTCATGAAGCGTGAAATGTAGCTCACTGAAAAACTGATGTCAGGTCTAGTGGCAGTAAGATAGATGAGGCTGCCCACTAGTTGCCTGAACAGAGATTCATCCACAACTGGTGAAGATGACTGAGCTGAAAGTTTGAGCCCGGGTTCCATAGGAGTAGAGGCAGGTTTGCAATCCTGCATTCTGAATCTGTCCACAAGACTTTTGGCATACTTGGACTGAGAGAGAAAGATACTGTTCTCAGTCTGCCAGACTTCAACTCTTAAGCAGTAATGTAGAAGTCCCAAATCTGTCATATCAAAGGTGCGGCACAAATCCTGTTTGATCCCAGTAATCAAATGTGCTGAACTGCCAGTAATGATTAAGTCATCCACATAGACAACCACAAACAGAATATCATTACTAGTATGCTTGATATACAGGTTTGCATCAGATGGACTCCGCTGAAAATCATGATTTGTCAGGTTCTTATCAATTTTCATGTACCAAGCCCGAGGAGCTTGTTTCAGACCATAGAGTGCTTTGACTAGTCTACAGACCTTCTGTTCTTGACCAGCAACTTTGAATCCTGGAGGTTGCGTCATGTAGACTTCTTCCTGTAAGCCACCATTCAAAAAAGCACTCTTGACGTCCATCTGATGGACTTTCCAACTGAATTGGGCTGCCAAGGCAAGAACGAGCCGTATGGTACTCATTTTGGCTGTAGGAGCAAAAGTCTCCTCGTAGTCAATGCCTTCTTTCTGTGAGAACCCACGAGCAACAAGACGAGCCTTATACTTGTCTAGGGTTCCATCAGCTTTGTATTTTACTTTGTACACCCATTTGCAGCTAATGGGCTTCTTCCCTGAAGGAAGATCAGAAAGGGCCCAAGTGTGATTCTTCTGAAGACTTTGGAACTCAGCTTCCATAGCCTGTTCCCACTCAGGTATACCTTTAGCCTCTGAGTATGTCTGAGGCTCAAAAACACTGTGTATGTTAGCCATGAGAGCAAAATTGACTGTATGCTGCTGTTTGCTCTTATTACGGGAGGTTCTACCCTCAATGAGCTCAGTATCCCTGAGATCACCAATGGTCTTGGCCCACCATTTAGGCCGGAGAGTAGAAGTGCGAACATCTGGAGGAGCTGGAAGAGGCGTAGGATCAGGAACAGGAGCAACAGGAGGAGGATTATTCTCCGGAGGGAACTCAGGTAGTGCATCATCGAAAATAGATTCTGCATCATCCCTCCCATCAGGCGAACCTAATGGAATAAGAACACTGTGAGGCTGATCCTCAGAACTCTGCTCAGAAGAAGAGGACTGAAAGAATCCTCTGTCTTCATCAAATACAACATCACGACTGAAGATAAGACATTCAGTGTCTATATCTATCAATCTGTAGGCCTTATGGTGATCATTGTATCCTGTCATCATGAGTTTCTGACTTTTGGAATCCAACTTGGAGCACTTAGCATCTGGAATCCAAACATAGGCAACAGAGCCAAAAACCTTTAGGTGGCTGATTTGAGGCTTCCGACCAGACCAAACCTCTTCTGGAGTCTTCCCCTTAACAGCCTGAGTAGGAGAACGGTTAAGAAGGTAGACAGCAGTAAACACTGCTTCAGCCCAATACTTATTCGGAACACTCCTGTGTTGTAACATAGAGCAAGCCATCTCAACAACCGTACAATTGCGACGCTCGACAACACTGTTTTGCTGAGGAGTGTAGGGTGTAGTCAACTGGCGTTTGATGCCATGGGTATCACAGAAGTTGGAGAATGTAGAAGAACAAAATTCCCCCCCGTTATCTATCCTAAGAGTAATGATACTATGTCCAGACTCTTTTTCAACAAAGGACTTAAACTTCTGAAAGATACTAAATACATCTGATTTATGTTTAAGAAAGTACACCCACATCTTTCTACTAAAATCATCTACAATAAGCAAAAAGTATTTGCAACCAGTAACAGAAGATGTATTCATAGGACCACAAATATCAGCATGAAGTAATTGAAGTACCTTTGATGCGCGCCAAGACTTTCCATGTGTGAATGAAGTCCGATGCTGTTTGCCAGCTTGACAGGCGCCACATACTCCAAGATGCTAAGTCTGAATATCAGGTAACCCTAAAACAAGTCCCTCCCGAGATAGCTGAGAGAGATACTGAATGTTGAGATGTCCATATCTCTGATGCCACAAAGTGCTGAGAGGAGAAACATGAGCTGCTAGAGCCACTTTAGGAGAATCACCAGTGTCAAGAAGCCTATATAGGCCATGATCCTATAGACCAACAGCAACAGTAAGACGAGTCTCCCGATCAATGATGGAGCACTTGTGAGCACTGAACACCACATCTAGTTGAGGAGAATTCCTCATAATCTGGCTGACAGAGAGCAAATTAAGTTCCATTCCAGGAACATAGTACACATTCAAAAAAATGAGAGTCCTGCCACCAGACTGTATCTGAACAGTGCCTTTGCCAACAACTGTATACTCCTCACCTCCGCCAAATACAACGGAATCACTGAAAGGTGAGAAGTTTGTAAACCAGTCACGCCGATGAGAAAAGTGACGTGATGCACCAGAGTCGATGTACCAAGCAGAAGACCTGGCATGATTGAAAGACCTCTTAGCCATAAAGGCATAAAAGGCAGACTCCTTCCGCTCGGAATGTTCAGCAACATGTGCCTTCTGGTGTGACCCTCCCTGCTTCTTTTGTTCAGAAGCGAGCCTCTGACGGCAATCTTTCTTCATATGGCCGTACTTGTGACAGTAATTGCACTGCACATTCTTCTTCTTAGCTCCATCTTGTGTCTGAGAAGAGCCTTTCTGCTGAGAAGACTGAGAGTACTGAAATTTGCCTTTATCCTTGTGAAAGGATTGGGCTGTGAAGGCATTTTCCGAGGAGGCTGATGTAGTACCACTACCAAACTGCTATTTCCAGCGATCCTGCTGTAGAAGTTTGGTGCACAATTCTGAAAACTTCAGATCAACATTAGTGGAAGTAATATTGAGGGTCTCAATGAAGTGTTCATACGATTTTGGAAGACTTTTCAGAGTGATTACTACCATGTCTTCTTCCTCCATAGTCCGACCAATAGCTTCGAGCTGATCTCGAATGTCCTTAATCCTCGTGAGGTGTTCCTGTAAGGACATACGTTCGTCCATCATAATGGAGAACAACTGATTCTTTAGAAAGAATGCTCGGCTCTTGTCGGATGTCTCATGCAATTCCTTCAGATGCTTCCAGATGTCAGAAGCTATCTTGCCGGAAGGAATCTGCGGTAACTGATCATCAGTCACTGAGAGTTTGAGAAGCATAACTGCCTCCCGATTGCGTTCATCAAACTTATCTTGATCAGCACCAGGTGTACCAGGACTGAGCTCTTTTCCCAAAACAAGCTGGTCAAGACGCCTATATTAAAAAATGGTCAACATACGCTGTTTTCAGATGTTGTTGTTGTGACCATTAAAGCGTTGACTGCCTTCTAACATCAAATTGGTGAGAGAAGCCATTAGCACATTTCCCCAAAAAAATTTCCGGCTGACCCAAAAAAATCCAACGACAACCCACAAATTTGTGTGAAAAACCCAAAAGGGATATGCTATCAAAATTTGGATCCGTGGGCTCAAAAATCGAGGCACAAAAATCGAGACACCTAGAAAAAAGGACAACTACCCAGATTGGTGTTCGAAAAAACCACCAAGAATCTGCAAGAAAAATTGATTTTCGATAAAAACTGAAAGGTTAACACCTGAATCGAAAATTGCAGAAGGTCATGGGCGCCATGGATTTCATAGAAAAAGGACGTCACCGAAGGTGCAGGTCGCGGTTTGCAGGGCGCGGTTTGCAGGTCGCGGTTTGCAGAGGGTGCGGGTTGCAGGTGGCGACGCCGAAGTCTGCAGACGTGCGCGACGCCGAAGTCTGTTGCAGGTCGTGACGCTAGTGGAGGTGACGCCGGAGTCTGTTGGATGTCCGCGACGCCGCACACAGGTTGCAAAAGAGAAGTGCGACGACCCTGCAGGTCACGAAAAAACACAGGTCGCGAAAGAGAAACGCGACGACCCTGCAGGTCGCACGAACACAGGTCGCAGACACGCAACGCCGAACGACGCCGAACACGGGGTGCAGGTCGCGAAAAACAGGAGCTAGGCCACGGACAAAAAAAACTTTGAAGGATTTTTAAGCACCAGAAAAATTTCGAAAATTTCCACTAATTGGAAATTAGAATTAAAAAATTTCCGAAAAAATTCCTCCTATAGCTCTGATACCATAAAACAATGCGAGACACGCAATGGATTTCAAAGAATTGATTGATTATCAGAATGAGCAAGACGCTCATAAATAATACAAGGATATTTACAAGAATAGCAAGTTTCTAATAAGAAACTGCTGAGAAGATCGAAGATGATCTAACCAAAATAGAATATACACTATTGAGCATTAATATTAAAATTAACATTATTTTAATATTCTATTACTAATCATCTATCATCAAAAATGAAGATTCAACAAGAGACCATGCACATTGCAAAGAAACAACATATTCCACCATATCTTCAATGAAAAGAAGTCTTTACAATTAAGGCAACAATGTCTTGCCTTCTCTTCTTAATCTACTCTAATTGCTATTCTACTATTCTGGCCTCTATTACTAACTATTAACTATTAGCTATTATTGACTAACTATCAACCTTTACAAATGAGGAGCCAGGGCTTATGTAGTGCCCACAATACAATTCAATGGCTTAGATCAATTTGAGATCAATGGCCAAGATTTTACAATGAATCCCTAATTAGGGTTTGTTACAATAAACTCAATTCTGGCCAATGAAATAATTGCATTATTTGGACACATGTCTTCTCTGGAATATTCGACCAATGGAGAACTGAGGTAGGTACATCGAAGTTTGTGCCATCTCCCATGAGTCAGTTACATTGAATCTGGACATGCTGAGGTGGACCAACCTGACTGGAGGAGTGATGACTGGGATGCCACCTTGTCTTTCCTTCAAATGTTGGACTGGAAGAGGTCATCCTTGTTGATGCTGGGCTGGAGAAGGTCGTCCTTGTTGATGCTAGACTGGAGAAGGTCGTCCTTGTCTTGGCTTGATCTTCTTTCATCTGCAAAAACAAATCAAAAGATGATTAAGGACATAATAAATTCATTTCAACATAGCATTTTCAACTTAAATCATCAACAAAAAAAAAATTAAAATGAAGTTAGTTCAAGACTCTTTCCAGGGACAGGCCCTATAAGAATTTCGCCCTGGACCCTTTGGAAGGGTCAGGAGCGAATTTTGCATTCTTGGCTCATTTAGACCTCTTTTCAACGTTACCTCACAATTAGCTCCTCGCTTGGCCCCAACAAGGTGAAAAATAGCAGTTTCAAAGGATTTCGCCCTGGACCCTTTGGAAGGGTCAGGAGCGATTTTCTTGATTAGGCCTCAATTACCCCATTTTTTCACTCCAAAATCCTCCGGAAGGTGAGCATATGCTTGTTTTAGTCCAACAAAGTCTAGGGATCCATCCTTTTAGCTTCTCATATGGGCAAATTAGGTGATAATGAGAATTTCACTCTGGACCCTTTGGAAGGGTCAGGAGCGAATTTCTCTCTTTGCTTGTTTTCCTTCACTTCAACTCATCTTGCAAGGCTTAAACAACCTCTCTCCAGTCTTTTCATGCCTTAGGAATCAAAATCTTGTCTTGACACAATGAGGAAATAGTGACTTTGATGAATTTCGCTCTGGACCCTTTGGAAGGGTCAGGAGCGAAATTCACTTTTTGCTTGCCTATTCACACTAAATTTCACTTTCTTCACTTCACTTCATCTGGAATCCCCCATATTGAACCCACTTCTCAATTTGGCAACATTGGTTCGATCTTCACAAGGCCCAAAAAGGAGAATTCGCTCAAGAAACTAGCCAAGGACAGGACCTATCCAGAATTTCGCTCTGGACCCTTTGGAAGGGTCAGGAGCGAAATTCTCTCTTGAGCTCAAAATTCACATTTTTTGAAGATCCAAATCTTTTCAAGGCATTCCAAATGGCTTCTTTTATTGCAATCTAGGCTTAGTTTTACTCAAACCTTGAAGAAAAAGGTGACTTTAGTGTTTTTCGCCCTGGACCCTTTGGAAGGGTCAGGAGCGATTTTCTCCTTTTGTAGCTCATTTTTGATCATTCCAACTTCAATCCACCTCACAATGCTAGGAAATATCTTTCTTCTTTCACCCAATCCAAATTTGATTTCGTTTTGCAAGGCAAAATAGGAGATTTTAGGATTTTTGCCCTGGACCCTCTGGAAGGGTCAGGAGCGAAAATCCTCCTTTGGCCTAAAATCATCACTTTTGGAAACCAACATCAAGTCAAAGGTAGTCTCAAGGGCATTTCTTACCTTAATCAAGCCTTGTCTTAGCATAAATTTGAAAGGAATGGGTAGGTTTTAGGATTTTCGCTCTGGACCCTTTCGAAGGGTCTGGAGTGAAAATCTTGTTTTAGGGCTATCTTGCCATCCTTTCAACTTCAAATCACTTCCAAGGCATAGAACATCTTGTCTTTCTCCTTCCCATGGTATAAAAACCAAAATCTTATCTTGAATTGCAAGGAAAAAGGGGAATTTTAGAAATTTCGCTCTGGACCCTTTGGAAGGGTCAGGAGCGAAATTTTCACTAGGCTTCAAAATTTGCATTCTTGGCAACCAAAATCCACTCTAAGGCAACCCAAATGCCTTCTCACACCCTTGTCCAAGCTTGGCTTTGCTCAAATTTAAAAAAGAAGAAGACGTTTTTAAGGAACTTCGCTCTGGACCCTTTGGAAGGGTCAGGAGCGAAAATCACTTCTAGGCTCAATTCCTTCATCTGTCATGGTTTCTAGCAACTTAAAGTCACTCTCAGGGGAAACTTCTTGAATTTACCTTAGCCCACACTTGATCTAGCAAAAAATTGATAGCAAAGAGAGGTTTTGAGAAAATTCGCTCTGGACCCTTTAGAAGGGTCAAGAGCGAAATTCTCATTCTTGACCAAAAATCATCATTTTTTTCAACTTGAAACTTCTTTGCAAGGTAGGATTTCATCTTTCATTGCCCTAGAAACAAGGTTTCATGTCCAAGAAAGGTCAAAAAGTAGGTTTATAAGGAATTTCGCTCTGGACCCTTTGGAAGGGTCAGGAGTGAAATTTCCTTTCCTGGCTAAAATCCTTCATTTTCACAACTTCCAAACACTCTCAAAGGCAAGATCATGTCCATTTCCCCTTTCAACATGCTTCGGACATCACAATTTGGTCAAATAGGGAAGGAAATGAGGTCTAGGAGGATTTTCACTCTAGACCCTTTGGAAGGGTCGGGAGCGAAAATCTTGATTTGAGCTTGATTCTTCCTTTTTCCAACTCAAATTCACCTCAAGAGGCAAAGACAAGTTATTTCTCTTCCATCCATGTCATAACAAATAAAAAACGTGACCTTTTTCAATGCAAAAATATGAGTTTTTAGGAATTTCGCTCTGGACCCTTTGGAAGGGTCAGGAGCAAAATTCCTAATCTTGGCCAAGATCCTGACTTCATTTTCACATTTCTTCCTTCAAACAAGCGTTTTTTCCTTCATTCAAGCCTAGGAATGCATTAGTTCTAGGTTTTGGTCAAAGTAGAATGTCTTATGGAGAATTTCACTTTGGACCCTTTGGAAGGGTCAGGGGCGAAATTCGCTTTGGACCCTTTGGAAGGGTCAGGAGCGAAATTTGACATTTTGGACTCTCCGTCAGGATCATTTTATGGAATATAACATTTAAGTATAAGAAAGAAGAAAGATATAAGGAATTCTTATACTTTAAGTTATATTCCATATATACTTTCAGGATGTTTGAGAGTGGTTTTGGACCTCCAGGCGTTATATTGCAAAATCTAGTTTTTGGAGGATTCTTCAGTTTTCCAGACTTAGTCAAATTTCAAGATTAGGACATTCTAGACTTAGCCAAATTTCAGGATCAGGACATTCCAGACTTAGCCAAATTTCAGGGCATTTGAAGATCAGGATGACATTTCAGACTTCATCACTCACCAACTCGACCTAGCTCGGACCCTCAAGAATGATACCCACTCACAAAGCAAGACACAATTAGCAATGAGAGCAAAACCAGGCCCTAAGGAAGACTCTCAAAGAAACCCTAATTTGGAGCACCTGCTGACTCCCCTGGCTCAAGCAAAGCCTACCATCCTATTGATCCCCTGGCGACACTCATCATGCAAAGGCTAACAGACAAAACCCTAAAAGACCTAGAAAACAAACCCTATAAAGCAAAAAGCAGGGGTCCCCATTTGCAATGAGGCGATGTGTGAATACGTCACAATATCTAGCGCCACCTTGAATAAATGTTCCTGAACATTTCAGAGATAAAGACTCAATTGACACTTAGAAGCTCCGGAAGATTCAACCCAACTTATCGGGTGACTAGAAAGTATACTCAAAGTAGAAGAAGAATCCCCAACCAGATCAAAATGCTTAGTCTTTGATTACGCATGTGTGCCCAAGTGTATTCATTCCTCTCGACAAGACAATTATGACCTTCAGGTTCCCCTGTGATCGGCTATGTAGTATATTTGAACTTCATAAGCATCTTGGATAGAGCCTCGCTGCCAGTTAGACGTCCATAGTCCTGACGAGGTTATCACCGCAATCTCACGAACATTGCTTGATTGCCAGCCAGGCGTCCATAGCCTCGATGGAGTTATCCGTATATTCCCATTAGCCAATTTTGATATTTCATTTCATTTCATTTTTTTTTTTCTTTTTTCTCATTAGCCAGACGGTGAGTGAGTTCCCTCATGCTATATTCCCACATATCTCCTTTCAAGCAGTTAGACTTAAAGAAAGGTTGGCTCTGATACCAATTGATGAATACTAAGAGGGGGGGGGGGGTGAATTAGTATACCCAAAAACCTTACCAAACACTTCAGCAATTTTATTGCAGACCAATATAGCCCTTTAAACAACAAACCGGTTAATACACAAACAAGCCAAATAGAAAATAAAGCATTCACCCACAATAACACAAGATATTTTGACGTTGAAACCCAAATGGGAAAAACCACGGTGAGTAAAACTCACAAGTCTACCATCTGCAGAATAGCAACCAGACCGGTTAAGGCCTTACAATGTTCTTCACTAGAACAAATCCTGTTAGGAATCCTGATCTCTGTTAGGAGATAAGTCCTGTTAAAGACTACCGTGTTAAAGGAATTCAGATCCACAATTGTGAACCACCTTGTTAGAGGATTTAGAACAGGCTTAACTGAGCCTACCTGGTTAAGGGTTTTTGACTTGTCGAAGAGATTAGTAATCAACAAGTGATCTACAAAGTAGCACAAAATGCTTAGTTAGATCCTTGATTGCTCTCTGTTAATGCATTGCAGCATTACTTCAGTCTTCTGTCCTTCGCATGTTCAATTTTTGTCGCAAGATACTTTTTGCAAAGACCTAATCTTCCTCACACAAAACCCTAGACATGATGTCCTCATATAGGAATCTGATTTCATGTCGGTCCAATGGGATTAGATTAAAATTTCCTAAGTACAATGCATCTAGACACAATTGTAACATGACACAGAATCACCGCATCGGTGTCGGTGGATGATAACTCATCACACTTTACAAGTTTGCCGGTTAACAACACAAAGTATACCAATTATTGGTTTACAAACAAAGACTGGTAAGGAACATAGTGTTCCGATCTTAAAAAGATTGGCTGCCGCTTTGGGTCCTCGGTCATGCTTTGACCGGTAAGCTCCTTTTGCAAACACTGATAGTCTTCTACAAACAAAGACTATGCATACATTGGCATATAATACTGGTTTGAGCAATACATCACATACTATCGGTTGAGAATAACTCATACAACAAATAAGTGTGTGTCCATCAATGACAATCACAACTAAGTATAAACATCATCAAAATGCCAACAGGTCCTAATGAATTGCCTCAATTGATTATCTTGCGTGAGGAATTGCTTGAATATGAGAGATGCATGGTGAGAGCTTGCTTTTCCGTATTTAAAGATGAATTTGCTCGGCTACGAACCATCACTTGTGCCATGCTCATGTTGTCCAACCTGAGAAATCATGTAAAGTCATGTACATATTTCACTTCTTTGAGTTGTGTCAAGCCTAAGAGTCTTGTATATAGTTTTAGAGTAGGTTTTTCTTTTGTGTGTTTAGCTTAGAGGTCTTATTGAGCCTTGCTCTTAATTTGCCTAGAGTCATTTGACTCATGATTCTAAAGTGGCCCAAATAGTTTAGTCGTTTGCTTTCTTTGGTTCGTTTGCTTTTGGTTTGCCTTAGTGTGGTGTGCTTTAGCTTAGTTTGTTTTGAGTTTGTTTTGCTTTCGAGTCAGTCAGTTTGCTCAGTTTAAGTGTCCTAAGTGGGAACCTTCATTCGTAAGAAAGACATTTGTGTTATTTCTCACCTATTGCACATTTTGGATCTTATGCTCGGTCCATTTCCTAGCTATCTATTCATGAAGTGCTTTGAATCCGAGGTTATTCCTCTCCGGGTTTATCATTTGGTTAGGACTTGTACTTATCTTGGAAGAGAATCACTTTCTATGTCTTGATACTGACATCTTTTGATTACTATATCTTTACACACTAATAAACTCCGAGTCATTATGGTTTTTAGGCGAAGCCTTGATTAGTGAAAAATCCAAAGTCTAGCTTCATCGCCACTGTAATCGTCAAACCCAAGTAAGCTTCATTGCTTACAAGCCAAAGGACTTGACGGATGAAAAGAAATGAAAGCAATATCAAAAGAGAAAAATGAGAGAAAAAAAAAAGAAAAAAAATCAAGAGAAAAGAAAAATGAATGAAAATGAAATATCAAAATTGGCTATGGGAACATGCGAGTAACTCCATCGGGGCAATGGACGCTCGACTGGCAATGGAGCAATATTCGTGAGATTACAGCGATAACCTCGTCGGGGCTACAGACGTCCGACTGGCAGCGAGGCTCTATCCAGGATGCTTATGAAGTTTAGGCAAACTACGTAGCTAATCACGATGGAACTTGGAAGTCATAATGTTCTTGTTGAGAAGGAATGAATACACTTGCACACACATGGGTAATCAAAGGCAAGGTGCCTTGATCCGGTTCAGTATTCTTCTTCCACTTTGAGTACGCTTTCTAGTCTCTTGATAGGTTGGGTTGAATTTTCCGGAGGTTCTAGGTATGGATCGAGTCTTTATCTTTGAAATGTTTAGGAACATTTATTCGAGGTAGCGCTAGATGTGAGGTATTCACACATCGCCCCATTGCAAATGGGAACCCCCACTTTTTGCTTTCTCGGTTGTGTTAGAGTCTTTGCTATTAGTCTTTGCATTGAAGGGATAGAGTTTCTCAAGTATCTTTAGGGTCATCATGTCAGGTTGGTCTCCTGAGTGGAGTGAAGTCATCAAGCATGTGGCAAGAATGATTTATGGGTGAAAGACTTGAGGATCGAACAAAATGAGCAAGGTTAGGTGAAAGGACTAAGTCAAGAGTCTTTCCTAAGGATGCATACCTTGCTCCCTCGCTGGAGCGAAATTTGCCCAAGTACCTAGACTCCCGTACCTTGTTAAGGACATAGACTCCTGTACCTTGCAAAGGTCCTAGAGTGAAATTTTTATCAAGGCATGTACCTCACAAAGGTCCTAGAGCGAAATTTTGATGTCATGTCCTTGCTGAGGTCCCAGAGCAAAATTTCTTTACCAAGTGATGTACCTTCCAAAGGTCACAAAGTGAATTTCCTTTATAGGTGTTCTTAAGGGTCATATTGATGATGCTTTCATGTGGAGAGATTGGAAAACTTAAGGCTCAAATCAATGAGGTAGAAGAAAGAGGAAGAAAGTGAAGCCATGTCCTTGGAGAGGTCCTAGAGCGAACTCAAAGCCATGTCCTTGCTAAGGGTCTAGAGCGAATCCTTCTTCAAATGATGTACCTTGCAAAAGATCAAGAGCTAATTTCTCCAAGTGAAGATCAAGAGCGAATTTTGTCCAAAATCAAGTCATGTACCTTGGAGAGGTTCCAGAGCAAATTTTTGCATTTAGCTCGCGTACCTTGCCAAGGGTCAAGAGTGAACTTCATCATGTACCTTACCAAGGTCTTAGAATGAATTTTTGACCAAGGTCATGTACCTTCCAAGGGTCATGGAGCAAAATTTTGATTAAGGTCATGTATCCTCCGAAGGACAGAGAGCGAATTTCATCATGTCCCTACCAAGGTCCTAGAGCGAATTATTTCCAATTGATGTACCTCCCCAAGGTCTTGGAGCGAATTTCAATACAAGGTCATGTACCTTAGAAAGGACATAGAGCGAACTTATTTCAAGATGTATACCTCCCGAAACCTAAGGCGAATTTCAAGCCATGTCCTTGGAGAGGTCTTGGAGCAAATTTAAGTCTTGTCCTTTCAAAGGACATAGAGTGAACTCTTTCACCTTGACCTTGTCCTTCCAAAGGACATAGAGTGAACTCTTTCACCTTGACCTTGTCCTTCCAAAGGACATAGAGCGAACTTTTTCACCAAGGTCATGTCATTCCAAGGGTCATGGAGCGAAATTTTGATTAAAGTCATGTACCTTGCAAAGGTCTTGGAGTGAATTTTTCACCAAGACCGTGTACCTCCCTAAGTTCCAAGAGCGAATTCATCAAAGACAAGCATTTTGGCGCCAAAATAGTCTTCAAAATTCAAATTGCAAAGAAGATGAAGAAAGTATGTGTTGAGTCGGCCAGCATGAGAAAGGTAATTTGTTGTTTTATTTTTGCTAAATCAAGTCGGCCTTGCACCCCAAAAGACATGACTTTTACCCTAGGCCCCTATAAAGGAGAAGTTAGAACATTCATTTTAATCAACTCAAACATTTTCTTCTCTCCAAATGCGAATTTGGGAACAGATTTAGCGAACTTCTTCAGCTAGGCATCAAATTTTGTCAGCATATAAGCGAATTTCATCATAATATAGGCGAATTGCTCCAGCACAAGGACGAAATCGGACATTGAAAGTGCAGACCTGGTAAGCAAAGAAGATAAATTCGAGCATCAAAGATACACATCTGATATTTTAGGAAGATGAATTCATCATACAGTAAGAGGGAGCGAATGTACCCAGCTGGTAGACATATCAACTAGTGGACTTGATCATTAGACAGCCAAGATTTACCCTTAAACATTAAATCTGTCTTCCACACAGTGAATTTATTAATTATTATTAGCCTCTTCTTGATCAGATTTAGTGAAAACCACATAAAATCAGAGTGAGAGGTCAATTTAAAACAAGATGTGTGTGAAGATCATATGTTAGGTATTTGATACTATACTTGCTTTGTTTTGCAGATATGTAAGGAAGATGATACTACTTCGAGACAAGATGAGCAATCAAAAGATGAAGGAATAACTTGACCATGACAAGTACTTCCTATCACCACTACGCAGAATCAAGAGGATGCTTTATCAGCAAACACAAGAACATCAAGGTAGAGAAGATCTCAAAGTGTTTGAAGGCTCTCACCACATCGTGGAAGCATGAGGATATCACAAATTGTAAAGAAAGATCATTCAACTACCTCGAGGTCGTGGTACATAAAGGAAGGGCACTAGAACATGATGGAAGGATGTTTTGCACTCTTGATTTCCCTTCGAGAATCCAAGAATCAAATTCAGTACATTGAAGAGCTACATTCAACCAAGTGCAACATCCATTCAAAGTACATCAGGAGCAAGAGAAAGTCAACCAAGGTCATCACACAATATCAAACATGATCAAAGAAGCAGATAGTTTCAAAAGAGTTAATCAAAGTCCGCTTGTCATCAATCATCACAATTAGCAACTAAATAATGTTGAGCATCAAGAGATATCTCTCAACATCCTTTCATGGTGATGAATCAAATCAAGTTTACAAAGTGCAGGATTGAGGTGGCATCTCAGTCGCTACTCCACCAATTAGAGAGGTCCACATCAACGTGTCTTGATTCAATGAACCAAGCTCACCTATGGATGCACAAACTCCGATGCACCTACCTGTTGTGACCATTTCACACATCGCCCCATTGCAAATGGGGACCCTTGCTTTTTTTTGCTTTTTAGGGTTTGTTTTTTTGGTCTTTTAGGGTTTTGTTAGTTAGGCTTTGCATTTTGAGTGTCGCCCAGGGGATCACATGGATAAGCAAGTCCGGCTTGAGTGATGTCTCGATCCTGAAATTTTGGCTAAGTCTGAATGTCCTGGAAATTGAAAAAACCTCCAAAAACTAGATTTTGCTATATAACTCCTGGAGGTCTGAAACCACTCTCAAACATCCTGAAAGTATATATGGAATATAACTTAAAGTATCTATCTTTCTTCTTTCTTATACTTAAATGTTATATTCCATAAAAATTATCCTGATAGAGAGTTCAAAAAGTCAAAAAGCGCTCCTGTCCTTCACTGAGGATCCAGAGCGAAAAGCACTCCTGTCCCTCTCCAAGGGTCCAAGGCGAAGCGCTCCTGTCCCTCACCAAGGGACAAGGGCGAAAAGGGCTTATTTGAGTCATTCCTGGCCTTGTTTGGTCAAATTGAAACATTAAAGGCATGGTGAAGGACAAAATGAGCATGATAGAGCATCCAGACTTGATCAAAGACAATGAAATGATGGAGTATTTGTCTAGAAAGGTAAAAGCGCTCCTGTCCCTCACCAAGGGACCATAGCGATTTTCTTTATATACACATTTTTAGACCTTTCTTGGACTTGAACTCTTATTCATGGCGTGTAACAAGATGATATCTTCCTTAGCCAAGACATTTCATGGTGAAAAGTGAAGCATTTTGGCCTAGAAGACAAAATTCGCCCGTCCCTCACTGAAGGACCGGAGCTTGAATTTCAAATTTGCACTGTTCTTGCAGGATCAAGACAATTTTATGATTTGAAGAGACCAAGGAAAACATGATTTATCCATTGAATATAATTTCGAAGGCTAGCAAAGGACAGGTAAGCTCATAATTGCAAAATCGCTCCTGTCCCTCTCCAAGGGACCAGGGCGAAAAACCTAAAAGACTATCTCTTCTCTCCAAATTGGGACGAATCTAGGCCAAGGCACAAGTTTGGAATGATACTTAAAGTGCTTCGGGGTGGAATGGAGTTGCAAGGACCACAAATTTCGATGACAATTAGCAAAAGCGCTCCTGTCCCTCTCCAAGGGACCAGGGTGATTTTTACAAAATCTACAAATCTCCTTCCAAGATCACGCCAAGACAAGGTTGTGCAAGATGAGAAATGTCTTTCAAAAAACGGTGAACAAGGAATTGCCTCCAAAAATTGACAATCCTAGGCTCAAATGTAAAAGGTGCTCCTGTCCTTCACTGGAGGACTAGGGCGAAAATCTTGGGAGAGCCTATTTTGCCTCGCAGAAACAGGTTGAGCATGCATAGAATGGACAACGGGGATCATTGCTTACCCCACAACGTGAATTAGCAATTTAAAAGATAAAGATCAAGGACAGAAGTGGAAAATCGCTCCTGTCCCTCACCAAGGGACCAGGGCGAAAATGTCCTAAGGCACGCTCCTTCTAAAGATCAAGTGAATTAAACTCGAAGTTCCAATTAAAAATGCCATTTTGGACGCCTAGGATGAGGTTTTGAACGTGAAAGCAAGGAATGCAAAGCTTAAAATGCAAGAGCGCTCCTGTCCCTCACCAAGGGACCAGAGTGAAGTTATTGACATTCATTATTTTTTGCCTTATCCCAATGTTAACATCCTCCAAATTGCATGAAATGCCAAAATCATCAGCTTCGAAATATTTGAAAAAATTAATTAAATTGGCATTTAATAAATTAATTTTGGGCCTCAAAAAATCGAATTTCTATTATAAAGGCATTTAAAATTAATTTTTGTGAAATAAAAAATTAAAAGTTGAGCGCACAAGGCATTATTTTGCCTTTATTTGGCAAGTCGGCCTACTCCTTTTGAGGTTTTATTTATTATTTCACCTTTTATTTGCTAGGTCGGCCTCATGGGTAAGTGGAAGGTGAGCGCTCTATATATTGGAGGTGTTGTTTCACAATTCAAATCATTCATTCATTACTTCAAGTGCGATTTGAGGAGCAAGGAAGGAGCGTGTGGAGCAAATTTCTACCAAGTGTGGAGACTAAGGAGGGCGAAATTCATATTGAAGGTTATTGGAGAGGTGAATTTCTTGCTAGTTTGGAGGATAATTTCCAGATTTTTGAAGACATTTGAAGGCGAATTTCCAGATCTTGAAGAGGCTAGTGGAGTTTATTCTTTTCCAAGCTAGAGCAGGCGCAATTTGTTCAAGTGAAGGCTTTGATCTACACTTTGCCTAGCAAAATTCATCTATTTTTACATCATTTCTTAGAGTTTAATACTCAAGAGGAAGTATCAAGATGACGACTCCCAAGCTCGAAGGATCTACAAGTCGGAAGGCTCTCCTCAAGGAAAATCAAGCCAGATCAAGGACGGTCTCCTCCGGGACGATCAAGCAAGGAAAAGGGCAACCTCCTACAGTCTAGCATCGACAAGGACGGCCTTCTTCGGACTAACGTCATCAAGGGTGACTTCTCCAATCCAGCATTACAAGGCGAGGTACATCATCATCCTGCAAATCAAGGACACAAGAAGTTAGAGCAAAGGGTTCGTTGAAGAAGCAGATAGTTCCAGAAGAGTTAATTAAAGCTAGCTTCTCAACAACATCAAATCGAATATCTACCAAGTTACAAGTGTCAGACAAGGTGGCATCCCAGTCATCGCTCATCCAGTCGGATTGTTCCACCTCAGCACGTCCAGATTCAATGTACCTAACTCATGGAAGGTGACACATACTTCGATGTACCTACCCCGACTATTCATTGGTGGAATTTTCCAGAGAGGACATGTGTCCAAGCAATACAATTTTATCATTGGTCAAGCATTAAATGTTATGTAATGGTTGTAACAAACCCTAATTAGGGTTTTCATTGTTGAATCTTGGCCATTGATCTCAAATCGATCTAAGCCATCGAATTGTATTGAGGGCACTATATAAGCCCTGACATTTCATTTTGTAAAGGCAATTAAATTAAAATAGAATAGAATAGGAGTTGGAAGCAGTTAGAAAGGAGTTAGTGAATAGAGAGTAGTTAGCTAGTTGATAGAATAGCAATTAGAGTAGAGTAGAGAGAGAAGGCAAAGGTTGTTGCCAAGATGTTGTTGTAAGAGACTTGTAAAACTTCATTGAAGAAATGGTGAAATTTATGGGTCGATTCGACAATTTGCATGATCTTTATACTTCTCATATTTGATTTCATGTTATTGGATGAGTGGAAGAAATGTGCTTGATTGATGGTGAAATTCGCATATCCATACTACTAGCAGTTTGTTGATTGCAGACTTGCCTAGTGTAGTCAACTGGAATCATTCAGCTTAAGCTTAACTTCAATTGTTGCTTCTTCATTGATATGCATCAACCTGGTGGTGTCTATGCCTGCAGTGATGATTTGAACATCATAAAGCTTTCCTTCAAAGATCGCACTAGCCTTGTGGAGATGGTCCTGTGATGTCAAAACAAGACTTAGTTAGAATTTCATCAAAGATCATTCATTGCTCTTACATTCTTAGTGTTAGGATTAGATCCTCTCTTCACCCTCGCCCTTTTTCTTTTTTTTCAAATCTAAGGCAGTAAGATCCTGTGTTCCAGCAGTATTCAAAGGCAAATCAGAAGTTCAGTCATCAAATGTAAGTCCCCTTGTGATTCTAGCAAATCACATCATACCACAGAGAGCTTATCCACACGTAGAGATCCTACAACGAAGAACCTTGGAGTCATCCTGATTGATCCTTTTTCGCGATATCTTCAGCAATCAGAGGCTTTACTCAAGAGAGGATAAGGTACCCTTGGGTATTTTATTCTGTGTTTGATAGTGTACAAAATACACGTCAACACTACCCCAGATATCTATTGGTCCACACTCACTGAATGTAATTATCTCATTAGCTAAAGAGAGTTTGTTATAACAAACCCTAATTAGGGTATTCATTGTAAAATCTTAGCCGTTGATAGAGATTTGATCCTAGTCGTTAATTGTAATGAGCTCTCTCTATATAAAGCTCAAAATCTTCATTTGTAAAGGTTAATAGTCAATAGCTAATAGTTAATAGATAGTCAGTGAATAGAATAGCATAGAATAGAAGTTAGAGTAGGAGGCAAAGATTGTTGCCAAACATGGTTGTATAGAACAATTGATTTCATTTAAGTATGGTGAATATGATTTGTTGCCTCAACAACTCGCATGGCCTTTGCTTCTCGATTTACTTTCATGTTTATTAGATTGAGTGGAGGAATATGTTGAATGTATTTGTGTGGAATTTGTTTAGTCTATACCACTAACCTCTTGCTGATTGTAAATGCGCCTTGTGTGGTCAACTGGAATGATATGAGCTTAATTTCGAATCGTTCTACATTCATTGCTTATGCATTAACTTGAATGGTGATCAATGTTTGATGGTATTGATTTTAATATCTTTGAAACGTCCTTAGAAGATTGCACTGAGTTTGTGTCAAATTGTTCAAATTGATGGTGAGATCTCGCTCGGTAGGGTTCCATATAGTCATTCATCCATGTTCTTACATTCTAGGCCTTAGAATAGACATTCTCAACCCTTTACCTTTTGCCATTTTTTCAAAATCAAGCTAGTTTAGGACAAAGAGCATCACCATATAGCAACATCAGATGATTGAGCTCCAGCAAATCAAGCATTCGAATATAAGGCCCCTTGTGATTTCAGAATAATCACATCCAACCAATGAGCTTATCCACACGTAGTGACCCTACATTCATGATCCTTGGAATCTTTTCGAGTGATCCTTAAGCTAATCTTCAGCATTCGAGAGATTTTGTTCAAGAGAGGATAAGATACTTGAGGTATTTTATTCTTTGTTTGCATGTGCCTAAAAACCACATTAACAATAGGTACCATGATTCAACTAACACGGATCTCCCTCAAGCAGTTAAGCTTCCAGGCAAGGGGCCAAAACTCTGATACCAATTGATGGATTGGTTGAAGGGACCGAAATATTGTGAAGGGGCGTGGATCAGTATTCCAACAGATTCTAAAACTTTCTCCAAATCTTAAACCTTTGTTGGTATATCAAACTCATCAATTAAGCATATCAAACATGAGATAGTAAATGCAAAATAAAGATGAAACACAACCACAAAAGGAACACCGGATTTTATATGTGGAAAACCCAAATGGAAAAAACCACAGAGAGCATTAACTTTCAAGAGAATATAACTGGTTTTATGGTTTTTACAAAAGGGGTGGCTCACTGCCAAAATTACAAAAATGGCTCACTGTTGGAATGCTCACTGCAAGATCACAAAAAGATGGCTTATTGCCAAAATCCTCACTGCAATAGGTATGATTGAACTAAAGAAAGTTGCATCTCCAAATGCATGAGATCATGGTGCAGGGGCACCTAGTCAACTTTTGTAAATATTGTCACATGTTAAGTGTTTAGAAGTCTTGTTTGGTGTAATAAGGTATATTTAGACCATTGGCAATTTATAGAGTGTCTTGGGGTCAGTTTGAGTACATTTTGTCATGTTTTGTAATTTGTTGCAAAAGTTGCTTTGCAACTTTGCAATTTTGTCATATTTGGAAGTTGAAGGGTCAAGTCATTCAAAAGTTTATTGTAGTTGATAATTGTTGGTTGGAAATAGCTCAAATATGGCCTCCAACTCGAATTCCATGGTTGCAGGTGGTTGGTGAAGGGTTTGGTTGCATTTTTGAAGTGAAATCCAATAAAGACATCTCTATTTTTGCAAATCTGGGTTTTTCATTGCTATTCTTTAATGTGGTATGGAACTGTACGGTCTTTTTATGGCATGAGACCAATGGGAAATGAAAGTTGATTGAGTCTACTTCATTTTTAATTTTGTGGCATCAATTTTCATTAAGATTTGTGAAAGTTATGGCTATTTTGGTGAAAGCAGTTCTGTAGCAGTCCTAGGGTTTTGCACAGGAATAGTCTTGTTTTTGCCCTAGTCTGTACAAAGGAACCACAACCCATTTTCACATTTGTTGTATAAAGCCCAAATGGATATTTGAATCAAATTTTCTTTCTTGGAGATCAGTTCTGGTTTGAAAGTTGTGGGCGAAAAACCTCATTTGCTACTATAAGTTTGTTCATGTAATTAGGCCTAGTTGCAGCATTACCAATCAATTTTTGAGCCCTTAACTCCAAAGTAACCCCTGTCTATCTCAAGATATGTTTCTAAATGGCCAAATGGGTATCTAAAAATACTTTTAGTTTTGTCCTATGAGTCCCGTGCTGAAAGTTATGCCCTATCAGACCTATTTGGAGGGCTATTAGGAAAGAGGCCTAATTCTGAACAATCTACCATTGAACCATGCCAAAGACTTGTTGGGAGTGCTTGATTGATTTTTTAGAGATACTCTAAGCCTTGCTCTGCATCAGATTAGTTCCAAGTTAAGTTCAGATCACAATTCACAAACCCTACAGAAGATCCAGTGAAAGATCTCTATTTAACTATCCTTAAGCACTTGCCGTAGATCCGGTGAAGGATTACTTCAATATTGTTTGCACTCTGATTCTGTACCAACTACCTTCGCTGTCCGCAATTCGCACTTCACACTTTGTTACTCGCTTCTTGTTCTTTTCTTGCTTACACTCATCATCATCATCATATATATATATACTGGAAGACTCACATATTGGGATAATATGTCGGTCTAGGTCAACACGTTGTCCAATAAAGCTTTGAATATAAACATGATAACGAAGTCAGCCTCCATAGGATCTCTACATGCTTCCCTTTACACAATTCATTCACCGATGCATATACCTCAATTATTGGAATGGGACAGGGGTCATTCAGACCCATAGAAGCTGACTCATAAATGCAAAATTCCAAGCAGAACGACTCCAAACTCCAAGAAGACAGATTCTACACTAAGTTATTGGTTCGGGTTCGAACAACCTGGTACACCGGTATGACAAAATTTTGAAAAGGGGTTTGGGTTCGTTTGGGTTTGTTAGTACAAAAACATGTAAATTTTATATATATATATATATATATATTTTGATATTTGTGAAGCCTATAAGCATGAATTAAAATTTGCATGTCACATAGCATCATATAAACAACAAAACAAACATAAGCTTTCAATCATAGCATCATGATGATACCATAATAGCATCATATACATCAAGTTTAATATCAAAATGACAAAATATTCAAGTATCATTGTTTCAACTTTCAAAAATATAAACTTAAAGTTTAATCATCAAATGGATCATCTAATTCATCCTCCTCCTCCTCCTCCTCCTCATTGACATTGATATTAGATGAACCAATGCCACTTGCACTTGCACTATAAGTTGGCTCAATTTCCGAGTCATCAAGTGTCAATGTAAGAAGCTGAGAAGCAGGAGCATCCAAATTAGTATGCTTTGGCTCTATATCCCACATCTTCGTTTCCCCTTGTGTGTAGTCACGTTGTTTGTGTGAAAGAACACGTACGTTGGAATGCACATATACTAAATTCTCCGCTCTTTTTGATAGCAGCCTATTGCACTTTATTGAGTGGATGAAAGAGTATGTGCTCCAATTTCTTTCTGAAGCAGATGAGCTAGCAATCTATGAAGACAAAGTAAACAATTAAAGTTATACATTAATAAAAATAAAATTACTAGCAACCTATAAAGACAAAGTAAACTATAAATAAACTAAAACTTGTAAATTTAAAATTTTAATTAATTAAACTTGTGATAAAACTTTTATAGCGAGGGGTTGTAGGTGTTGGAAGCATGTGCCATGGAAGTACCACCAGCTATGAGCATCCTTCTTGGATCTATGACGAAGTGCATCAACACTTAGACCATTCCCATTTGCGAATTCTATGAACTCATTTGTAACAACATCTCGCAAATCATCACTGATATATAGTCTAAGAAATGCTGCCTTGTACCCATCAGATACTTCTAGATCTCTCCATGGTGGAATCCTTCCTGGTTTATCAAGAAACTGATTACTATAGTACTTAGGTGTCAAGGCATAGGCAAGAAGATGCAAAGGAGTGGTCATCTTATTCCACCTTTCTACAATAATTACTTCCAGTTCTTTGAAGAATTTCTCCTGGGGGTCATTCTCTTTTTCATTTATAATGACCTTTATTTTTTCAAGCATTGAGTCAATGCCATCATAAATCTCACCTATGCAAGGCCTATCCATGTCTGTATAGCGAATCATGCTCATGATGGGCTCAGTGATACTTAGGAGATATGTAACAAGTTCCCACCATTTCTCATTCAATATTCTATCCCTAATTTTTTCTACCCTCTCAGTGCTACTCTGCTTCCATACAATCCAATTGGTGCTAATCACCATATTGCATAGTGCCACTCTAACTTTCACAAGTCGTCTTGAGACGATTGTGTTTGATGCAAAACAGGTCTCAACAACCTATAACACAAATTAATGCCAAATGATTAAAAAATAAAGCCAAACTTTAAAGAAGAATACACAATATAGCTTACACAATGATATTATGAACATTGAAAATTAAAACAAATCAGAAAATGTAAAATTAAATTACTATTTCACTTACCTTCAATAGCTCCAAATTCGAATAGGTTCTTGTGTGGGGGAAAAAGTGAAACTAAGCAAACATGCCCTAATCTCACTTTCAATCACACATTTGTGGAATACGAAAGAGCCTAGAGGTATCACACAATTGACTACTTCTTTTTGTGGAAGAGAGAGCCACGGGCTACCTATTAGGATTTCTATTCCTTTATTGTAATTGAAAGATAAAATGATGCAAGTTCAATCCCTAACCCCAAAGTGCAAGTATGAACTAATAACAAGATTGCAGAATTGAACTTAAACAATGGAAAGCTATAAACACAAGGACAAGACAAGAATGAAAATGCGTACTCGGAGTTAAAATCTAAGTGAAAATGTTCGGGACGGGGGCGCGGGCGCCACTGTCTTGATTCTGCCCCTGAAACTGCTCCGGAAACTGCTGTTTTGCAACTTGGAAAGCTGTCAAAAATGCTGAAAACTGCTATCTGTCAGGAGGACCAGGGCGCCCAGCGCCCCTGTCCCAGGGACTAGGGCGCCCAGCGCCCCTGTCCTGGCAGGACCAGGGCGCCCCACGCCCCTGTCCTGGTCTTTTGCTCTGAAATTTGGTGTGGAGTGCTGTCTCGGCCTGCTTTTCCCGGATCTGCAACTTGCGGCGTCGTCCGAATTCCGAAACCTGCACTTATATCTGAAAAGGTGTGGTGGGCGGCTATATAGGGTTTTGCCTTAGTCAAACCCCCGCTTCGGTGATTTCCACCTCCACGAATAGCCAAGTTGTATTGTAAAAGTATTGTGTGTGCAGACCTTGTGTGTGTGCAAGATCCTAACATGCAAGTAAGCAAACTAGAGCAACCTAGAAAGTAAACCCTAATTGCTTGTAAATGACAATGTAAATGCTCTAAATGAAGATGCAAAGTGATCTAAAGCATGAATTAGTGATGTAATTGAAGCTTATGCAAAGACATGAAAACAACATGAAATCATACCCAACCCCAAGGGAGGGGTACAAGCCAATCTTCAGTCGGTAATCTCCTATTGTTCTTCAATGCCTTCCAAGCCCTAAATAGATGAATGAAATTGATAAATGCTTGATAGAGGGATGTTGAATGTTGTTGAAGTCTTCAAAGATCTGCTCTTTCGCTGCATAGAAGGTCCTTGAAAGCCAAAATTCCGGATCCTTTCAAATGAAGAAAGAGAGCTCTTATATATGAAACCCTAGGTCTTAGTTTCAACTTTTGGCCGACCTAGAGATTGAATCTCCCACCAATTTCTTGGGGTTAAGCTTTATTTTATGATTGGATCGCGCTCCTAAAATTTCGGGAAAAATGTCTGGGACCGTGTGCACTCCGGGCGCCATGGTCCCGACAACTTTTCACCAAATTTTTAGGGCCGTCGGATATGATGATTTTAGAGAGAATCCCGAAGTTACAGGTGATTTCGAGATGTTTTGACCCCCGAAATCAAGCCCCCAAGTTCAAAATAGGACCTAATTAGGGTTTTTGATTAAATGATGTATAGGAGGAATAAAATGAAAAGGGCACACTTTAATGAAAGGGCCCAACTTTATGATATGGAAGATGATGAAATAGAACCTTAGACCTAATTAATTTGATTAATTAAGTGCTAAAAGGGAAATGCAATGCAAAATACAAAATGTGCCAAGGCGGGTGCTAAACTAGGTGTGAAATAGTACCACTGTGGCAAGTGCGTACAATTTACGACGCTACAGTTCTAAAAATCCCTTGAGACATGTGGTGGTTTGTGATGAACATCTAGATGTCCTCAGCCTCTGCATACACATCTTAGATCCATTTTATTTTTTGCCCAATCCTTTGTAGCATAAGATTGAGTGAATGTACCGCACAAGGTGTCCAAAAGATGTGATCATAGCGTTGCTCAACCAACAAACCAACAACTCTACAATTTTTTGCATTGTCCGTTATGACTTGGACAGCATTGTGGGGTCCCACAGACTCGATGGAGGAGATGAGAATTTCTGCAATAAATTGGTCATCTTTTATTTGGCCCTCACAATCCACAGCTTTCAAAAACATTGCCCCTTTAGGGGACACCGCTATGACATTGATCAAGGGACGGTTTTTAGCATCTTTCCACCCATCTGAAACAATTGTTACACCTAACTCAACCCATGAATCCCTTATGGGTTTCAATGCATCTTCAACCCTCTTCATCTTTTTCTCCAATAATGTTCCACGTACCTTTTCATAACCGGGGCCCTTATACCCTCTTGGAGCCTCATCAGCACTTTTTATCATTTGCTTCCAATATGGGGAGCGAACAACATTGAAAGACAACCCATTTGCATAAATGCACCTTACTATATCTTCGTCAGCATTGTCTCTACTCTCATTTTGGAATGCGGTTTCTAAAGGCCCCTTTGTTCTTTTATGTGTCAAGGGTGGTTCACTTTGAGGTTCATTTGTGGCAAAGAAGGGGTGGTTTTCTACTACAATACTGGGATTAGAAGGGCCTTGCATTCCCTTTGTTTTCTTTGATGCGGTTTGGTTCAATCTACGGGCTTCTCTCTCTTTTGCCGCCTCATGCTCCCTAATATATTTCATCACTATCTCATCTGGTATAGGTTTATCATCTTTTCTAGGGCATTTTTTGATGCCTCTTCCTTTTATTCCACACAAATGGCCTACCACCCGATAATATGAACTATTACGTACCACCCGATAATATGAACTATTACGTTCAATATCACATCCATGGCATCTCCAACGAAATCCCCCACCTCCTGGAAGTTGTTTTATAATGTCCACATATTTCCATAAGGGAGAATTTGGATCATTTCTTTGTTTTGCAATTATTTGTTCATTGCCAATGGAGGAAGATGTAGATGCCATTCTAGTTCCTATGGCAAGAAATAATATAAACATATTCAAAAACAAAAACTAAATAATGAAAAAAAATTCAAGTTTCATGTTTGACAATTTGTGAAACAAAAATAGTTGGAAAAAAATGTTAAAAAACCTATCTCTTGCAGCCAATGGAAGCTTGAAAATGTATGGAAATGATGCTGCAACCCTTGTTGAAGCTTCAAAAATCAGTCTTCAACTCCTCTTTGATCTTGGAAGCCAAATTTTGTTCACCCTTTCTTCAACCTGCTCTCATAAAACTTTTGTTTGCAACACAAATGAGGTGAAATGAGTGAATATAATGTTTTAGAAGTCACTTTTAGGTTATTTCACTTTTTAGAAGGTGGAATTCAAAAAAAAATTAAATTTGCCATATTTTTTGCCTTTATGAGCCGCTCAGTCGCTCGGGTTTGACCTGGGTTTGCTCGGGTTCGACTTGGTTCGACTTGGGTTCGACCAGGGTCGAACCACCTCTGGGTTTTTCGAACTCTGGTCGAACCCAGTTCGAATCGGACCCGGTCGAACTAGGACCCATACTAGGGGGGCCCAGGGGCGAACCTAGTAACCTAGATTCTACACATACCACAGATACCGAACCACGAGACATGAAAAGATACATCTGCCATAACCAAAATAGTTGATACTGGAACACATAATTGATACCGGGACCAAAGTAGGCACAACTCAGAATTCTAGGTAAGAGAATCTTCTAGAAATAACTCCAATAGATCAATCACATCTTACTACATCACATCTTGAAGCATCACTTGCCCATAATTGCACACACCAACTGTCACAACACTGCACACAACATCCAGACTAAACTATATATCTGACTTGCATCAATATACTGCATATACCATCTGGACCAAACCGGATAACTGGTTTGACATCAATGACAACAATATTCACACATGTGTAACAATGACATCCACCACGTTTTGCCCATAGGAATCCTAACACAAATAAATTAAAATAAAATACGTATTGTAAAATTGAGAGTTCAGATTTGAATTTGATTTACCTCTAAAATTAAGAAGCCAAGAGAGAAAGAATCAAACATTATATTAAAAATAAAAAAAGAATTACTTGGCTGTGTGGAATGGAATGGTGCAATAGAACAAAAAGTCTCCAAGTGCATTTTTAATTGCATCATGTTTATCTTTGTTCCAACCCATGCTCTCAAGTGATGGTTGGGAACTTGGAGTAGTGCATAGAAAAATTAATGAATCTAACCTAGATGCATGCACTTTAGGCCCAATGTGTAATGTCCCCCAAATAAAGAAATAAACTATGAAAATAAGGCTCATGATATTAATTATTTTTATATTAATATTTTAATTTGGGATTAATATAAATAATTAATATTATTAATTTCTATTGTTAACGCCACATTAATGTTTTATTGTTAATGCAATAAAGGTAGTTGATGAAACTACTTCGTAGAAGAATAAAAAGGCATAGCGGGAGTATTGAAGGATATCGTGGAGAAGAGAATTTACAGTCCGGTGTGACAAAGAATTATCTGAATTCATCCTCGTTTCGTCAGTGAGAAACTGGCCTATTGGTGGAATAGGGAAGCGTAAACAGTGGGTGGCAACGTGCATTAGAAGGATCATTGGGCAGGTGTATGATCGTGGAAGTCCAACATTGATCGAAGTTTCAAGCACACTTCCATATTTATATTGCTCGTGTGGGAAGTGTTTCTGGATATAGAGACTCGACGACATTATCCTTTCAGATTGGTCGACATTTGCAGTTTGCGCAGGGATGCAGAAATCACTCTGTAGCAATAGCGGAAGTGCACATTAACCCCATTTCCCTTCACGTCAAAGAGAACTGAGAATAGCCATCTTCGCATGAGATCCTGCAGTCATGAATGCCTCCGTGGAATAACGGAAGATGGAAGTGAAATGTCGCGGGAGTTTCCCTTGCCATAGTGTGTAACACGGAAGTGAAACTATCGGAATAACGTAACCTAGGGAAACCCAATATTGGGTCTATAATTGCGTATTCTACATTCATGAAGGATACAAGAGCCATGCGTGGAACGTACAGTTTGGTTAATGGTGCGTGATAAACTGGAAAGAACAAAGTGACTGTGCGTGGGACGTGATATATGCTCGCTGCACATGGTATGGGGTATTGTTGATGCGTTTTTATACACGACCAAACACAGAATAAAATACCTAAAGGTACCTTATCCTCTCTTGAACAAAGTTTCCCGACTGCTGAAGATCTCGCCGAAGGATCAGTCGGAGTAACTCCAAGGTTCTGATATGTAGGTTCTCTATGTGTGGATAAGCTCTTTGCGGTATGATGTGATTTTGCTAGAATCACAAGGGGACTTACTTTCGACAACCTGAATGTCTGATTTGCTTTGGATATTACTGGAACGTGGAATTTCACTGGCCCTTTATTTTGAAAAAAGGAAAAAGGATAAGGGTTGGAACAGGATCTATCTCTAACACTAAGAACGTAAGAACAATGAACGACTTTTGATGAAATTCTAACTAAGTCTTGCTTTGACATCCTAGGATCATCTCCACAAGATTAGTGCGATCTTCTGAGGAAAGCTTTATGATGTTTAGATCACCGCTACAAGCATGGACACTGTTAGGTTGATGCATATCAATGAAGAAGCGATAATTGAAGTTAAGCTTAAGTTGAATGATTCCAGTTGACTACGCAAGGCAAGTCTGCAATCAACAAACCGCTAGTAGTATGGATATATGAATTTCATCGTTGGTCATACAAATGTCATCCATTCACCTAATAACATGAAATCAAATTTGAGAAGTATAGAGACCATGCAAATTATTGAATCGACCCATAGAATTCACCATTTCTTCAATGAAGTTTACAAGGTTTTTGCAACAATATCTTGGCAACAATCTTTGCCTTCTCTTTCTACTCTACTCTAACTATTTCCTACTCTTTGACTATTTTCTATTAGCTAGCTATTAACTATTAACCTACTATTAATTATTAGCTAACCATTAACTATTAACCTTTACAAATGAGGAGCCAGGGCTTTATATAGAGAACCCTTTACAAACAAACAACTCTGATTGACTTAGAACCAATGGCTAGGATTACAAGATAGAAACCCTAATTAGGGTTTGTTACAACAAACTCCCTTAGCCAATTAGAAAATTACATTCCAAGGGTGAGGACCAATAGGAAGCAGGGGTAGGTACATCAAAGTTTGTGCCGCCTCTAGCAAATTAGGTACATTGAATCTGTCATGCTGAGGTGGACCAATCCGACTGGAGGAATGATGACTGGGATGCCACCTTGTCTAGTACTTGCTCGTTCCTCTTTTAATATTCAATTTGATGATGCTGAAAAGTTAATTTTGATTAACTCTTCTGAAACTATCTGCTTCTTCAACGTACCCTTGCATTGACCTTGGTTGATCCTCCTCTATCTTTAATGTGCTTGGTGAACGGTGTCCCTTTCTTTGACTCCCATGTGTCTGATGAGGTTTTCTGACTGTCAAGTCATCCTTCTCCGGAAGTACACCTTGCCTTGAAGTGCTGGCAAAGCCTCTCTTTGTTATCTTGTGGTAGAATGAGGTCTTGAGGCTAACTTGAACTCCTTGAACACTCCTAGTCATCCAATGCCTCAAAGCACCTTGAGTCTTCCCCTTTTGCTTGTGGAACGTCCTTGATGATGATGGATTGGAAGTGGTCGTCCATGCCCTGGCCTGGTCTTCTTCCATCTACAAAATAAACCAAGGATGATTAAGGACACATAATAAATTCTTTCAACAGAGCATTTTCTACCTTAAAACATCAACAAGAGTTATCAAAATGAAGTTCGCTTGAGATCCTTTCCAGGGACAGGCCCCATAAAATTTCGCTCTGGACCCTGGCCAAGGATAGGACCTATAAGGGATTTCGCCTTGGACCCTTTAGAAGGGTCAGGAGTGAAATTTGCATTCTAGGACAACTATATCACTCCTTTACTCCAAAATTCCTCCCAAGGCAAGCATAAACTTAGCTTTCTCTTCTCCAAAGCCTAGGGATGAGCTAGTTCATGACTTTGGGCAATGTAGAGTGTCTTACAAAGGAATTCGCTCTGGACCCTTTGGAAGGGTCAGGAGTGAAATTCCTATTCTAGGCTTGATTCACTTTGGAATTGACTTGACCTTTGGCCTAGACTCACGCCTTGATGCATATCCTTCCATATCCTTGCCCATTCGCTCGACCACTCTTCAACTTAGGTGAGATCCTAAGTAAGGGTCTGGAGTGAAATTGAAATTCGCTCTGGACCCTTTGGAAGGGTCAGGAGCGAAATTTGACATTTTAACCTCTCCGTCAGGATTCTTTTATGGAATATTTCTTCTTTCTTATACTTTAAGTTATATTTCATATATACTGTTAGGATGTTTGAGAGTGGTTTCAGACCTCCAGGAGTTATAATGCAAAATCTAGTTTTTGGAGGATTCTTCAATTTTCCAGACTTAGTCAAATTTCAGGATTAGGATTACATTCCAGAGTTAGCCAAATTTCAGGACATTTGAAGATCAGGATGACATTCCAGACTTCATCACTCACCAATTTGACCTAGCTCAGATCTTCAAAGATGATATTCACTCACCAAGCTTCATTGACCTCCTGAAACTCAAACAAGACACTATTAGCAACAAGAGCAAAACTAGGCCTAAGGAAGACTTTCAAAGATGACCCTCACCCGGAGCATCCACTGATTCACCTTTAGCTAAAAGAGAGCCTGCTATCTTAGTGATCCCTCTGGCAACACTCAACATGCAAAGGCTAATAGACAAAACCCTAAAAGACCTAGAAAAACAAACCCTAGAAAGCAAAAAATAGGGGTCCCCATTTGCAATGGGGCGATGTGTGAATACGTCACAACAGGTATATACAACGGAAGGATAAACTCCAGATTAGTGCTGTGTATTAAACCGGAATAGCAGAAGTATCATACCGTGGTGGAAGTGACAAAGCATCTACAGTTTAGCACGAATATTAGGTGCACCAATAGATAAACTTGTATATTCCTTGAATAATAAATGTTGTTCTGTCAGTAAATGAATATATCCAATGGGAAAGAAGAATATCACTGTTTGAATACTGCTCATTTTTTTCAGTCAATAACTCATTACCTATGTCTTAAAACAACAAAATTCCTGATGAATTAGATATTTGTCGAATAGATAATTAAGGGATTTTACAGTGGTATCAGAGCTCTGAATCCTGCCAGCCTATAGGGTAGTGAAATCTTATGAAAACTTAATGCACAGTTGAGTATGCACCAGGGAAATTATAATTTCCGAAGTACTAGGGCCCGTCAGAACAGATTTCCAAACTCTCTTTTAGCATAGAGTAGTTCATCTATTCCATTTGAAATTGAGGATAGCCACACAGAAACTGACGAGGAATTTATCTTTGAAACCAACATGGGAGACCTAGATAACAATAGGGATCTATTGGCTGCATTAATCAGAAGTCAGCAAGATATGCAAGATAACGTTAATAGAATGACCAACTTGATGACCCAGTTTATGGCCAATAATATAAATCAGCACCAAAATAATGGAAGACAGAATAATCAACATCAAAATAATGGGGGTAGAGATGAACAGTCAGTTAATAATCAGCCAGAAAGAACAGGAACAGCTAGACCATTTATGCCTACATTTACCGCTAGAAACCAACCTCCTGAAAATAAACCTACAATAAGAGAAATACAGGAAGAAATACATCAGGACTGGTTAGGTTCCGGTGAAGAATTTAGATCATCAATGACATTTAGAGAATATTTAGATGTCAGAATGAAACATAGGCCAAGAGGACAGCGAGGAAATAACAGTGAATTGCAAAGAAAAATTGGGAAAATGTCCATTCCTTATTTTGATGGTTCAGGTAAGACAACTGCTCGGGCTTGGGTGCAAAAATTAGATACATATTTCCAATGAAATCCTATGTTGGAAGAAGAGGCAATTAAATATGCTGCGTTACATCTTGACGGTGTAGCACATGAATGGTGGCATCACAGACAAATAACCTTGGGTCATAATTTGATAGGCACTTATGTTGAGTTCACTGAGAAACTTATTGATAGGTTTGATTCTAAAGATCCTGAATTACATCTTAAGGATTTGACTTAGCTTAAGCAAACTGGAACTGTTGAACAATATATTTCTGAATTTGAAAAATTGGCTGTCTTAGTTACTAAAATTTCAGAAAGACACAAGATTGTGATATTTATAGATGGGTTGTCTGATTCCCTCAAAGGTTGGGTTAAGTCCTTAAACCCCCTTACTTTACAAACAGCTATCAAAAGAGCAAGAGAACTAGAACCATCTTCAAAAGGAAAATTTGTTAACAAAGGACCACCTCCTAAACCGGAAAAGGACAAACAACCTTTCAACAAAGATAATTTTCCTAAAAATAGGCTAGATTAAGAGGAAAGAGAAGAGCTCAGAAGGAAAAAACTTTGTTTCAGTTGTAGGGAAGCATGGCAGCTTGGACACAGATGTTTAGGGAAGGGGAAAATTCATTATATTGAGGTTATGTCTGATAGTGAGGATGAAGAGAATGTTGATCCTAACATAGAACGAACACCTCAGAATACCGAGTCAGAAACAGGTACCAAACAAGGAGGAGTAATAGCATCTATGACGGGAACCCCACATTATAATATTTTTAGAGTTAGAGGAGTTTTGAATGGACAGTGTGTAATTGTTATGCTTGATAGTGGTTCTACTCATAATTTTATAGATGCAACACTTGTGGAAAAACGTGGTTTGCAGACAGAAAAACATGAGGGATTTGATGTTAGAGTAGTAGGTGGAACTAATTTGTCTAGCACTCATAAAGTTCCTAAATTGAATATTACTCTTGGCAATTACATTGTTACTGATGATTTCTACGTGATTGATTTGGTTGACACTAATGTTGTCTTAGGCATACAGTGGATGGAAACATTAGATGAATATACACAGAGTTTTAAAAGAATGGAATTCTTTTTTAAAATTGATGATAAGAAGGTAGTCCTTCGTGGTATGTCTAACAGTGGCCCCAGGATAATCAGTGCGAAAAGAATGGAAGCCATTTTCAGACATGGAGATGTGGCATGGTCAGCACAATGTTTAATCTCCAACAAGGTATCTGGTTTTGAATCTAAATCTTATCAAGCTGATTTGTTAACAATATTAGATTCATATCATTTGGTTTTTAATGATATTCCCCCAGGAGTCCCACCTGATAGAGGTTTTGAACATACTATTGAATTAGAAGAAGGTGCTAAACCAGTGATGACTACTCCTTATAGACACCCTAAAATATTTAGGGATTTAATAGAAAAGGCAATTAAGGAGTTATTGGATATGGGACATATCAGACCTAGTTCTAGTCCTTTTGCTTCATCTGTAGTATTGGTCAAAAAGAAGGATGGAACTCTTCGAATGTGTATTGATTACAGAGCTCTTAACAAGAAAACAATCAAAAACAGGTATCCAATTCCTCGAATTGATGAATTGTTAGATGAATTGCATGGTGCCATTTATTTTTCTAAAATTGATTTGAGATCAGGGTATCATCAGATTAAGTTAAGAGAACAAGACATTCATAAATCTGCTTTCCGTTGTCATTATGGTCATTAAGAATCCCTGGTTATGCCATTTGGTCTAACAAATGCTCCGACAACATTTCAATCCTGTATGAATCATATTTTTAACAAGCAGTTAAGGAAATTTTTGCTAGTATTCTTTGATGATATATTGATTTATAGCAAAACCTGGGAAGAGCATTTGAAACATATTGATATAGTCCTTGGCATTATGGAATCACAATCCTTGTATGCAAAGGCATCTAAATGTGAATTCAGAATGATTGAAATTTTGTATTTAGGTCATATGATCAGTGCAGCAGGGGTACGGGTTCATCAAGAAAAGATAAGAGCCATTTTGGATTGGCCACCACCTCGGAACCTTACAGAATTAAGGGGATTCTTTGGTTTATGTAGTTATTACAAAAGATTTGTCAAAGGTTTTTCATAGCTTGGGGCACCCTTAACAGATCTTACCAAAAAGGGAGCATTTTGGTGGACTGAGGAAGCCCAGTAGGTATTTGAGAAACTTAAAGAGGTAATGAGTTCTTGTCCAGTACTTGCTCTTCCTGATTTTAATCAATCTTTTGTGTTGGAATGTGATGCTTCAGGTGATGGAATGGGGGCAGTTTTAATGCAAAACAAGCATCCTATAGTTTATGAAAGCAAGAAACTTAATAAACTTGAGAAATTGTATTCTATCTAAGATAAAGAAATGTTGGCAATCATGCATGCATTGACAAAATTTAGACAATATTTGGTTGGTAGCAGATTTGTGGTGAAAACTGACCATAACAGTCTAAAATATTTCTTAGGACAAAAAGATTTAAATGACAGGCAACAAAAATGGATTAGTAACATCCAAGCTTATGATTTCGAGATTGAATATGTAAAGGGTAAAAATAATATTGTTGTAGATGCTTTATCTAGAAGGCCTGAACTCAATGCACTCTCTGTAGTAACAGTAGATTGGAAATCTTTATTGCTAGTAGAATACTCAAAGGATTCTTTTGCTTGTGATTTGCTAGATGGTAATGTACAAGATGACAAATATAAGGTTGTAAATGATATTATCTATTACAAAGACAAAATTTATTTGTCTCCAGGATCGAAGTTGAAAGAGAAAATCCTCCAGTCTGTGCATGATGTTCCTTTAGTAGGGCACCCCGGCTACTTCAAAACTTACCGGCAGATAAGAGAAAGATTCACCTGGAAAGGACTTAAGAATGATGTTCTTTGTTATGTTAAAGAATGCATCGCTTGTCAACAAAAAAAGCAGAGCATACGTATCCAACAGGTCTATTACAGCCTTTCCCTATACCGAAACAAAAATGGGAAAGTATATCTATGGATTTCATTACAGGCTTACCACGATCTCAAGGTAAAGATTGCATTTTTGTTGTGGTTGATAGATTAACTAAATTTGCACACTTTTTATCTATCACTACAGAATTCACAGCTGTTTAGCTCGCAGAACTGTTCTTCCGAGAGGTGTTCCGTTTACATGGTTTACCAAAAAATATCATCAGTGACCGAGATAGCAGATTTTTGAGTATATTTTGGGGGGAACTTTTCAGATTGACAGGTACTGAGTTAAATCACAACACGAGTTACCATCCACAAACTAATGGACAGACGGAAATAGTGAACAAATGGATTGAGGGTTACCTTCGTAATTATGTGTCAGGTCATCAGAAAGCATGGGTCCGTTGGCTTTATTTGGGTGAATATTGCTATAACACTACCCATCACGTATCTATCGGTATGACTCCTTTCAAAGCACTATATGGGTATGATGCACTTTCTTTTATTGATCTGGCTCTCGATCGAAGTAATGTTCCCAAGTCCCAGGACATGCTTCAAGAATGCCAAGATATACTGAAAGCACTTAAAGAAAACTTGCAATGTGCTCAGAATCAACAAAAAATTTATGCAGACAAGAAGCGTGTTGAACGTCACTTTGAAGTTGGTGAATTGGTATACCTCAGACTGCAACCCTATAGGCAGTCAACTCTCAAACGGAGCAGGGCAGAGAAATTGAAGCCTCGATTTTATGGGCCATACTCGGTGATCCGGAAAGTTGGCGCAGTGGCATATGAATTGGAATTACCTAAAGAAAGCATAATACATAATGTATTCCATGTATCTTGTCTCAAAAAAGCTTTGGGTCAGCAGGTGACAATATCAGAGAACTTACCACCACTGAATGAAGAAGGGAAACTAGAAATGATACCCGAAGTGATTGTGGAAACTCGAGATTGGCAATTGAGGAATAGGACAATCAGAGAATACCTCATTAAATGGCAGAATTTACCATTGGATGATGCTACTTGGGAAAATGAGCAGGTTCTTCAGTATCCTGGATTACAGTTGCTTGTGGGCAAGCAACATTGGGCAGGGGAAACTGTAATGTCCCCCAAATAAAGAAATAAACCGTGAAAATAAGGCTCATGATATTAATTATTTTTATATTAATACTTTAATGTGGGATTAATATAAATAATTAATATTATTAATTTCTATTGTTAACGCCACATTAATGTTTTATTGTTAATGCAATAAAGGTAGTTGATGAAACTACTTCGCAGAAGAATAAAAAGGCATAGCGGGAGTATTGAAGGATATCGTGGAGAAGAGAATTTACAGTCCGGTGTGACAAAGAATCATCTGAATTCATCCTCCTTTCGTCAGTGAGAAACTGACCTATTGGTGGAATAGGGAAGCGTAAACGGTGGGTGGCAACGTGCATTAGAAGGATCATTGGGCAAGTGTATGATCGCGGAAGTCTTGCATTGATTGAAGTTTCAAGCACACTTCCATATTCATATTGCTTGTGTGGGAAGTGTTTCTGGATATAGAGACCCGACGACATTATCCTTTCGGACTGGTTGCGGAGACCAGTCGACATTTGCAGTTCGCACAGGGATGCAAAAGTCACTCTGTATCAATAGCGGAAGTGCACATTAACCCCATTTCCCTTCGCGTCAAAGAGAACCGAGAATAGCCATCTTCGCATGAGATCCTGCAGTCACGAATGCCTCCGTGGAATAATGGAAGATGGAAGTGAAATGTCGTGGGAGTTTCCCTTGCCGTAGTGTGTAACACGGAAGTGAAACTATCGGAATAACGTAACCCAGGGAAACCCGATATCGGGTCTATAATTGCATATTCTACATTCACGAAGGATACTAGAGCTGTGCGTGGAACACACAGTTTGGTTAATGGTGCGTGATAAACTGGAAAGAACAAAGTGACTGTGCATGGGACGTGATATATGCTGGCTGCACATGGTACAGGGTATATACAACGGAAGGATAAACTCCAGATTAGTGCTGTGTATTAAACCGGAATAGCAGAAGTATCATACCGTGGTGGAAGTGACAAAGCATCTACAGTTTAGCACGAATATCAGGTGCACCAATAGATAAACTTGTATATTCCTTGAGTAATAAATGTTGTTCTGTCAGTAAATGAATATATCCAATGGGAAAGAAGAATATCACTGTTTGAATACTGTTCATTTTTTTCAGTCAATAACTCATTACCTATGTCTTAAAACAACAAAATTCCGGATGAATTAGATATTTGTCGAATAGATAATTAAGGGATTTTACAGTGCTAACACTGCCTTTGTCACTATGACTGCTACTACTTGAAGATGGACAAAATGGAGGAATGAAAGAAAAAGACTCCAATTCCACGAGTGGTTTCCATCTCCTCTTTTGGCCTCTTTTTTAGTTTTATTTGCTGGTCAAAGGTTTCTAATTGGGCTTTACTTCATGCATAATTTTAGTAGGCATTTTTGGGCATGGTATATGTGCAAAAAGGTGTTTTAATCCGTTAATGCCTCCTCCATACAAAGTTTGTTTGCAATGAAAACAAGATATCTCTCCTTGCTTTCCCCTTTCAACAAGGGTCCCTTCTGATTGGGGTTCCGGTTGACGTGATAAAGAAAATTTATAAATCTAAAGAATGCTGCCATAATAAATAAATAGAAAAAATTTAACATTAATGGTTTATAATTAAACTAATAAAAAAAATCTAGGGTTTGCAACTTTAAAACTAAAAAAATCTACAAAAACACCTAGGGTTTATTCAACAGAAAAATTAAACACACCTAGGGTTTCTTCTTTGGTCTATTAAAACAAAATAGAAAAAATAAAAAAGAAACTTAAAAGCGAAATTGAATTTTTATGAAAGAAACAAAAGAAACATGCAAAATACAAACTTACCTCTTAAATCTTGTTTGAAATCAATGGTGAGCTCTTCCCAGTTCTTTGTAAACTCTTATAGATGCACCAAAAGTAGATACAAACCTGCCCAAATGTGATTCAGTCACCGATTTTCACTCAATCTCCTTGATGGTTTCCTTTCAATGCAATCCAATTTTGACTAAACTCTCTTTTTTCCTTCTCCTTTGGCTTGAAAATGGAAGTTGCTTGTAGAGTGTAGGAGACAAATACAAGACACTTTGTTTTGAGTGAATTGCTCTTTTTTCCTCCTAATTTTGACTTACCCAGCCACAGACGAGACATCTAAAACAAAACAATATAGAAAATAAAAATTGGTTCTAAATTGACAATTAAAAGAAGTGATTGAAACTTAGGAAAAAGCAATAATAATGAAATAACAACTTGATCATTTGGAAGTTAAAAAATGTTAACTATTAGTTACCTTGAGGATCTCATAAATAGATCATCTTTTGATGATCATCATTGCCCTTTACCCTTCAACCTTCCTCTTGTAAGGAGAACCCACCCATTTAGAGCTCACAAACATTTGCTTAAGAGGTGCTAGTGAATTTGCGATACTCTGCAATTTGATGAAATTGTTGGCAAAATGTATGGCTTCCAACCACACAAGCTCTTTTTTCTGTGTGCTTTATCATTAGATTAAGCACCCAAGGATGTTTGTATATGTATTTTGTTATGTTCCTCACCTCTCTTACCACAGATTTGACCCATCCAAACTTTCCTATATGTTCAAGGAGAAGATTAATGTAATGGGCAAAACAAGGCCACAAAAAGTCACAGAGTGCCACTCCTCAAGTACTACATATGCTGCTGCATTGTTCATCTCAGCTTGGATGACATACTCCACACCACCTCCATTATCACTGCATACAACATATTGCATAGGGTTCTGATATTTTTCATTTCATTAGAGGCATCAATTGACTTAAAAAACATTAATTGTCCACCTGGAGCCACTAGGAAATTGATTACTGTTTGGTTCCTGCTATCCATCTGCTCCACTAGACAAAATAGTGCATCCCTTTTTGTGCCAAACCCTCGTTTGGCTCTTCACTATAAATTTAATGTATCTCACAACACCCTTCAACAAGGGCTCACTCAATCATTTTCTTGAACCCTTTTTAGTACAATCAATGCGTTGACCAATGACTCCCACTAGGGGGCTTCTCACAACATTGAATCTTACATTGTCATAGTACGAAAAATTGGTACATGCTAGTGTTGCTACATGACATCTCTCTTGGTTGCACATAACATGTGAGCAGAAGTGAGAGCTCACTACATCACTCTACTTTGGAGGATAAGTCATCAAAACTGCTGTTGTCTGAGCTGTCTTCTTCTTTTCTATTTTCTTCTCCTCATACAAAGCAAGGAGGGCCTTAATCTCTTATATAACCTCAGGCTCTATTGAATTATAGAGGTGCACATCTTGGCCAGAGGTTTTTCACGGTGCTTTTTGAGGTGATTGATATTGCCTCCCATCCACAAAACCCACAATGATTGTACACCACCATTTTTTGAAGGAAAACGACAAAAAATGAAAATCAGAAAATGGTTGCAGATTACTTTTTGCTGTTGGATGTAAACCTTTTGACCATCTTCTGTCAGACTATACATTTATTATTTTCCCATAATGAAATGTGAAAGCAAGTTATAAATGTGGGAGATTTATTAGGTCAGTGTTCTAATTTTAAAGAAGTATTGTGCTGGCGTTGATGCTATTGAACTTTCTTAGGATTATTAATCTTGATTTCCTCTTCCATAAATACTCAAAATCAAGTATTCCTGTTTGTTAATTGCTTTTATTATCTTTCTGAAATCTTTTGAATGATTAAATTTTGTTGCTGACTATTAAGTTTCAAACTGCAGCTGTTACAGAACATAGCTGGTTGTCCAGTGTCAATGCCAATGACTATTGTTATGTCAGGAGTAGCTAAAATGTTTGTTGGGGAGTTAGTGGAAACAGGTACTAATTTTTCATAACATGCTATACTACCTTGTGTACTCTACTTCTATGTGTGGAAGAGTAGAAGGGACGAAAATATTTAATGGCTTTCAACCAATGTTCAATTCACATTCCAAAATTATTTGTGTGTTTTTACTTGAGATATTTTGCTCAATATATTTCGAAAGGGACTTGAAGACGATGTACTTATTTTGTTTTCCTTTTATTGTTTTGTAGGTAGGATGGTAATGACAGAGAGGAATGAATCTGGTCCAATCAGGCCTTGTCATCTCCGGGAAGCCTATAGGAGACTAAAACTGGAAGGCAAAGTACCTAAGCGATCAAGGTCAAGGCTCTTTTTGTAGGGGGTGCTGGTATCAAGGCATTGGAAAGCAACATTTCCCATGCCTGTCTTTTTATTTTTTTAGCAATATGGAGTTATGTAATGCTATTTTAATGTTTCTTCAATGGCAACTTCCTCTGTTAAAACTGTCAAAATCAATGTATTTTTCTTTGTATGGATTTGATGAGTTGTGACTAAATCTAACCATCATATGGATATGAATGAATGGTTGATGGTTGAAAAGTTTATTCCGTGTCATAACATTGCCAGAGGTTGAAAATTGAAATGTCTCAACTCAATCAAGGTTTTTGGAAACAATTGTGTGAATGATTTTCATGTTTTTTTCCTGATGATGGGCCTCAAGTAAAATCTGAAATGTTGATTTGAAATCTTTCACTGTTGTTTTCAAAAACCTTATGTAAAAATATTTATGGACTGTAGAAAATCAAATCTTGAATATAAGTTTTTATTTGATTCCATCTTTATGCATTCGTGAATGGGACATCATGCCAACAGTCTGTTAAAAGCTAAGTCACAGGATACGGCGATTTTCATGGATGAGGTTCGAATATAATCGGATTCAAACTTCTATAAAAAAAATCGAATTTAATCGAATTTCCTCTATAAAGCACTGCTATCCGCCTCTAAACACAACTCAGCTGGTTGTGGGTATTCTTTGTATATGCTTTGTATCTATTGGGTCATGGGTGTCTGCAACTGCTGGGTCGCCCTCGGATTTTCTCCAACAAGGATCGCTATTCTGATAATTTAGTAGAAGTATACATATATTTAAAAATAAACAAAATTATAGAAGGCGAATTTTATCCGAATTTTTTTTCGAATTTTTCACTTGTCGAATTTCAGCCGAATTTCATGGCTGTTGAATTCGAACCTTGTGACTTAGGTTAAAAGTAAAACAGTCTAGATACCTTGCCTCTTTTCTTTATTGAACATAAATATCTTTCTGTACTCAAACAGATTACCGACCTTTGGGTGTCATTCAGTCAAGTATTATAGAGGTGTCTAATCTTTAACACAAGATTAATGGATATGCATCCCCCTTCCCTTGATACATGGGGTATGGTACAGCATGCGTACTATACCCACCCATACCTAAAATGTGAGCAAACTTGGAGCTACACTAGATACATCTCGATTCGTCAACCTGGCTGCCTGCGCTGTATCCAATTCTTATCATTTTTAAAAATTAAAAATTTAAACCCTAAAACGTCATAGGAAAAGTTAAAACCCTAAAACATAAAAAACCTTAATATTTTGCTTAAATCTAGTCGTGAGCAGATGCAGGCTTTTTGATTGATTTTGTTTTCCATTTGCCCTATTTTCCTTAGCCTATAGATCTGTTCAATTTGAATTGCATGCAATGCCTGTATTGAAATAAAATACTTAAATAGGGCATATGTTGAGACAATTCTGGCATATTGACCAAGCTCGACAGTCACAGAGAGCTACGAATGGGTCAGTGAATGCTGATCATATGAGCGATAGCAGCAAGACTGTAAATATTAACTTGCTTTTAAATTTGAAGTGATAACACCAAGCATGTTTAGAGTTGTAAATTAGCAGTGACTTTGGTATAATTTTATCTTATTAATACTTACGATTATTTACAACTTTATTAATTTATTAATTGTAAATTTGTAACATAATAGATTACTTAATAATATATATTCTAATTTGCATTATATATAAGGCCATATCCATACGTGGAGGTCTTGAAAAATAGCTGTATCTGTATGTGTCCATGCAACTTTGCTTTAACATGTTTTATCTGGGGTTCTTCTACTATAGGTAGTCCTTGTAAGTGATGCAGTCCCCACACTATATAATTTGTATGATTGTTGGGGCTTGTAGCCAGGCATATACCCAATGAAACAATGGGATGTCCATTGTAATGGGCAACCTAATCAAATAATGAATTTTTCCAACATTGATGGATGGTCCAAACAACAATGAGGTCCCTTCTGTAACAGGCTAATTTTTTAAAAAGAGATATCAATTCAAATAATCTAACTGTTGCAAATATAGCCGTTAACATAAACATAGCAAGAAAGATTTTTTTATATATATTTAAAACAAGAACAAGAATAATGATAACTGAAAAATTAAGTACATTGAACTAAAATTAAGCATACATGTAAGATTAAGAAATAAATAACTTGCATGAAATTAAAGGGACATAGGGTTTAGAGAGTACTTTTCAACTGATGCAAAATTCTGAACTTCAAAACTCTGTCATGATACTGGTGAGGAGGGAAAGTATCATTAGAGCGTTTTTCCGTCCAACCACGCACTATCTAGTCTCCCGTGCCATATCCTTTTGGATTGGCCCGGTCCTTCGCAGGGAGGTAAAGGAAAAAGAGAACTCAATGCCATCTGAGACTCGGTGTTAGGACCTACACGCTTAGTTGGTAGGGTAACTCTCTACTAGTATGACGTTCTGACTAGAGGTGTATCTGGTATTAAAGATTAGACGAATGCATGCATTACGCAACACCACCTTGGTCAAGGTTTAACACTGTAAGCACAAATTAGCGCGCTGTCAATGATCTCACCCTTCTCGGCAATAAGTTTAGGTCCACGAAGTTCAAATGAACTCCAAAGGGGAATTAAGACCCAACTTTGTGTTTAGCATACATTTGACATAATTTTTGGTACTCTGAAATATTATCATAATTTTCTTTCACATACAAGACTGCATTGGTTTATGATGTTCAACTGAGTCCCTGACTTGGGAAAGTTAGGGCATACGAGCCGCCAATTGTACACACAATTCTTGAGTATGGAATAAAACTTGTCGGACATGTCTCTACTATCCGGCCTTTTGAGAGGGACCTCCCAATAGTGATGCTAACTACATCTTGTACAAAAGTGCTCTTCTACCCACTGCCTTCCTAGGCTAGGGTATAGGTTAATTCCTAACTCTAGAGAGGGTTATCTCAATTAGATATATTTATCTTAGAGCTGTCCTGACTTTCAGTCTAAGAAAGATTTTGAATAATCTTGATTAAGGGATCAAATTCTTCATTAAGTTGACTCGGGTATGAATACCCTTCAGTTCAATGGTATAAGTTTGCACCAATATGCTGAATATGCTTACCATCACATGTTAGGTACGCTTACACATACACACGAGTACAAATACCTTCACATATCCGTCAAGTAATACCAATTATAACCACACTGGTATATATATACACATATATGTATTCCAAATTTAACCAGGTATGAGAATCCTGTATGTAATATTATCACCATTTAAATTTACCAAAAACAGAAGGTAACATTGGTATTATGCAGAAGTAAACAGATATACTACACATAAATATTTCTTTAAGACAACATAAGGGTTTATCCCTTCCCATTAAAGTATATTTTTCAGAATTCGCATTACAGAAGGGAAAATAGTTTAGAAATTTCATGAAATACTGAAGAATAAACTGCATTTAGTTTCTTTCCTCTATTTTCTAGAAATTGAATGAAAAACGGAAAAGGAAATAGTCGAATCAGTAGGGTAACCAAACCACATGACCTGGAGGAAGCAAAATTCTGTTAGAGGTTGCACTCTAACGCACTTTTCACTCAAAGCCCTTGAAACTTGGTAATGGCTGAGCAAACAAATCACGGAATTGCAGAGCAAACCCTCTTTCTTTTGCCGTCTCAAAGAAGAACAAATAAAAAACGATAATCCCCTTCTCTTCCAAAATGGTTTAAGTATTGACTAACGTGTGACTCTTCCTTGCTTCGCCCTAATACCAGGCGGAATTCTCAATCCGCCCAAGGAGTCACGTTAATCCCGTGCTCCATTTTCACGCCTTCAACATTTCTCACTTCTAGCAGAAGCTTCTCGTGAAAATATCTTTCCATGCCTCCTCTAAGAAATGAATGCATAATAATATATATTTGGTGCTTTTTCCCTTTTCTTTTCAAATGATATCGATATATATTAGGAAGTATTGAAAATGCGTTAAACCCATTCTTTCTACTTGCTTACTCTATTCTTAACAAATATCCTAATACCCGATAATTTCATAAGGAAAGATAGAGCGATGAATAATGGTTTAATTAAAAACTTATATCCCTCACAATATTGCCATAATATATTTGAAGTCAAACACCTAGCAACTTTAGGAGGGACAAACTTCATTTCTCCCTTTTACATAACCTTCACTTGATTATAGAGTTGCCAATTTAAAGTTGGTAAATGATAATTTACTTAATTAAAAATAAACATTGCCATACAAATTATAAATTGATTAAATATACATATTTATTTATATTTATATATATGCAGCCCTTACACCCTACGAATACCTGACTGCGGTAGCACGTATACGACCATGTATACGTACTCCCGTACCCAGGTATTCATAAAGGATATATATGTAACACATATATACATATACATAAATATATATATTTATATAATAAAAGTAACATTAGTCCCAACCAACTTGATTAATAATTAACGAAATAATTAAATAATCATAATAATTAATAATTACTTCGAGAAGCGACAAACCCTAGGGTTATAAACCCTAAAATCTCTGCACTGACCTACTAGGTTACCTAGCGCACTGGCTAACAAGGTCTGACAGGCTCAACATAGGTTTACCTGGCTTAGGTTAGGGTTTTCAAATGACATTGAGTCCTTTCCTTTCTTCCACTTCTCGACTTGATGATACTTTCCCTCCTTTCGTGGAGGATGATGGTCTCCTGCACACACTTGGCACACAGAAATCGATTAGATCCAAAACTTGCCTAGTCCAGACAATTAATAATTCATGACAAAAGTAAAACATGATATCATATTGATAATTGCAATTTCATCAATTTAATCAATCAAAATACATCAATCATCATAGAAAGCATAATTATCATCATTCACATATGCATAGTCATCTGAACATTTCCATTAATTAAAGCATGAAACTAGACACATTATACATCTTACAAATATATAAAAATGCATTAGGTTTAACATGCATTAGAGCATAAATACTGCACAAAATTAACTAGGGCACAAGTGGGATGTAACACCCTCATAGTTGCACAAGACAATAATGAGGACCTAACATCTAAGTTAGTCAATGGTTGATCAAGACAAGAATGATGCCCCCATATTGATAAGTGACCAAAATAGTAATTGTTAGGATTCCCAAAGAAACTGAGAGGGGGTTTGAATCAATATCTAACCGGTTGACAGATTTTATGATCTTATTAAATATTTTGCATTCCAAAACAATGTATTGGTAAACAAGAATTAATGCAGTCAATGTGAACAATAAACACAACATAGAAAGCACACCATAACACAAGATTTTTGGCGAGGAAATCCGGTGTGGGAAAAACCTCGGTGGGATTTGTGACCCACAATATTCACTCATTGGCCAATGAGTGGATATTACTTACAATAGTGTGCCTGCACATGCGGGAAGGCCAACTGCCTAGAGCTCACTGCTCAAATACAAAAGGAAGTCACACTGGCTTACAAAATGGATTATGAGAATCCAATATGATGTACTGCTACAAAAAACATCTGCTATGCCAGGTTCAGTATCGATTGAAGCTCATATAATAACCATAAACCCTTTTACAAGATCTACCTTAGTATTCACTCTACATATCCATCCTATCATGTCTCTACGAAATGATCTACAAGATCTCATACTTATATATGAGTCTTATTACAATATGCCATGTCGGCTTACAAAAGGATAGTACAATTAAATACAATATACAATAATCAAAATCCTGTCGGTTAGGGTGCCGGTAAACATTCTTGTCACTGCCGGTGAACTATCTATCGGTTGTAGAGTCTGCTGGTGTTGGTACCTGTCGGTGCCATAAGATTGCAAGGTTGCCATCAATGACAATACCTTCAATCACCTACAATTCTCATTGGAGTGTGCAATGCCAATAATAATGAGGTCTTGACAGTGATGGGTGACCAAAACAATGATGGTCTCGGATCTTCAAGCCTAGACAATCAAAGTGCATGTCCCTACATTAACGATTCCTGAAAAGTAATAGTAGTAATAGAATGCATGCTATTATAATGATATGGTTTCTGTAATGTTAGTTAAATTTAGTGTATTATGATGAACTATTTCTGCAACAAATCCTTAATCTAATATGCTAGCACATGGCTTGCACCATAGTAGGCAACCTCACATCAGAATTATACCTTGTATTTTCACTTTGCTATTGTGCTTATATGTAGCTGATGGAACTCAAACTGAGATAGGTGAACAAAATAATAATGAGGTTCCCACATAGATAAGTGACAAAAATAAATAAAGGATTCCAAAACCTTGGGTAACTGAAATGTATCGCACTTGATTTCTCTTCGTAAGTGAAAAGTAGAGGGTGGGAAGTGTAGTGATAGGTGCATGAAATGAAAATGTGGGCTCAGCTATGATAGGCAACAAACAATGTACAAAAATAAATTGTATTATATTTTCAGTGTTGCTACCACCATATGGTACCTACTATCACTTGCAACTCCATATTTTGAATATACCTTGCAGATACACTTTGTAGTATCTTAAAATACAATTGATGAAGTTCAGACTCGAGGGTACTAAACTTGTAGAAACTTGCCTATGAAGGCATGTGATGGTGATGTAAGAAGATACTTATATCTATTTTTACAAATCCTACAACAATATGGTTTGTATTCTCATGTAGCATTTTGTAATTTATAAATGTGGGAATTCCATTTATATTTGTAATCTTTTGTGGACAATTTCACATAAAATGATTTGTATATGTATGTGTGTATGTGTATGTGTATGTATGTACACACATATAATGCTACATCACTTGAAAAGGTAAATAATAGACCACTTGCATACTTGCACTCATGCATGCCTACACACATGTATTTGAGATCTAGTCTTCACTAGCTTAAATCAAACCAAGGTTGAGTTATGGATGATATCCAAACTTTAGCCTCCAGTTGGAACTTCATATTAATCATTTAAGCTTTATAATTTATACAGAACGATCATATCTCTTATCTCAACATATTGGGATTACATCATAAATGCTTTATAATAACAACATTAGACATTTATAAGGTCACACATATATTAACCATTAGATATATTATAAATATCAATTTTGAAATATATATGACAAAGTGCCATTAGTTTGATAGATAATCACACATTTTATGCTTGCACAAAACATATTGATGTATAGTTTCTTTTTGTTTGGGATATGGTGGAGGTTGATAAGGAAGATTGAAACTATGGAGAATGTTGCTGATTGTTTTACAAAAGCTAGCGAGTACATACAAATTTTTGTAGTTTCCTTGTAGCGGTTAGTTTTATTTAAACCACTTATGTTCTTTGGCAATGTATACGATATAATATTTAATACTTTTGTGATGTGTTTAGTTGTTGGCATTGCACTTGGACAAATGCATGAGATTCCTTAAGACATATTATGCCACTTGGTATTTTTATTATAATGGATGAAAATAAAACATTGATATTGAGGGTTACGATATGCATTAGAAAAAGTATCCCGGGTTTCTATTATAGGTTGCGTATAAGAGTATTTTGAAAGAGGAGTTATGGTGCTGGAGCACCTCCTGACTAAGATGATAAGAGAAATAAAGGCTAAAGGTCACACATGGGGAATGTGACCTTTCAATCTATGTAATAGGGTAGTGTTGTTTGATTTTTATAATAAACCCCACCTTCTCACCCAATAACATGGATTTGGCAAATTGATGAGCCACCATGGGCTTATGGGCCTAGGGGTATTTGTTGAGTACTTTATAGATGTTTATGTGTTGGAGATGTCTTAGGAAGGTTTAGGACATGTTGAAACATCTCTAGGTAGGCGGATTTAACATATGTCAAAAGTTGCTCAAACTTGACAACTTTTGTTGACAACTGTTAACGACAACTTTTGGTTGCAAATAGCAACTTCCTTCCAACAGTCCCCTTAGTTCAAAAGGTGGTTGATAAACATTGAGGAGGGTATAAGATGTCATTCCCAATCATCATTGGGGGGAGAGAATGACTTTGTAAACATTTGGCATCATTGAAGTAATACAATTCTGAGAATTTCCTACAATTCTGTTATTCTACACGGTGTACCATACTATACCATCATTTTGGAATTTGGAAACTAGTGGGATGTGTTAGAGTGGCCAATCACCTTTCAAATGCATCAAGTCCGACGTGCTAATTCACCTAGATAAGGAAGAACCTTGCAATTTTCTGGAAGTAGTCCAAACTTGACAGTTTTGCCTAGGGTTTTACAAAGAAATGGCCTCATCTTGCTGATCCTTCATTGATGGTTCACGACTTTGGAGGGGATGCAATTATGGCCAATGTATTTTAGGATTTTGAAGGCCTTTTGGAGGTTAGGGTCAGTTGGAGGTAAGGGTTTGATGCATTAAGGTGGGCAACTCCACGTGGCCACCGTGTATGTGTAAGTAAACAGGTCTCACATCAGGGGTTAGAGGTCTGATCATGGCCTAAGACTTAGGAATTGGTGTATTTTCCATATCCTAAGAGTGTTCCTTGAGTTGGTTTGGTGAGTTAAGGTCTATGTCTACACACTCCTTTGTAAAATAGGCCTAATTGGGGATATTAGGTCTCCTAACATATTAGATAGGGTTTGGATTCTTGTGTTTCCACTCGGTTAGAACCCTCGAGGTATGTTTGGTAACTCTTAGAAGGGTATCCAAATATGGAATTTTTTTCCTGATTCTTTTGGGGAAATAAGGAGTGAAGTGTGGAAAATCGGTCTGACAAAGCTACTAGCATTAGTAGGCCTTGTTGCAGCAATTACCCCAAACTAGTAGAGGAAACCTAAATTAATGAATGAAGGGGATCTCCCTGACCTAGGGGATTTAAAATCAAACTTGGGATAGCCATTTTTGCATTGGAGAAGGGACCAATCCATTGTTGGCCATAGGGTCCTTAGGAGCCTCTAGAAGACCTTATGAGATGCTCAATGAAAGAGACGTTGTGAGGAAGTCTTTTAGGAAGGAAGGGATGTGGGACTTGTCAAACTGATATTCCTTAACCCCTTATAGTGTTGTGTGGTCGCTAGGGTCCTTGGTGTGCTCTTGGATTAGGGGAGCCTATCCTATACCTATACCAGGGCTCTGCATCAGATTGGTATAAGAGTGTAGAAGGAATCCTTTTGGGAAGAAGAATAGTACATGTCAGTAGAAGAATTAGAGGGTGAGGCTAGAAGAATGCCTCCAATGATGACAAATGTGGAACTTGCCAGGATGGTGCAAGAGAACAGAGAAGAGAATCATCGGCTTAGAAAGTCGATTGAGAACTTGGAAGGCAGACTAGAGAGAGGAGGACCTAATGGCTCAAAGGAAGTGGGAGAAGAAGAGGAGAACCCACAAGGGCAAGAAAAAGAGTAAGTTCCTGCAGAGGACAGGTACCTGGTTAACTCCTTGAAGTCTGTGGAGAGGAGAATCATGGACTAGAAATCAAACCTTCCTATTTTCAGTGGGAAGATAGATGCCGATAGAGTGATGGACTGGAGAGAGTCCTTGACCAATTTTTTTGAATGTGAAGACATTGCTGACAACCAAATGATGAAGATGGCCAAGTCAAAAATGCAGGGAGCAACCCTGACATGGTGGAACTTTGTGCAAGGAGAAAGAGTAAAAGAGGGAAGAGGAATGATCACCTCTTGGAAGAAGATGATTGCAGAGATCAAGGGAGTATATGTACCTGAGGACTATGAAGTCCAATTACACAAGAGAAGGCCAAATCTTAGACATAAAAAGATGGATGTGTATGCCTATACTAAAGAATTTCAAAAAATGAGTATAAAGTCTAAGAAGGTTGAAGATGAAAGTGAAAGACTGACAAGGTATCTAAACGGCCTAAGGTGGAACATACAAGAATAATTTAACCTCTTGTGCCATGACACTATTCATAAATGCTATCAATTAGCATTAAAGGTAGAGGAGAAGCTCAAAAGAAGAAAAGAACAGAGCAGTAAAGGAAGGGGTAAGCAACCAAGAGGAAGGAGCAACTTCAGAGGAAGAGGATCAAATTTTGAGTTTCAAGGAGAGAGCAGTCAAGAACCCTCAAGGAATGACAACAACAACAAAGGCAACTTCAGATGGAGAATGCCTAATTTCAAAGGTAAATCATCAGGAAGAGAAGCAGTACCAATAAAGTGTTTTAATTGCAACCAGGAGGGACACATTGCTAGTAGATGCCCAGAGAAGATGGGGTCTAGTTCCCAAGGAGAAAGGAGAGATAATCTAACCCAATAATCAAATTGACAAGGCAGTAGTAAACCTGATTCATATGGTTATCCAAAGACAAGAGAGGCACTAATGTTGAGAAGAACCCCCTTGAAGGTACCAACACCTATGGATCCACCTCAGAGGAAGTCTATCTTCCGCACCACTTGCCAATTAGGAGGAAAGGTATGTAAAGTTCTGATTGACTTAGGGTCTACTGAGAATTTTGTGTCAATAGAAATGGTAGAGAATTTGAAATTGAGGAGGATACCCCATCCATACCCCTATAAGATGTCTTGGCTCAAAAAGGGGAAACAAACACTTGTAGAGGAGCAGTCATGGGTAAAATTCCAAATAGATGCATATAAAGATAATATTTTGTTTGATGTTGTTAACATGGATGATTGTCATCTCTTAATGGGAAGACCATGGCAGTACGATCTCAAAGAACACCATGATGGATTTAGGAATACCTACTCCATCACAAAGAATGACAGGGTCATAGAGCTACTGCCCCTCACTGAAAAAAATGAAGAGCAGAAAGAAACTGAGTCCAAAGTGATGATGATGGAGGACAAACCATTCCTCAAGGAGATAAAGATGGAAGAAGGAATATGCTATGCATTGCTTCCAATACCAACCTCAAAGGAGAGGCCTGCTGCAGATGATAGGGCAGAAGGAAAGGACAAGTATCTCAGTCTAGAAGTGAAGGAGATCATTGGCAGATACCAAGGAATAGTTGCAGATGGAGTGCCGAGGAGTTTGCTGCAAATGAGAGAGATCAGTCACTGTATTGACTTGATCCCAGGGGCCACATTGCCTAACAAGGCTGCATACAAACTCACAATCCAACAAAATGAGGAGATGGCAAGGCAGGTTCAAGAGTTGCTAGATTCTGACCTGATTGGAAAGAGTCTTAGCCCATGTGCAGTCCCTGCAGTTTTGGCACCCAAAAAGGATGAAAGATAGAGGCTTTGCACTGACTCAAGAGCTCTCAACAAGATCACCATAAGGTATAGATTTCCAATACCTAGGATAGAATATTTGCTTGCTTTTTTGGGGGTTGCAAAGTATTTTTCTAAAATTGATTTAAAGAGTGGATACCACCAAATTAGGATCAGGCCCGGTGATGAGTGGAAAACAATGTTCGAAAGAAATGAAGGGTTGTATGAGTGGAAGGTTATGCCATTTAGTTTGTTTAATGCCCCAAGTACATTCATGAGACTCGTGAATGAATTTTTGAAGAATTCACAGGGAAGTTTGTAATAGTGTATTTGGATGACATCCTAGTATTTAGCAGGACAAAGGAAGAACACTTGAGACATCTAGACATGGTTTTGAGAAAGTTGAGTTTAGAGGAATTGATGATCAATATGGAGAAGTGTTTGTTCATGCAGGAAGAACTCATCTACCTTGGATTTGTGATCTCCAAAGGTCACTTGAAGATAGATTAGGATAAGGTAAATGCAATTCTTTTTTGGCCTACTCCTAAGACTATTGGTGAAGTTAGAAGTTTCCATGGATTAGCCACATTTTATAGAAAGTTCATAAGGCGTTTCAGTCAGATATGTGCTCCAATGTTGGAAACCATAAAAGGTGGTCAAAAGTGTAGGTTCTCTTGGACAAAGGAGGCGGATGAGGCATTTGAAACTCTCAAGAAAAAGGTAGCTCAACAACCGGTACTTACCTTACTTGACTTTAACAAAGTGTTTCAGGTTGAATGTGATGCTAGTCATGTGGCTATAGGAGCAGTCATAAGACAAGAAGGAAGACCTATAGCATTGTTTAGTTAAAAGCTCAAGGAGGCAAAGAGAAAATATTCTTCTTATGACCTAGAAATGTATGCACTAGTTCAAGCTATGAAAAAATGGAGGCACTACCTGTTAACAAAGAAATTTGTGGTCTATAATAACAACCAAGCCTTGAGTTTCATTAATAGCCAATAAAAGTTAAACCATAGGCATATGAAGTGGGTAGAATCCCTACAAGCCTATACCTCTTCCATAAAACACAAGAAAGGAGTAGCCAACAAAGTAGCTGATGCACTAAGTAGTAGATTGCTAACCATATCTGAAATTCAATTATAAAGCATTGGGATTGATGCAATGAAAGATATGTATGGTGCAGATGAGGACTTTAAGGAGATCTACAAGGCATGTACTGAATTTGATGAAAGGTATCATGTGGAGTTTTCTAATTTTCTAATCCAAGAGGGACTTCTGTTCAAAGGTAGGAAATTGTGCATACCAAAGTGCTCAATGGGGTCTAATATCATCAAGGAAAAGCATAGTGGGGCTATGACAGGTCATTTTGGCTTTTACAAGACACTTGAATTGGTAAGAAGGCACTACTTTTGGCCCAAATTGCAAGTTGATGTAAGAAAGTTTGTAGATGCATGTACTATTTGCCAAAAGGCAAAAGGAAGGAGCACCAATGCTGGTTTCTATCAACCCTTACCCATTCCCTCAAGACCTTGGGAAAGTGTGTCAATGGAATTTGTAATGGGTTTACCTAGGACCCAAAAGTGATTTGACAATGTATTTGTGATAGTGGATAGGTTTAGAAAAATGACACATTTCTTGCCATGTAAGTCCACTAGTCATGCATCTTATATAACAGATTTGTTTTTCAGAGAAGTAGCAAGGATTCATGGACTTCCATTGAACATAGTGTCTGACAGGGATGCCAAATTTGTTGGCCATTTTTGGAGAACTCCATGGAGGAAAATGGGCACCAATATGTCCTTCCCATCAGCCTATCATCCACAAACGGATGGGCAGACCGAAGTAGTAAACTGGTCATTAGGGAATTTGTTGAGATGTCTTATAAGACAACATGGTGAAAAGTGGGATTCAATCTTACCTCAGGCAGAGTTTGCCTACAATGACACTGTAAACAAAAGAACAGGGAGGTCACCATTTCAGATTGTGTATGGCTTGCATCCAAGAGGGGTATTGGAGTTGAGAAAACTGCCCTATATAGATCCCATAAGTGTAGATGGTGAGAGATTTAATGAAGCCATAAAGGAAGTTGATGAGCAGGTCAAAATACAACATCAAAGGTCATCAGACAAGTACAAGAAACATGCAGATCAGAAAAGGAGAGAAGTGCAATTTCAAATTGGAGACCTGGTTTAGGAAAATTTGAAGAAGGAAAGGTTACCCTAGGGAAAACACACTAAGCTCATGCAGAGGAAAGTAGGACCATGTCAAATCTTGAAGAAGTTTGGCACCAATGCTTATGAAATTCAATTACCACTAGACCTTGGCATATCTCCTATTTTTAATGTTTGTGATCTAACTCCTTTTAAAGGTGACTCTAATGTGGATATCTCACAACAGGTCCTAGAAGATGTAGCAGATATAGACCTTCCCAAACATGAGTTGCCTAGAATTGAGAAAGTGTTGGACATGAAGATTGTAAAGAAGACCAAGAACAATGAGTACAAACAATACTTGGTCAAATGGAAAGGAAAACCAAACTCTGAAGCCATTTGGTTGGATGAAGATCAGATCAAGAAGCATGGAACTACATTACATGACCTCATGTCAAGTGGAATTGAGATTCATTCACCCCGGGAGTATGGTGCAAGAGCACCTCCTGACTAAGATGATAAGAGAAATAAAGGGTAAAGGTCACACATGGGAATGTGACCTTTCAATCTATGTAATATGGTAGTCTTGTTTGATTTTTGTAATAAACCCCACCTTCTCACCCAATGACATGGATTTGGCAAATTGATGAGCCTGCATAGACATATGGGCCCAGGGGTATTTGGTTGAATAATTTGTAGATGTTTATGTGTTGGAGATGTCTTAGGAAGGTTTAGGACATGTTGAAACATCTCTTGGTAGGCGGATTTAACACATGTCAAAAGTTTCTCAAACTTGACAACTTTTGTTGACAACTTTTAATGACAACTTTTGGTTGCAAATAACAACTTCCTTCCAACGGTCCCCTCAGTTCAAAAGGTGGTTGATAAATGTTGAGGAGGGTATCATATTTCATTTTCAATCATCATTTGGGGGAGAGGATGACTTTGTAAACATTTGGCATCATTGAAGTAATACAATTCTGGGAATTTCCTGCAATTCTGTTATTCTACACGGTGTACCATACTGTACGATCATTTTGGAATTTGGAAACTAGTGGGATGTGTTAGAGTGTCCAATCACCTTTCAAATGCATCAATTTTGAGTTCCTAATTCACCAAGATAAGGAAGAACCTTGCAATTTTTTGGAAGTAGTCTAGACTTGACAGTTTTGCCTAGGGTTTTACAAAGAAATGGCCTCATCTTGCTGATCCTTCATTGGTGGTTGACAAATTTGGAGGGGATGCAAGTATGGCCAATGTATTTTAGGATTTTGATGGCCTTTTGCAAGTTAGGACTAGTTGGAGGTGAGGGTTTGATACAATAAGGTGGGCAACTCCATGTGGCCACCGTGTATGTGTAAGTAAACAGGTCTCACATCAGGGGTTAGAGGTCTGATCATGGCCTAAGACTTAAAAATTGGTGTATTTTCCATTTCCTAAGAGTGTTCCTTGAGTTGGTTTGGTTAGTTAAGGTCTATGTCTGCACACTCCTTTGTAAAATAGGCCTAATTGGGGCTATTAGGTCTCCTAACAAAGATAGGGTTTGGATTCTTGTGTTTCCACCCAGTTAGAACCCTTGGGGTATGTTTGGTAACTATTAGAAGGGTATCCAAATCTGGAATTTGTTTCCTAAGTATTTTGGGGAAATAAGGAGTTAAGTGTGGAAAACTGGTCTGGCAGGGCTACTAGGATTAGTAGGCCTTGTTGCAGCAGTTACCCTAAACGGGTAGAGGGAACCTAAATTAATGAAATGAAGGGTATCTCCCTAACCTAGGGGACTTCAAATCATACCTAGGATAGCCATTGTTGCATTGGAGAAGGGACCAATCCATTGTTGGCCATAGGGTCCTTAAGAGCCTCTAGAAGACATTATAAGATGCTCAATCAAAGAGACCTTGTGAGGAAGTATTTTTGGAAGGAAGGGATGTGGGACTTGTCAAACTGATATTCCTTAACCCCTTGTAGTGTTGTGTGGTTGCTAGGGTCCTTGGTGTTCTCTTGGATTAGGGGAACCTATCATATAACTATATCAGGGCTCTAAATCAGATTGGTATCAGAGTGTAGGATGAATCCTTTTGGGAAGAAGAATAGTAAATGTTTGCAGAAGAATCAGAGGGTGCGGCTAGATGAATGCCTCCAAACATGACTAATGTGGAACTTGCCAGGATGGTGCAAGAGAACAGAGAAGAGAACGATCAACTTAGAAAGTTGATTGAGAACTTGGAAGGAAGACTAGAGAGAGGAGGACCTAATGGCTCAGAGGAAGTGGGAGAAGAAGAGGAGAACCCACAAGGGTAGGAAGAAGAGGAAGTTCCTGCAGAGAATAGGTACCTGGTCAATTCCTTGAAGTTTGTGGAGAGGAGAATCATGGAGCAGAAATCAAACCTTCCATTTTTTAGTGGGAAGATGGATGCTGATAGAGTGATGGACTCGAGAGAGTCCTTGACCAATTTTTTTGAATGTGAGCACATTGTTGACAACCAAAGGATGAAGATGGCCAAGTCAAAAATGCAGGGAGAAACCCTGACATGGTGGAACTTTGTGCAAGGAGAAAGAGTAAAAGAGGGAAGAGGAATGATCACCTCTTGGAAGAAGATGATTGCAGAGATCAAGGGAGTATATGTACCTGAGGACTATGAAGTCCAATTACACAAGAGAAGGAAAAATCTCAGACATAAAAAGATTGATGTGTATGCCTATACTGAAGAATTTAAAAAATTGAGTATAAAGTCTAAGAAGGTTGAAGATGAAAGAGAAAGAGTGGCAAGATATCTAAACGGACTAAGGTGGAACATACAAGAAGAATTTAACTTCTTGTGCCCTGACACTATTCATAAATGCTATCAATTAGCATTAAAGGTAGAGGAGAAGCTCAAAAGAACACAAGAGCAGAGGAGTAGAGGAAGGGGTAAGCAACCAAGATGAAGGAGCAACTTCAAAGGAAGAGGATCAAATTTTGAGTTTCAAGGAGAGAGCAGTGAAGACCCCTCAAGGAATGACAACAACAAAGAAGGCAACTTCAGAGGGAGAAGGCCTAATTTCATAGGTCAATCATCAGGAAGAGGAGTAGTACCAATAAAGTTCTTTAATTGCAACCACGAGGGACACATCGCTAGTAGATGCCCGGAGAAGATGGGGTCTAGTTCCCAAGGAGAAAGGAGAGCCAATCTAACCCAAGAATCAAATTGAGAAGGCAGTAGTAAAACTAATTCATATGGTTATCCAGAGACAAGAGAGGCACTAATGTTGAGAAGAACCCCCTTGAAAGTACCAACACCTATGGATCCACCTCAGAGGAAGTCTATCTTTTGCACCACTTGCCAATCAGGAGGAAAGGTATGTAAAGTTATGATTGACTCAGGGTCTACTGAGAGTTTTGTGTCAATAGAAATGGTAGAGAAGTTCAAATTGAGGAGGATACCCCATCCATACCCCTATAAAATGTCTTTGCTCACAAAGGGGAAACAAACACTTGTAGAGGAGCAGTCATGGGTAAAATTCCAAATAGATGCATATAAAGATAAGATTTTGTTTGATGTTGTTAACATGGAAGATTGCCAGCTCTTAATTGGAAAACCATGGCAATATGATCTTAAAGCACAACATGATGGATTCAGGAATACCTACTCCATCACAAAGAATGGCAGGGTCATAGAGCTACTGCCCCTCACTGAAAAAAATGAAGAGCAGAAAGAAACTGAGTCTAAAGGGATGATGATGGAGGACAAACCATTCCTCAAGGAGATAAAGATGGAAGAAGGAATATGCTATGCATTGCTTCCAATACTAACCTCAAAGGAGAGGCCTCCTGGAGATGATAGGACAGAAGGAAAGGACAAGGATCTCAGTCTGGAAGTGAAGGAGATCATTGGCAGATACCAAGGAATAGTTGCATATGGAGTGCCAAGGAGTTTGCTGTGAATGAGAGAGATCAGTCACTGTATTGACTTGATCCTAGGGGCCACATTACCTAACAAGGCTGCATACAAACTCACACCCCAACAAAATGAGGAGATGGCAAAGCAAATTCAAGAGTTGTTAGATTCTGATCTAATTGGAAAGAGTCTTAGCCCATGTGCAGTCCCTGTAGTTTTGGCACCCAAAAATGATGGAAGATGGAGGCTTTGCACTGATTCAAGAGCTCTCAACAAGATCACCATAAGGTATAGATTTCCAATCCCTAGGATAGAAGATTTGCTTGATTTTTTGGGGGTTGCAAAGTATTTTTCTAAAATTGATTTAAAGAGTGGATGCCACCAAATTATGATTAGGCCCGGTGATGAGTGGAAAACAAATTTCAAAACAAATGAAGGGTTGTATAAGTCGAAGGTTATGCCGTTTGGTTTGTCCAATGCCCCAAGTATATTCATGAGACTCATGAATGAAGTTTTGAAAGAATTTACAAGAAAGTTTGTAATAGTGTATTTAGATGACATCCTAGTATTTAGCAGTATAAAGGAAGAACACTTGAGACATCTAGACATGGTTTTGAGAAAGTTGAGTGAAGAGGAATTGATGATCAACATGGAAAAGTGTTTGTTCTTGTAGGAAGAACTCATCTACCTTGGATTTGTGATCTCCAAAGGTCATTTGAAGATGGATCAGGATAAGGTAAATGCAATTCTTTTTTGGCCTACTCCTAAGACTATTGGTGAAGTTAGAAGTTTCCATGGATTAGACACATTTTATAGAAAGTTCATAAGGGGTTTCAGTTAGATATGTGCTCCAATGTTGGAAACCATAAGAGGTGGTCAAAAGTGTAGGTTCTCTTGGACAAAGGAGGCAGATGAGGCATTTGAAACTCTCAAGAAAAAGGTAGCTCAACAACCGGTACTTGCCTTACTTGACTTTAACAAAGTGTTTCAAATTGAATGTGATGCTAGTCATGTGGCCATAGGAGAAGTCATAAGACAAGAAGGAAGACCTATAGCATTGTTTAGTTAAAAGCTCAAGGAGGCAAAGAGAAAATATTCTTCTTATGACCTAGAAATGTATGCACTAGTTCAAGCTTTGAAAAAATGGAGGCACTACCTGTTACCAAAGAAATTTGTGGTCTATACTAACAACCAAGCCTTGAGTTTCATTAATAGCCAATAAAAGTTAAACCATAGGCATATGAAGTGGGTAGAATCCCTCCAAGCCTATACCTTTTCCATAAAACTTAAGAAAGGAGTAGCCAACAAAGTACCTGATGCACTAAGTAGGAGAGTGCTACCCATATCTGAAATCCAACTAGAAAGCATTGGGATTGATGCAATGAAAGATATGTATGCTGCAAATGAGGACTTTAAGAAGATCTAGAAGGCATGTACTGAATTTGGTGAAAGGTATCATGTGGAGTTAACTGATTTTCTGATCCAAGATGGTCTTCTGTTCAAAGGCTGGAAATTGTGCATACCAAAGTGCTCAATGGGGTCTAATATCATCAAGGAAGAGAATAGAGGGGCTATGACATGCCATTTTGGCTTTTACAAGACACTTGAATTGGTAAGAAGGCACTACTTTTGGCCCAAATTGCAAGTTGATGTAAGAAAGTTTGTAGATGCATGTACCATTTGCCAAAAGGCAAAAGGAAGAAGCACTAATGCCGTTTTCTATCAACCCTTACCCATTCCCTCAAGACCTTGGGAAAGTGTGTCAATGGAATTTGTAATGGGTTTACCTAGGACCCAAAAGGGATTTGACAATGTGTTTGTGATAGTGGATAGGTTTAGCAAAATGGCACATTTCTTGCCATGTAAGTCCACTAGTCATGCATCTTATATAACAGATTTGTTTTTTAGAGAAGTAGCAAGTATTCATGGACTTCCATTGAACATAGTGTCTGACAAGAATGTCAAATTTGTTGGCCATTTTTGGAGAACTCTATGGAGGAAACCTAAATTAATGAATGAAGGGGATCTCCCTAACCTAGGGGACTTCAAATCATACCTGGGATAGCCATTGTTGCATTGGAGAAGGGACCAATCCATTGTTGGCCATAGGGTCCTTAAGAGCCTCTAGAAGACCTTATAAGATGCTCAATCAAAGAGACCTTGTGAGGAAGTATTTTTGGAAGGAAGGGATGTGGGACTTGTCGAACTGATATTCCTTAACCCCTTGTAGTGTTGTGTGGTTTCTAGGGTCCTTGGTGTGCTCTTGGATTAGGGGAACCTATCATATACCTATACCAGGGCTCTAAATCATATTAGTATCAAAGTGTAGGAGGAATCCTTTTGGGAAGAAGAATAGTACATGTCAGCAGAAGAATCAGAGGGTGAGGCTAGATGAATGCCTCCAAACATGACAAATATGGAACTTGCCAGGATGGTGCAAGAGAACAGAGAAGAGAACGACCGACTTAGAAAGTTGATTGAGAACTTGGAAGGAAGACTAGAGAGAGGAGGACCTAATGGCTCAGAGGAAGTGGGAGAAGAAGAGGAGAACCCACAAGGGCAGGAAGAAGAGGAAGTTCCTGTAGAGCATAGGTACCTGGTCAATGCCTTGAAGTTTGTGGAGAGGAGAACTATGAACCAGAAATCAAATCTTCCTATTTTCAGTGGGAAGATGGATGTCGATGGAGTGATGGACTGGATAGAGTCCTTGAACAATTTTTTTGAATGTGAGCACATTGCTGACAACCAAAGGATGAAGATGGCCAAGTCAAAAATGTAGGGAGAAACCCTGACATGGTGGAACTTTGTGCAAGGAGAAAGAGTAAAAGAGGGAAGAGGAATGATCACCTCTTGGAGGAAGATGACAAGAAAGATAAAGGGAGTATATGTACCCGAGGACTATGAAGTCCAAATACACAAGAGAAGGCAAAATCTTAGATAGAAAGAGATGGATGTTGTGCCTATAATGAATAATTTCAGAAATTGAGTATTAAGTCTAAGAAGGTTGAAGATGAAAGTGAAAGAGTGGCAAGGTATCTAAACGACCTAAGGTGGAACATACAAGAAGAATTGAACCTCTTGTGCCCTAACACTTCATAAATGCTATCAATTAGAATTAATGGTAGAGGATAAGCTCAAAAGAAGACAAGAGAAGAGTAGTAAAGGAAGGGGTAAGCAACCAAGAGGAAGGAGCAACTTCAGAGGAAGAGGATCAAATTTTGAGTTTCATGGAGAGAGTAGTCAAGACCCCTCAAGGAATGACAACAAGAACAAAGGTAACTTCAAAGGGAGGAGGGCTAAATTTAGACGTAAATCATTAGGAAGTGAAGCAAGACCAATAAAATGTTTTAATCACAACCAAGAGGGACACAGTGCCAATAGATGCCTGAAGATGATGGGGTCTAGTTCCCAAGGATAAATGAGAGTGAATCTAACCCAAGAATCAGATTACCAAGGTAGTAGTAAACCTGATTCATATGGTTATCCAGAGACAAGAGAGGCATTTATGTTGAGAAGAACCCTCTTGAAGGTACAAACACCTATGGAGCTACCTCAAAGGAAGTCTATCTTCTGCACCACTTGCCAATGATGACGAATGGTATGTAAAGCGTTGATTGACTCAGGGTCTACTAAGAATTTTGTGTCAATAGAAATGGTAGAGAAGTTGAAATTGAGGAGGATACCCCATCCATACCCCTATAAGATGTCTTGGCTCACAAAGGGGAAACAAACACTTGTAGAGGAGCAGTCATGGGTAAAATTCCAAATAGATGCATATAAAGATAATATTTTGTTTGATGTTGTTAACATGGATGATTGTCATCTCTTAATTGGAAGACCATGGCAGTACGATCTCAAAGAACACCATGATGGATTTATGAATACCTACTCCATCACAAAGAATGACAGGGTCATAGAGCTACTGCCCCTCACTGAAAAAAATGAAGAGCAGAAAGAAACTGAGTCCAAAGTGATGATGATGGAGGACAAACCATTCCTCAAGGAGATAAAGATGGAAGAAGGAATATGCTATGCATTGCTTCCAATACCAACCTCAAAGGAGAGGCTTGCTGCAGATGATAGGGCAGAAGGAAAGGACAAGGATCTCAGTCTGGAAGTGAAGGAGATCATTGGCAGATACCAAGGAATAGTTGCAGATGGAGTGCCGAGGAGTTTGCTGCAAATGAGAGAGATCAGTCACTGTATTGACTTGATCCCAGGGGCCACATTGCCAAACAAGGCTACATACATAGACCTTCCCAAACATGAGTCACCTAGACTTGAGAAAGTGTTAGACACAAAGATTGTAAAGAAGATCAAGAACAATGAGTATAAACAATACTTGGTCAAATGGAAAGGAAAACCAGACCTTGAAGCCATTTGGTTGGATGAAGATCAGATCAAGAAGCATGGCACTACATTACATGACCTCATCTCAAGTGGACTTGAGATTCATTCACTTCGGGAGTATGGTGCAAGAGGACCTCTTGACTAAGATAATAAGAGCAATAAAGGCTAAAGGTCACACATGGGAATGTGACCTTTCAATCTATGTAATAGAGTAGTCTTGTTTGATTTTTGTAATAAACCCCACCTTGTCACCCAATGACATGGATTTGGCAAATTGATGAGCCTCCATGGGAATATGGGTGTAGGGGTTTTTGGTCTAGTACTTTATAGATTTTTATATGTTGGATATGTCTTAGGAAGGTTTAGGACATGTTGAAACATCTCTAGGTAGGCGGATTTAACATATGTCAAAAGTTCCTCAAACTTGACAACTTTTGGTTGCAAACAACAACTTCCTTCCAATGGTCCCCTCAGTTCAAAAGGTGGTTGATAACCATTGAGGAGGGTATCATATTTCATTCCCAATCATCATTGGGGGGAGAGGATTACTTTGTAAACATTTGGCATCATTGAAGTAATACAATTATGAGAATTTCCTGCAATTCTGTTATTCTACATGGTGTACCATACTATACCATCATTTTGGAGTTTGGAAACTATTGGGATGTGTTAGAGTGGCCAATCACCTTTCAAATGCATCAAGTTCGAGGTCCTAATTCACCAAGATAAGGAAGAACCCTACAATTTTTTGGCAGTAGTCTAGACTTGACAGTTTTGCCTAGGGTTTTACAAAGAAATGACCTCATCTTGCTGATCCTTCATTGGTGGTTCACGGCTTTGGAGGGGATGCAAGTATGGGCAATGTATTTTAGGATTTTGAAGGCCTATTGCAGGTTAGGACTAGTTGGAGGTGAGGGTTTGATGCATTAAAGTGGGCAACTCCATGTGGCCACCATGTATGTGTAAGTAAACAGGTCTCACATCAGGGGTTAGAGGTCTGATCATAGCCTAAGACTTAGGAATTGGTATATTTTCCATGTCCTAAGAGTGTTCCTTGAGTTGTTTTGGTGAGTTAAGGTCTATGTGTAGACACTCCTTTGTAAAATAGGTCCAATTGGGGCTATTAGGTATCCTAACCATGATAGGCTTTGGATTCGTGTGTTTCCACCCGGTGAGAAACCTTGGGGTTGGTTTGGTAACTCTCATAAGGGTATCCAAATTTGGAATTTTTTTCCTGAGTCTTTTGGGGAAATAGGGATTTAAGTGTGGAAAATTGGTCTGGCAGGGCTACTAGGATTAGTAGGCCTTGTTGCAACAGTTACCCCAAACCGGTAGAGGGAACATAAATTAATGAATGAAGGGGATCTCCCTAACCTATGGGACTTCAAATCAAACCTGGGATAGTCAGTTTTTGCATTGGAGAAGGGACCAATCCATTGTTGGCCATAGGGTCCTTAGGAGCCTCTACAAGACCTTATGAGATGCTCAATGAAAGAGACCTTGTGAGGAAGTCTTTTTGGAAGTAAGGGATGTGGGACTTGTAAAACTGATATTCCTTAACCCCTTATAGTGTTCTGTGGTTTCTAGTTTCCTTGGTGTGCTCTTGGATTAGGGGATCCTATCCTATACTTGGTTATTCTTCCAAAATGGTACTCTTAGTACTTAGTGTGACAAGTTTCACCACTCAACATTCTAACTTACACTTGTGTGCATGAGAGGTGGCCCTTGGGTTTGAATATGATCCTTGATGATGAATTGAATTCTCTGTGAAGCCGAAAATTTGTTTTAGGAACAACTCATCTGCACGTATAGGCTTGGCCTAGAGGTTTGACATATGAACTTTAGAGTTTGGAATTGGCAGTAATCATACTATTAAAGTGCATGACATTCATGTTACATCATTTGTAGGGTCTTCCTATTGTATTGTAAGACTTGTTAACATTTAATATAGTGAGATCTATATTTGATGATGATTTTTCTTCAGTCTTTTTTTCAAAATACATCCTATGTTAGTTTTTTGGGGTGATTCTACTTACATCATTCATTCTCAATTTAATTTTATTAGCTCTAATTTATGAGTTAGAGTAGCAGCATATTGTAAAGCGGAAAAAGATCGAACCCTAGTTGCTCTCCCCTCTTCCAACTCCAAGGAGAGAGAAGGGAGGTTACTAGGGTTGACGGTTTTCACTTAGGGGAGACTTTAGATTCAAAAGAAGGGTTGAAACCCACAAGATCCAATCCCACACAATGCAAGATTGGATTCTAAATGAGTTTCAAGGGTTAAGACAGCAAGGCTACCCTCTTTTGTAAAGAATGTGCATAGAATGATTAAGCTAGGAATGCATAGAAAGTAGGAAAGATTTGCTTATAAACTGAGATAGGGATATAGGATGAAGCCGCGGACCTGGAATTAGCAGTAAAATGTTGATACGGCGCTGTCCTGCAAATTTGAGCAAAAGTTGACGGGACGATGGCGCCCGGCGTGCACACGGTCCTCCGAAAAATCTGCGAAACGAAGGGGGATCTGTTCGTCTCTGCTCAAGGATTCCAGATCTTCAATTTCAGCCGCGTACTTGCAACCTACACACAGAAAAGCGAAGACGATTGGGGGGTTAGGGATTAGGGGTTTGCCCTTAGGTCAAACCCCGGTTTTGGAATTAATCAAGAAATGAGAAATGCTGTAAATGTAAATGATTGTAATGTAAAACAAGTACTAATACCTTGTTGTAAGGATGTTTGTATCCTTATGTGCAAAGGTATAGATGTTGTTGTATGTTGTATGTTGTAGTATGTGATCTCCTCTTCAATGGTTGAATCCTTGTCTTGAATGCAACACTTAGCCTTGAATGGAGACTTAGAATGATCAATTGCTTGAAGGAATGTTTGAATGCTTGAATGCTTGAATGCTTGAATGTTTGAATATCGCTTTCGCCTTTTTTCCCATCCATCCAAATGAGAGAGGAAAATGTCATTTATATACTTGTCAATTAGGGCTGATAGACTGATTTTCCCAACCTTAGGCCGACCAGGAAATGATATTTTCCATTTTGCAAACAAAAAGACCCGAAGTCCCATAGGAGACCGGGCCCAAAAAAGGGCCAGGGACCAGGGCGCTGGGTGCCCTGGTCCTGAAGGACTAGGGCGCTGGGCACCCTGGTCCTGAAGGACCAGGACGTTGGGCGCTCTGGTCCCACCTCCCGAGATAGCAGGGTGCAAGGAGGATCAGGCCAGGGTGCTGGAAAAATGCAGTTTTTGGTGTCGTGGACAAGTTTCGGGGTCTCCATTCAGGTTCCGTGTTGCGTCGCCATCGTGAAGACCCAAATGCGGTCGAAATTGCAAGTGTCACAATTTTAGGATGCTACATTTAGCCCCCACTTTAGCGGGAGTATAGGCGTACGCTCATACTTCTGGTAAAGTACAAGGAAACAACATTGAAAGACTTTCATCACGTCAAGGAGGCAAGACACACCAAGCCCCCAGTGGACTAAGGATCTTACGACTTCGATTGACAAAGTAAAAGGGAAGATCACGAGGGAGAACCATGACTGTCAGTAGTAAGGTTCCCTCACTATGAGTCATGCAAGAGAAATACCAAAAATTTTCAAGGCAAAGCTAAGTTCGCCAAGAAATTTTCAAGTATCCTGAAGGGATAGACGAGGTGTATGCCCCCCTACGTTAAAGCGATCGCACACGCCTCAACAGGGGTGATTGCTTTAACGTAGTGATACACATAAGAAATGAAAAGGGAAAGGAGCACGTTATCACAAGGATTTAGCCCCCAAGTGTGAGATAAACCCAAGGATAATAGACACAAAGCACGAGGTGACTTCGCTTTCCTCGGGGTCAGTATGCTGTATGATAAGTCATGTATATATATCATATGTATGTATGCATAATTGTTCTTCATTCCCCAATCAAGGAAGGTCACCTAGAAGAAGGGAACACATGTGTCTTTTGAGTCAACATGAGAGAGACCAAAAGAGATCTCAATGCTTTGCATCGTCCTCAAGTAGACAACACTAAGGACAACAAATAGAAGAATGAGAATAACACATAGAAGAAGTAACAAAAGAGAGGAGGAGAGAATTTGCTATGCTAATGTAACTAGTCTAACACGTCATCTACCCCCCGATCTTGCTGATCAATGTTTCGGGAAGGCAGGGAACACGCTAGAGGAGGAACATCCAACACAGCAGATGGAGCTATCACAAGATCCAAACAAGGGCTATGTTCATGTTCCAAGCCACATTGTTCTTGTCTAGGAGCTAGGATAAGTGCTTTAGAAAATTCGTTAGATAAATGGTTATCAATATCAACAAGTTCATATTCACTATCAGAAGCAAGAGGAGTAACATGTTCATCATGAATAACATTTTCATCTATATCATCATCAAGATTTATAAAAATAGGGTCTTTAACTCGCACAGGATCAAGACCATCATGCATCTTATGTTTAGGAGATTTTGGAGAAAATGGAATAATGCTTGTTGAAGGTGTTTTTGGAGATTGCAAAGTTTGAGAAGCAGCTGCTTGAGCTCTAAGACGACGCTTTCATCGGCGTTCACGTGTAGAACGATTTCGTCTAGTCCTAGTAGGAAGTGGAGAAGATTGAGGAGGAGGAATGTTCTCATCCTTATCACTTGGGTGTTTAGGTTGTGGTCTCTTAGACTGGATAATAGGAGAAGAGGAAGGTCTCTTCTCTCTATAAAAAGAAGGAGGAGGAACTGCTCCGTATAAAGGAGGAATATTTGGTTTAGGAAGGAGACCAAGTCCATCATGACGAGGAGGTATAGGTCTACTTTTAGAAGGTTTATTAGGCATAGACATAGTCACATCCATAGGGATGGGTTGGGAATCTTCTTGAGGAAAGACATTAGTTTTATCTTTCAAAGGAAGAACTTCCTTCTCAAGAATGATAGGAATATCAAGTTTAGGTGTTCTAGGTTCACTTAGAGATAGGATCATATCTGTTTTCCACTTTTGATAAGATTTGAAAAGATGATCACTTCGCGGAGGAAGAGATTGGAATTGTTTAGGCCAAAAATAATCAATAGGAACGCTAGAAGTTCTTTCAGCTGGTTTAAAGAGACTATGATTGACAGTAACAACTTCACCATTATGGGGAAATTTCAAACACTTATGAATAGGAGAAGCAATAGCTTTCATGGAAGATAGCCAAGGATAGCCAAGCTTCACACGAAATTGTTCGGATGAAGGAATAATAGCAAAGCTCACATCAAGGGATTTGTTATGAACTTCAATAGGTAATGTAATAGAACCAATTGCAGGAGAAGAAAATGCATCAAATAATTTCACAACCACATCTATTTTGTCATAGATCACTTGATTCAATTGCAAAGTAAAAAGAAATTCTTCGGTAATAACATTAACCATGCACGAAGGATCAATAAGCACTCCACGGCAAGGTGTATTCTGGACTTTTGCAACTATGTATAAAGGACCATCGGGTGCCCTAATAGTTTCACTAGAATCAAATGTGATGGAAGGTTCTTTAGGGTTTTCTTGCTGCTCTACAAAGTTAATCACATTCGGAGTCATAGACACAAGACCATCAGATGAGAGAGAGGAATCATTAGTCTCAATCACATTAGAGGTATGAGAAGGTAATGGATCAGTAAAAATCTGAAGATTTTGGTTAGGAGGAGCTACAGATGTATTGCCTTTATCATTCACTCCAGAAACAGAAATAGTATTATTATCAATCAAATCTTGAATTTTACCCTTTAAAGAAAAACATTTTTCAGTATCATGCCCAAGTTGATGATGAAATTGACAAAAAGATTTGTTATCAAAATAAGGTGAATTTATCTTTGCAGGATCAATTTGCCTTACAGGAGGAAGAGTAAGCACATTTTGTTCCAATAACTTATTCATAATGCACTGGAAAAGAAATTTGAGCATACAAATGCTTATATCTACCAATGAAATCAGTCACTTTTTCTTTAACACCTTGTTTACAATGCATTAAATCAATCAAAGTAACTTTAGGACTTACATTGTTTTGAAATTGTTGAATAAAAGCATTTGCAAGTTGTTCAAAAGAAGTAATAGAATAAGAAGGCAACGAGCAATACCATTGTAGGGCTTTGTCTCTTAATGTCCTAGTAAATAGTTTTGCAAGCAACCTTTGGTCATAAGCAAAATCAGTACATATTGTTTGAAAAGTCTTAACATGTGTTAGAGGATCTCCTTTACCATTATAAAGCTCCAAATGCGGGATTTCAACATGTTTAGGAGGGATAGCTTGAACAATGTCAAGAGAAATTGGGCTCGCAACATCAAATGTGGGCACACTAAACTTAGATTGATTCATAGAGGCAATTTGTTGCTGTAAAGAAGAGACAGTTTGTGCAAGATTGTTAATGGTCGCTTCAGTCGAAGAATTCATATTAGATGTGTTAGATTGAGATGGAGGTGTTATGTTATTGAAAGAAGGTAAAGAGTAAGGTGCTGGGACACTATGATAGTTAGTCATAAGAGAGGATTGGAAAGGAGGAACACTACAAGGAGGAATGGAATGGTTGAATGAATTGCCCCCTTGCGTCATGTTCATTTATGGAGATGTAATAGGGACACTCATTAAAGGAATGAATGAAGAAGTTGGATTAAATGAAGGAAGAGGGTTAATTGAAGAGGAAGGATTGCCCCCATGACTGGTGATCATAGGCGGAATGTCTTGTATAGAAGTAGTCATTATGTTTGATGTAAAGGTAGGTATGCTAGCAATAGAAGTTGTCAGAGGAATAGAATGATTGACTTGAGTGGGAGGTTGTGTATAACCTAAAGTTTCGGCACAACTCTTTATAGGCATCACATTCGAATCCACAATGTGTGCAATACCACGCAAAATATCAATTCCATTCTTATCACTTTGAAGCATATGTTTTAGACCCTCAATTAAAGGAAGAGCTTGACTATCGGGGTATTCTTGAGACATCCATTGTCGAAAATCGTCAAATTGATTATCCAATTTCGCAAGTTGTTCTACAGAAACCTCATGGAGAGCTTCTTCATCATTAGGAGGATTAGAGGAATTACCCATGTCCTCGTTAAAAAGGCTATTCAAATTAGGTTCCATCTCCTCAGTAACTAAACCTTGGAATGACTTAATTCTACGACTTCGTTTAACGGGAATGGTGTAAGTAGGGCTTATTGTTGTAAAACTCATGCACTAGAAAGGGAGAGAAGATTTTGAATTTAGAGGTAGCAAATTTCAGTAAAATCAGCCAATCTTCTAGATTTAAGCTGTTAAATGCAATCACGACAATCTCCCGAAATTTCGGAAAAAAATGTCAGGGACCGTGGCGCTCGGAGTGCACATGGTCCTCGCAACTTTTTTCGAAATTTGCAGGGATGAAAGTTATGATGATTTTAAAGCTAATCTGAAAAAATTGAGTGATTTTACGATCTGTAGATAGGCCAAATTAAAGTTGCAATCTCAAAATTGAACCCTACCCAGATTGTCGAAAAATGCAAAATTTGAATTTTGAAAAAGAGAGGGAAACTGAAATTTTGAATTTTATGATTTTAGAGGGAATACCAAAAGCAATGCAAGTTTTGAAATTTAAAAGTTGACTCAATTTCACGCGAAATTCAATTTTGAAAGCGGAAATCAAAGTTGTTGTAATTAAGCACTTAATTTCAAAAGTCACAAATTGCAAGAATTTTGAATAAAGCACTGAAATTTCGAATGAATGCAAACACACTTTTCAGATTTAGGACAGTAGGAACACAATTTTGACACAAAATTTCAATTTCAACAATTTTCGAATAATTAGAAGCCTTAATCCAAGCAATCACAAGACCAACTTTGACTGTAATTTTGAAAGTGTTAGAATTGATAAAATCAGACAAAATTCTGGATTTTAGCAGAAAAATACAGTAAGATCTAGCTCCCGAAATTTCGGAAAAAATGTCGGGGATGATGGCGCTCAGAGTGCACACGGTCCTCGCAACTTTTTTCCAAATTTTCAGGGATGAAAGATATTGTGATTTTATTGCGGAATCCAAAATTACAGCTGATTCGGAGATGTTTTGATCAGTGAAATTGTCGGACAAAAGTTGAATCAAGAGGGTTTCAAAAATTAGGGTTTTGACACTTAACCACTTCATTTTCAGAATTAAAGAACAAATATGAATTGACAATTTGTAATAGAAGGGTAGATCTAAAACAAGCATTAACAATTAAACATTTCACAAGCTCAATTACTAAAAAGAAAATTTAGGGTTTTTATGCAATTAACCTCTAAATTTTGCAAAAGATCAAACATGGAAATGTAATCAAGGAATCCAATTTTCAAGTCTAACCATGAATAATCAGAAAGGATGTTCACGTCGGGTTCACCAAAATGTAAAGCGGAAAAAGATCGAACCCTAGTTGCTCTCCCCTCTTCCAACTCCAAGGAGAGAGAAGGGAGGTTACTAGGGTTGACGGTTTTCACTTAGGGGAGACTTTAGATTCAAAAGAGGGGTTGAAACCCACAAGATTCAATCCCACACAATGCAAGATTGGATTCTAAATGAGTTTCAAGGGTTAAGACAGCAAGGCTACCCTCTTTTGTAAAGAATGTGCATAGAATGATTAAGCTAGGAATGCATAGAAAGTAGGAAAGATTCGCTTATAAACTGAGATAGGGGTATAGGATGAAGCTGCGGACCTGTAGTTAGCAGTAAAATGTTGATACGGCGCTGTCCTGCAAATTTGAGCAAAAGTTGACGGGACGATGGCGCCCGGCGTGCACACGGTCCTCCGAAAAATCTGCGAAACGAAGGGGGATCTGTTCGTCTCTGCTCAAGGATTCCAGATCTTCAATTTCAGCCATGTACCTACAACCTACACACAGAAAAGCGAAGATGATTGGGGGGTTAGGGATTAGGGGTTTGCCCTTAGGTCAAACCCCGGTTTTGGAATTAACCAAGAAATGAGAAATGCTGTAAATGTAAATGATTGTAATGTAAAACAAGTACTAATACCTTGTTGTAAGGATGTTTGTATCCTTATGTGTGAAGGTATAGATGTTGTTGTGTGTTGTATGTTGTATGTTGTATGTTGTAGTATGTGATCTCCTCTTCAATGGTTGAATCCTTGTCTTGAATGCAACACTTAGCCTTGAATGGAGACTTAGAATGATCAATTGCTTGAAGGAATGTTTGAATGCTTGAATGCTTGAATGCTTGAATGTTTGAATATCGCTTTCGCCTTTTTTCCCATCCATCCAAATGAGAGAGGAAAATGTCGTTTATATACTTGTCAATTAGGGCTAATAGACTGATTTTCCCGACCTTAGGCCGACTAGGAAATGATATTTTCCATTTTGCAAACAAAAAGACCCGAAGTCCCATAGGAGACCGGGGCCAAAATAGGGCCAGGGACCAGGGCGCTGGGCGCTCTGGTCCCACCTCCCGAGACAGCAGGGTGCAAGGAGGATCAGGCCAGGGTGCTGGAAAAATGCAGTTTTTGGTGTCGTGGACAAGTTTCGGGGTCTCCATTCAGGTTCCGTGTTGCGTCGCCATCGTGAAGACCCAAATGCGGTCGAAATTGCAAGTGTCGCAATTTTAGGACGCTACACATATAATATTATTTTATGTTTCTAACTGTAAAGTAAACATTGTAAGATTGACATGAAATTTTAAAATTTGTGATACTAATGAAGTTCATATGAACACCATTTTCTTGTTTTTGTTTGATACTGTGAAAATAAAATTTAACTAGTTTCACCATTTAAAAATATTTAATAATAATTTAAAAAACCAAAATGATTTGAGCACCTTAATTTTCAATTGTTAAAATATATAAATGATGCTCTAAAGTATATTATTTGCCTTCTGTAAATGAATGACATACTTTGTTAGATCTCTTTATTCTTCCAGAAAAAATTCTGGACAGTTGTTATATTGATACCAACCACAAGGATGAATCTTGTGATTTTGAAAAGCTTAAACATAGATGACGGGAAGAATTGAAAGAACTTTGAGAATAATTTTTTATGATAAATTGTCTATAATATATAGTCTAGTAGGGTGTGGTCAAGTGGTTAGGCCTCTTGGTTATCATAGCGAGAAAAGTTCAAGTCCTCTAAAGGACATCTAAGTGCTCAAAGACAGGAATGAATATCTTTACGCCGAGAGGCGTTCCTACAGTCGTAGCAGGGGGGAGTGAAGGCATCCATGTATACACTAAATAAAACGGAAACCTATTGGTGGCCATGCATTGTAACAACTCCAAGTATGTGTGGACGGTTAAAGAAAATGGCAGACGTAATTGATGAAGATGAAACGACTGGATTCCTTTTATTTATTATTAATGGTGTTTATCTCTACTTGTGAGGACTGTTATATCGACTTTGATTGTGAAATCCATAACATTCGACATTGATTCAATTATTGGTGAGCTACATTTCACAATCTTCTTTAGTATGTTTTCCTTCTGTTTCAGTATGCTTTTCTTTATTTGATTTCACAATCTTACTTGTGCAGGTGTCTAGTTTGAATTGCGACTGTTCATTGTTCTTGCAAATATTTGTGCACATTTCTTTAGAGCTGAAGATATTTCATGTGCTCTGCTATTTCCAGCAAACCCTCAAATCTGCAATACTATTATTTGGTTGTTTTTAACTTTCACTTAAGATCGACTAAATTAATGAATTGATGCAGTACATCCCCTATACCAAACCCTAAACAGATAGTATTTTCCACTTATCATGAATCTGATATGTTCTTTGGAGGAGACCACGATAGGTAGAAGAATAAAAAACTATGGAAGAGGGAATCCATGAAGGCATGCATTGTTCTCATACGAGGAAAAACATGTAGAAAAATTGTGGGAGGGATTTAAATCTAAAAGTTGTCTCATATGACTATGCTAGAGTGCTATTGCAGAAATTAAGTATATTTTTTCTGTGTTTTCCTAATTTGTAATTTGTATGTGTTGGATTTAGAATACCAAATTATTTGACTTGTAAAATTATTCTAATACCCACAATTGGCAGTGATTAAATATTGCTCCACTGACCTAAAATGTTTCACCTAGATCTTTAGATTTAAAATATTTTTTTATGTGTGTCTTATACCTGCTTATTCAATCATTTCATCAATTAAAAAGTTTTGAGACATGCATAGATTTTACCTTCTCCCATATATTTCGATTCTATTTAATCATTTCTATTGTTGTGTTAAAGCAATATAATTTGAATATATGATTTTCTTTTAAAAAAATTCATCAATGCAACCTATTTCATTAATGCAATCTATGTAATCATTGTTTCATGATTACATCATTGCTGAAGCTATGCATCCAGAGAATTGATCAGCTCACTGCTACAATAAATGGTGACCTTCTGGGTTGTTACGCTGAGAGGCGTTCCTATACAGTCACAGTAGGGGAGTGACGGATAGAATAAAAGTAGAATATTCTGTGTAAACATTAAAGAAAACTGAAAAATGCTGGAAGACCAAGCACCACATGCAGCTGTGTAGACCATAATATAAAACTGTTCACACCCCAGAATTACAAAACAAATGGCAGCTGAAGAGTCTGACGTTACAATGCTTGGTTACGAAAGCATTTGTTTTGAATGTGGAAGATTAAATAATAAAAAAAGAGGTAGTTGGAAGGGGGAGTGGTGCGTTGCAGGAGTCATAGCCTGAGAATAAATCTTTTTATGCAACCCCATAGTGTGTGATGGTTGAATCCTCTGAATATCATTCATACTCTTCCATGTCCCCTTTAAGATATTTTTGAAGTGTAATTAAAAGAGACAACATCAATGGGGAATGATAAAGAAAGACAGAGGATTTACAATTCATTTACTTTAAAATAAAATAAAAAATTTAATAGGGAACTTAGAAATGATTTGCATTCAAAAAGAAAAATATAATATCTAATTTTTTTTAGAAAGGTTCTATTCAAAGATTTAAATAAATAGAATGTATTTCTATTTTTCTTCAAGTGATTTGCATAAAAAAAAGGAACAATAGAATAAAAATGTTAGATTAAATTCTATTTTTTCTCAATTACACAATTAAAAAGATACTCTATTCAATTAGTTTCTATTAATGCATTCACAATATTAATTTATTAATTTTTTTTACACATATAAATCAAAAGGAAATTTTAAGAGCATGTGAATTTGCATAGACTATTATTATAGAAAGATTTTAAAAAAGGAAATAATGTAATTTCCAATTTAGAAAAAGATTAAAAAAAATGAAAGAATCTTAATTTTCAATTTGGAAAGATAAATTTCTATGTTTCTAAATTTTTATCATAAAAATATAATCTTTCTAAATTCAAACTTACATATACGAAAACTTAAAAAATACTATATAATATTTAAGATATAAAAATATTTATTATTAAAAGTTTCTAATTTATCATATAGATGTGATTTTTCTATTTTAGTTGAGTTATAAAATTTTCAAAAATAACATTTGATGATTAATTTAAAAAGGTCAAAAAGAACTTTTATGTTAATTATAAAAAATTTAAAAGGTTAAAAGAAAATAATTTTAATTAAAAAAAAGTAAGTTATTTTAGAATGCCTTAGTTTTATTAGAACAAAGTTTAAAGTTATACATTTTATAGAAGTATTGAAAAAATGTACATAATAATGAAGATAATAAGTTTTATGAATTCACAATCCTACAATATTAATCCTAATTGTAGCTTAAGCTTAATCTTAACCTTAAACTTAATATTACCCTAATTTAACTCTAAGGTTAAATTAATTGAATCATAATCGTAATTCTAACCCTAATTGAAATCTAATACTAATCATAACTATGATCAACCAATTATCATAATCAAACCCTAACCTTGACAATATCCTTAATCTAGACCCAATTGATCCCTAACCATAACCTAACCCTAAACTTTGCTACAAACTTATAATTTAGCACTAATTACAAGTTAAACTATAATCTAACAATAATTGAACCATAGCCCTAGATTTAATTTTAACCCTAATTGAACTCTAGTTCAAAACTTAACCCTAACCCTAATTGAACTTTAATCATAATTGAACATTAATCCTTATTAAATCCTAACCCTAATCTACCCCATACCTTGATCCTAACTAAGCCCTTACCATAATCAAACCTTAATCATAATTGAAACCTAACTATAATCAATTATAACCTTGACCATTAACCCTAAACCTAACTCTTACTTAACCATAACCCAAAACTCTAACCCTAATAATAACCCTTAGTCCTAACCATAACTCAAAATGTACCTCCAACCATAACCCTGTTCCTAATCTTAACCATGATGTAGACCATATCCCTAACTGTAATCCTAACACTAATCCTAAACCCTAACACTAACCCTAACCCCTAAACTAAAAATAACCATTATTTAAACTCTAATCCTAATCCTAACCCTAACCCTAACCATTATTTAAACCCTAACCTTGACCTAACCATAGTTCTAACCCTAAACATGATGTAAACCCAAACCATAATCCTAATCCTAACACTAACCCCTAACCCAAACCCTAAACATGAAGTAAACCCAAATAATAATCCTAATCCTAACACTAATCCCTAACCCAAACCATAACCCTAAACCATAACTTAACCCTAAACTTAAATATAACCCCAATTGAATTCCAACCATTACCTAACCGTAAGCATAACTCTAACTATAGAATAAAACCCTACCTACAACTTCAACCTCAATATAACCCTAATTAAAGCCTAACCTAATCCAAACCCTAACTCTTATTGAACTCTAATCCTATTGAATTCTAGCGCAAACCCTAACCTTAATTAAACTTTAATAATAATTTAATTGTAACCCTAATGTAATTGAATCATAAAGCTAATTCTAACCCTAATTGAACTCTTATACGAACCCTAACTATAATTAAAACCTTACCATAATCAAACCCTAACCTTGACAATATCCCTAATCTAGACCTAATTGAACCCTAAACCATAAGCCAATCCTAAACTTCAACCTTAATCTAGCCATAATTGAAGCCTAACTATAACCTAACCTTAAATTTAAATATAACCCCATAATTAATCCCTAACTACAACTTTAACTCTAATCTAATCGTAACTAAATCCTAGCCTAAACTTAATCCTAGCCCTAATTAAACTTGAATCGTAATTGAACTCTAATCTTAATCTAACCCTTACCATAATGAAACCCTAATCATATTTTAACACTAACTTTAATTAGCTATAACCTTAACCCTTAATTCTAATCTCTCTAATTGAATGCTAACCCTAACCTAACCCTAAAGTTAACTCTAACCATAGAAATAAACCTTACCTACTACTTCAACCTTAATATAACCCTAATATGAACCCTAACCCTTATTGAATTCTTATCCTAATTTAATACTAACCCTCATCCTCACCATGCCTTATCCTAACCATAATTGGACCCTAATTGAACCCTAAACTTAATTCTAACCCTAGAATTAAAAGTTACCATAGTTGAAGCCAAATCCTAATTGAATTCTAGCCCAAACCCTTACCCTAATTTAACCCTAAGCTTAGAGTAATTGGATCATAATCATAATTCTAACCCTAATTAAAATCTAATTATATTAATCATAACCATGATCAACCACATATCATAATCAAACTCTATCCTTGACAAGATCCCTAATCTTGACCTAATTGAACCCTAACCATAAAATAACCCTAACGTTAGTTAGAACCTTATAATTAAGCCTTAATTACAAGATAAACTATAATCTAATGTAATAATTGAATTGTATCCCTAGATTTAACTCTAACCCTAATTGAACTCTATTCCTACTTAACCCTAACCCTAATTGAATTTTAATCATAATTATACACTAATCCTTATTCAATCCTAAACCTAATCTAACCCAGACCTTGATCCTAAGCCCTTAGCATAATCAAACGTTAAGTGTAATTGAACCCTAACTCTAATTAACTATAACCTTGACTCTTAACCCTAAACCTAATTCTTACTTAACCATAACCCTAAACTCTAACCCTAATAATTATCCTTAGTCCTAACCCTAATACCTAACCCTAACCCTAACCATAACCATAACTCAAAACTTATCTCTAACCCTAATCCTAATTTCCTAACCTTAACAATGACATCAACTGTATCCCTAACTGTAATCCTAACACTAACCCTACACCCTAACTCTAACCCTAACCCTAACGTAAACATAACCATTATTTAAACCCTAATAGCCCTTATGTCATAAAACTAAACCCTAACCCTAACCCTAACCCTAACCTAATCATAATCCTAACCCAAAACTTGTTCATAACCCAAACCCTAAACATAATGTAAACCCAAACCATAATCCTAATCCTTACACTAATGCCTAACCCAAACCATAACCCTAAACCATAACTCAAGCCTAAACTTAAATATAACCCCAATTGAATTCTAACCATTACCTAACCCTAAGCATAACTCTAACTATATAATCAAACCCTACCTAAAACTTCAACCTTAATCTAACCCTAATTAAACCCTAACCTAATTCACACCCTAACACATATTGAATCCCTAATCCTAAGAGAATTCAAGCCCAAACCCTAACCCTAATTAAAATTGAATACTAATTTAATTGTAACTCTAATGCAATTGAATCATAAAGCTAATTTTAACCCTAATTGAACTCTTATAAAAACTCAAGCTATAATTAAAACCCTACCACAATGAAACGCTAACCTTGACAATATCCATAATCTAGACCTAATTGAACCCTAATCCATAACCTAATCCTAAACTTCAACCTTAATCTAGCTATAATTAAAACCTAACCATAACCTAACCCTAATTTAAATATAACCCTACAATTAAGCCCTAACTACAAGTTCAACCCTCATCTACCCATAACTAAATCCTAGCCTAAACTTAATGCTAAACCTAATTAAACTGTAATCGTAATTGAACTCTAATCTTAATATAGCCCTTACCATAATCAAACCTTAATCATATTTCAACCCTAACTATATTTAACTATAACCTTAACCCTAACCTAGATTGAAATTTAATCATAATCTATTCCTAACCTTAATCTATCCCAAACCCTAATCCTAATTAAACTTTTATATTAATTTAACCCTAACCTTAATGTAATTGAACCATAACCCTAATTCTAGCCCTAACTTTGATGTAAACCCTAAACGTAATTATAACTCTAACCATAAACTTAACCTTAACACTAAACCCTAACCCAAACAAATAGAAAATAATAATAACAATTGCAACAATAATATTACATATTATTGCAACAAACATTAATAATATAATATTATATAAATTTATTTTGAATTTTTTATTGTTTCCCATGTTGCGTCGCGACTGCTACTAGCTTACATATATTTGATTTTAATCAAATATATATATATAATACGTCGAGAGATATCCTTCTCGAGGGACCTATTTTTATCATGTACCCCGAACTCTAATAGGCGCCTCGAGAAGGATATCTCTCGGTGTATTATATATATATTTGATTAAAATCAAATATATGTAAGCTAGTAGTATTTGTTTTACAAGTGGTTGTAGCTAGGGAACGTTGGAAGGATGTCGTCATAAATATGAGGATTTAATAATTAGCTTAATTCATTTATTGACTCGAGTTACTTTCAAATTATATTGATGGTTTTTAAAATAATGATTATAAATTCAAGTATTTACTGTGCAGTTTGAAGAATTTGTTATACTACAATATTTAGGCTAAATGTGTTATTCATTGTATTTAATTTTGTATATATACATTTTGAATGTTTAGTATGGTGATTTGGCATATGGAAGCCGTACCTTCTAATATATTTAGCCGAAAAATTAGCAGTCCAAAATGGTAGCTCCATAGGAGGGTTAATAGATATTATATTTCAAGTATTACATCTCAATATATCATTTTTACTCTTATAATATTAGATATAGATTAAAATTTTATCTTATTAATATATAATTTCATTGTTGCCTTTGAAATATCATCCTTTGTGTTAGAATGATCAAACTCCACAACGGATGACTAGTCCACACTATCTACATTTGAAGCCCCAACGACCACCTTTAGAAACTTCAAATATCACCTCACACTATCTCATAATTTTTATCCATAATGAATTAAGAATGACACCCATAGGCTACTAAAATGAGATAAGTCAAGGGCCAAATATCATTGTCGTGAGGGAACCCATGTTTTGGAAACACATTATTCACCATTGCTTTTAAACCATCAGGCCATTTTAGTTTTATCAGTGCTTCAATCACTAGCTTGGTGCTTTCTTACGTTTCTCCCAAGTCTAGCATAATAACAATAAATACTAAAGCAATATTTGAGTTTACTGCAACAATGCATCGAATATAGCAAGGTTTTTCTCATCACCATCCTTATTAGCCTACAATACCACTAGTGATTTTGTTTTGAACACTTTCTTTAGCCACACCATTGATATTTCAACATTGAAGGCAATTTGCCTCTTTTTAGCAATAAGGTAGATGGCCAAATCCATTTTTTACAATCTTATACTTCTCACATGTAACCAATTAGAAATCATAACCTCTCTCTCCATTAAATTAATGTGTGATCATGTCATAATAGGGAAATCCTTAACATCATTTTACCTGAGCATCACCATCTTGTTAGCCATATCAATCACCAAAGTGACAAGCTTATTTGCCTCCCCATTCACTTCCTTATACATGTGACACACATTAAATACATCAAACAATTTTAGAAGCTCCTCACAACTTTGCAGTATATTGTTTAGTTTCCAATTTTGATACTTACCACTATGAATTGCATTTATTGTTATTATAAAATCTCCTATTATTAATTTATTTATTCCAAGTTTAATTCCTTCTTGAACATATTGCTTGAAACTCAACTTCATTATTAGTGTCAAATAACTTTTTTATTATTGTCCCAAGCACTTCACTTTTGTGATTATTGAATATATATCTAGCACCCAATACACCTAGGTTTCCCTTAAAAGCACAAACAAAATTCATCTTAACCCAATTGTCCTACTCCATTTTGCTTTTATTTTTACAGATCTCATGAATTAGATTGTGTTAGTTTTTTAGTTGCATATTTGTTAATTGTTAATTTTTTATTGACAATAATTACTTCTTAGACACATGTTTCTTAATTGAGTTACTTTTTGAACGTATATTGAAATTGAAAAATTACATTTACAATTTTTTTGATGGAGGTCTAGACGTACAAGCATGATAACCTAGCAAGGGCACAAAGCTTGCGAGCCACCAACCTAGTGAGGGCCTTCATGGAGTAGTTTTTTCCACCTGATATGGGGGCACAAGCCTATAGACTAAAACCTCTTTGACTAAGAGCCAAGGACTGAGGAGTATCCATTCCGCCAAATTTCCCCACGACACGATCCTAGCCTCATTCTTTATGATGTTGGAGCCTTGCACTCAACAAGACTTGATCCTTGGTGGGCTCGTTTGGAGCCATTGAAATTCATTAATAGACCAAGGCCCCATTGACTATATTTACATTTTTATTGAAATATGAATATATTGATATAAGTGTGTTTGTTATTTGATTTTTTATTTGACATTATTTAATTTTATCTTGGTATCTAGGTTCATTTTTTTTAACAAACTTGTGTTGATTAGAAAAAAGATAAAAAATATAATATTCTAATAAAATATAATAAAAATTAAATTTATAGGAAATGAGGGATATATATATATATATCATGAAATCATTTGAACCAAAAGTTTGGGGTCCAATGTGGCAAATTTAAATTAATAAAATTATACATGTGGCTTGGAGAGAAAATGGTGGCATATAGGTGCTATATAAGTGGGTCAAAGTGGAGGGGTGCAATTAGATCCTCTACTAGTGTGTTGTAAAGTTTTGTTGTACATCTTGCATATTTTATATTGAAATGTTGTTATTGTCAAGTGGTGTGTTGTGAACCTCAATAACATCAAATCTTTGTTCCTAGATGTAATGTATTTAATGTTGTGGGATACTATATTTGGAAGGTCATAATACTTGTTATATGAATTTGTGCTTTATGTGAAACAAGACACTAAATTGAGAGTATACTAAATTTCATCCTTTGGAATTTCTTGTATGTAACATTAGATCATGATCCAAGCCATGTTGAATACATAAATTCATGGGTTTTCTTTGGAAGTTTTAATGACTTTTGAAGGAGCCAAATGTTGGTGCCCACGTTGTGATTGAAAATTAGAAGCAATAAATTTTCATATTGTTTTCAAGTAATGAGTTTACATAGTAAGTTTTCCTATTGATCCTTGTTTAGATCATGGCTCATGTGCACCTAGGAGAGCTCTTTAGTTAATGAACTTAGAAATGTGAGGGGTTGAGAGTATTTGGAATGTTGCTAATATTCTACCAAAATTAATGCATGGAGCAAAGTTAATGTTGTTGAAATTTTCATGGTATATGTGAATAAATTTGGTGTTAATATAGTGAGCGAATCCTTTCTGTGATTGGTTTCTTCTCTTGAAAGTTTTTTCAAGATACATATGGTGTTACATGTATGCATTTACAACATTATTTTTTATTTACTTAAGCCCCAATTTTGATTTTTTTTCAATCACATTGTTGATATAAATAAAAAATCATGTCTAGTTTGATATCAATCTCTATACTCTAATAATATTATTTGCAATTTCAAATGAGTGGTGTTAAAGCTTGTTTGTTATGACTTGCCAAGGGATGAGGAGGAGAGAATCTTTTTGTGGTAATTTTGTTTCTTAATGTAAGTGTTTTTAAAATGCTGAAATTAGATTTGAATATGATAGTCAAGTTGAGATTGGAAGTAGAAAAATTCAAAGGGAAACATTTGAGTTGTGATAACAATAAAGGATTTATTCCTCTTAAAATGACTTTAGGTTAGGAGAAGATTGATAGAAAGGAAATGAGTACTTTAAGGCTACCATTTTTATTTAATGTTGTTGAATGTATTAACAATGAAGATATTTGGTAATGTCCACACCTATAATAACAATATTACTATGCGAAAGATAGATCTCATGCAACATGAGATGTTCATTGGCCAAAATGGCCAAAACACTCTAATAATAAAAATATGTAGAAATAGAATAAACCCTTGAGGTGGGTTAACACTGCATAACACTCATGGAAGAAGTCACTCCATGCTACATATCCAAGAGATCCCAAACACAATGTCATACTCATCACCCATCTTTACAATGATATTCATATTCTTTATGTACACCTCCTATAACATAATGGAGGGGTAAACCACTAAACTCATGTAGGCATCCTAATTATCAAATATAATTTATGACCCAATATAACTAACTCAAGGAATGTGTGCTAATCTCGACATCACCACTCTCATATATATTATAATATTATATCCATTGGTAAATAACATACCATCCCTCCTTGACATGCTTCATCCACAAAACATGAGAAGCCAAATAGTAAGATTGATGTAAGGAATTTCAAATATCATGAGATTCCCATTATACAACCATCCATAGGTAATCTTTGTGGTGGTTTTAGCTTCATGGTACCTAGATCCTTGATCCACTTTTCTTGACACTCATTGGATTTGATTCTTCATCATAATATTTTCTTTTCTACCATGAGTTTACTTCTATGATGTCATTGTTTATTGTAACAGTTCCTTTGATTCCATATAGATCGATACTAATTGACATGTTGATTCCATGTATTATCCATAGAAATAATTATAGGATGTATTTAACCATGGGGTATCATGCAAAGCTTCCAAAATATTTTGTTTTATCTTAGAACCTAAAACTTGAGAGAAAATCAAATAGGATTGGCTATTGGCTATGTTGGTTATCTCTTATTATCAATTAGGGTATTTTTGACATATATTCCCATGATGGGGATCTTCCAACCACCAAACACAACATCAATAGAGATAGGAAGTGGCAACATGGAGTAGGCATCAACAGACACATTTCTTTTCTCCTCAAGCTATTCTATATCTTAATCAAATTTGGATTTTTTAAACCCATTTGTATTATTGTTTCCAATCAAATCGATTAAGGAAGAACTCCAACCGTTTGTAAGTCACCTCTCCCTCTACAACATATCTAATATAAATAGTATGTTTAGATCTTCTAAAAATTTGGATGATGAAAAATAATGACTTAACATATATAGGGGAACCTACCTTTAGGTTTTTGAACTTCATACCCTTAAATTTGTGGAGTGCTCCTCTTGCATTAATATAACATTACTACCTTGATAAAAAATACCACATTCCACTACCATTGAACAAGTGAAAATTGATATGAATAATATAAAGTGTGAATTAATTACCTTCTTAGGTTGATCAATAGTTATTTGTATTATATTCATCCATGAAATAAATCATTCATTTTCCTTATTGGTTAAGTTTATTGTATGTGAGAATTCGTTAACAACCTTTGCATTACTTTTGCATAGGCTAAAAAATCTTCTTGGTAGACTTAGTGTAGTAGAGAATTCCTAGAATAAAAAAGTTTGAATCCTCTTCTTATCCACATGTTTCATCACGAACTTCAAAGTAGATGGTGCATTGTTCAAATTGGAAAGCTTCATCAAGAACTTAATGTGACCTATGAGATATTTGGAAGAGACTATGTGCATATACTCCTTGAAAGCCCTAATATAATGAAATCTTGTTTTCAAATTAGTCTTTGAGTAATAATGGGTGGTAAGGGTATGCAAACCATAAAATTAGATAATATACATGAAGTTTCTATCACCATGCGTGTTTCTATTTGCACAACTTATCCTCTTCTAGAATTTTACTTATTCATGAGTGCTCCAAAAGTTCCATTAGAGATTCCTCCCAATACCATAATTTATTTTTCCAGATTGAGCATTCTATAGACAATCACTCCTATAATGCAACTGAACACATATAATCATGTCAATTTTCCCCACAAATAATTTACACATACCTTACACTTTCCCATTATTGAATTAAGTTGTCTACTTCTCCTAGTGCATTGCATGAGGAATTTATTGGCAACAATGATAGTAAAACAATAAACAAGCTTAACTTGTGTAAAGGGGAAAATTTTGATTTGGCAATTTGCAACACAGAAGGAGAAATCATCAAATCAATTTTTGCTTTGAAGAGGAATTCCTTTACATTCAAAAGAGGGGATGAATCCAATAGATTCAGTCACAAATCAGATGAGGATTGAATACTAAGTGGATTAATTGATTATGATGTGTTTTTCCCTCTTTTGTAATTTTAAATGTTGATTTAGGGTAAAGTGCTAAACTTGGAGAAAAAACTAAGAAAATAATGAGCTACAAGTTCGAGATTTTGTCGTGCACCTGGATTTGAGTAATATAAGTTGAATCGGATCTGCCTTGCAAAAATGCTCTGATAAAGCAAGGACCATGACACAAAAACATGGTCCTCTGAATTTTCTATACACCAAAAAGGGTTGTTTCGTCTCTATGTTTGAAGCTTATTCTGAGAAGTACAACTGCGCACTTGTTTCTTGCACATAGAAAAAATGTTGGCATATGATGAAGCAGTGATAATGCATGTTGTCATTAATGTCAATAAGTGCTCAAGTTGGTGAACCGATATGAAGATTGGAAGCGGTTATGGTCAACTAGGATGGAGTGGACCGATGTCGGGGTTCACTAAGTGTGACTACCAGTTGATAGTCTCAGTTCAGCTCTAGGGTTACCATTTGGCTTGTGCAGTGCAACCAATGATGTTTTGTGATGAGTTAGTTAAGAAAAAGGATAAGGATCAAAGATTCCACATCAGCTATGTGCACGTGAAAGATTTCTTTGAGGATCTTGCACTTGAAGATCAAATGCATTGAATGTCCACCTTGGGAATGTGCGTTTTTCTTAGCGGTATGTGAAAAGCGTGTGATGGGTTACTATTTTCTAGATGCGATGAAGATTGGACAATGCAGAAGGACTTGAGATTTGTTTTATATCATTTCATTCTATGTAATGTGTTTTGATGGTCAAGATTGGCCCACCTGTAATTGTAAACCTAAAATGTTTAGGGTTTAGGGTTTATGCTTCCGACCTAAATGTTGTCTATAAGGTCGATGAGTTTTTTTATTGTAGTTGTTGGCAAAAGTTGTGTTTGTGTCCGCATGTTGAAGATTTGATACTTGCAAAACTAGAGAATGAGGAATCTGTAGAGTGTGATTGCAGAAGAGAGGAACTAAAAAGGATATGCCTTAGCAAGGAGTGTTGTTATCATATTGAAGTTTTACCTATTGTCTTCTAACCATTTCAATAGAAGGTAAATCCCTTGACCAGGTAGCTTTAATAGGATTTGTTGTAAATCCTCTAACCAGGTGGCTCAAGTTCATTGAGTTATTTAAATCCTCTAGCGAGGTAACTCTTAATAGGGTATATAGCCATCCCTTAACCGGGTGATCCCTAACAAGATCGGTTCCTAACAAAACCTTTATTGTAAAGTCTTTAACTAGACTAGGCTCTTAATAGAGTGGACTTCAATAGAGTTCACAAACAAGCTTGTGGGTATTCATCCCCACCGTGGTTTTTCCCATTTGGGTTTCCACGTGAAAAATTTGTGTGTTATGGGTTGTGAGTTTTTCATGTGATGATTGTGTGGTTTTTGATTAAGTTAGATATGCATGCATTGTCTAATGGTTGTGGTTTTTATTGGTACAACTCATGCATGATTAAACTGGTGAAGTATCTATCAAGATTTGAGATCTGTTGAATGTTGTCTAAAGTATTTCTGTTTAACCGGTATTGCTATGATTAAGTATAGTGGTGAAGACAACCGATTATCCGTGTTTTGATTTGTCAAAGTGTTAGAGTAAGTTTTTGTGTGTACTGATTCACCCCCCCTCTCAGTACTGGTTAGGACCTTATTAGTTCATCATTATTCATCAATTGGTATTAGAGAACATCCAGGTCCTCGGTGATATAAGCTTAACCGCTTGAGGCAAAAGATCCTTCTTTAATAATGAAGAGGGAAGGTCTTAAGGTCAATAGGGATAACTTTAAAATATGGAAGGACATAATGAAGATATATATCAAGAGTTTGGGTGCACAACACTGGAGCTATGTTGAGAATGCCTATGTAATCCCCACTGGCACTCTAGCCAATGATTAGAAAAGAAAGATACAAGAAAATGGGCAAGTCATGGAAGCCCTTATTAGCAGCTTGTCCGATGTAGATTTCATTGATGTACAAGATAAGGACAATCCAAAAGATGTGTGGGACAAACTGGAATCCATTTATGGCGGTGATGAACATGTCAAGCAGGCTAAGGAAGAAAACCGAAGAGGAAAGTTTGAAGATATGAAGATGGTTGAAGGAGAGACCATTAAGTAGTATGGCATAAGAATCAAGACAGTGGTTGGAGAAATCAAGAGCACTGGTGGAACAGTTGATGATACCACTATTGTTAGTAAAGTTCTGAGATTACTTTTACCAGTCTATGCAATCAGGGTTGCCGCTATTCAGGAGCTAAGGTCTATCGACAAAACCAAGGTATCTTTAGACTCTATTATTGCAAATTTGACTACATATGAATTGAATGGCTATGATGGTAGTGTTCAGAAGACCGAGTCAACCTTTAGAGTGTCTGGTTTTTCCGCATCGAACAGGAAAGGAAAAGAGGTTAGTACCAGTTATGAATCTAGGTCAAGCAGAGATATGGATGATGAGGAGATTCTGATGTAGTTTGAAGCTCTTCTTGCCAAGAGACTTCCAAAAGGCACCAGAAAATACAGAGGTAAGCTTCCTTTGAAGTGTTTTTCCTACAATAAGATAGGACATATAGCTGTTAACTATCCTAACAATGACAATAAGGATAAACCAGAAAGGTTTAGGAAGTATAAAAGAGTAGGTAGGAGAAATTGTCTTGTTGCAGTGGATGGAGGTGTTACCGATGAGGAATCTAAGGATGAAGAGAATGAGGACATAGTGTTTGTAGTTGTCAAGGAAGAGTTGTCTGACCAAAAAGCCCTTGTCTCACATATTGACAACTCTAATGAGTGGATCATTGATAGCAGGTGTTCTCACCACATGACTAGTGACCAGAGAAAATTTTTGGCTCTTGAAGAATATGATGCTGGTGTTGTCTGGTTTGGTAATGATGCACCTTTCATGGTGAAAGGAAAAGGATCCATCTCACTGAATGGAAAGAGTAGTGCAGAGGATGTCTATTGGGTGGAAGGCTTTAAGAACAACCTTTTGAGTGTTGCTTAGCTGAACGATAAAGGACTCATTCTGGAGTTCAAAGGTGAAATCTGTAGAATAATTGGAAAGAGTGGTGAACTTATTGCCACTAGTAAGAAGACTAGAGGAAACCTGTTTCAGCTGAATGCCAAGATTAGTCAGTGCCTGATGGCGAAATTTGATGACAGTTGGATATGGCATAGGAGACTTTGTCATATAAATTTTGACAATATTGTAAAGGCTAGTAAGATCAAGGCAGTAAGAGGATTGCCTTTGTTGAACAAACCATAGAATGTCTTGTGCAAAGAATGCCAACTTGGGAAGACGTCTTCCTCAACATTCAAAGGTAAGTCCTTTTCAGCAGAGAACTTACTTGATCTAGTGCACACCGATCTGTGTCGTTCGATGAAAACTAGAAGAATTCAGGAAGATCGATACTTCATGATTCTTATTGATGATTGCTCAAGAATGATGTGGGGAACATTCTTGAAAGACAAGTCTAAGGCATTTGGAAAGTTCAAAGCCTTTAGAGCATTGGTGGAGAAGGAGAGCTACATAAGGATAAAATGCTTAGGAACTGATCAGGGAGGTGAATTCACTTATGATGAATTCAATAAGTACTGCGAGGAGAATGGGATTAAGAGGCAATTGTCTGCCCCAAGGACACCACAACACAACAACATAGCAGAGAGAAACAACAAGATTGTAGTTGAAGCGGCCAGAACTATGTTGATCCAAGGAAATGTCGGTCACACATTTTGGAGGGAAGCAGTGAGCACTGTAGTCTATACCATGAACCAGGTACTCATTAAGAAAGGTAAAGACAAAAACCCTTATGAGTACTGGAATGAGAGAACTCCCAATGTGAGTTATTTCAAAGTGTTTGGGAATAAATGCTATATTAGGAGAGGTGAGCACCTGAGAAAGTTTGATGCTAAGTGTGATGAAGGAATATTTTTGGGATATTCCACTAAAAGCAAATCTCTCAAGTGCTACAACAGGAGGACTCAGAAGATTGTTGAGAGTATCAATGCCAGGGTTGATGAATCCCTTGAGAAGCCTGAGGAAACCGACAACAAGCAAACAGAAGATGAACCGGGTTTAGCTTTTTGGGAACCGATTAAGAAAGAAACAAGTGACAAACACTATAAAGACCTCAGTGTTTCTGTATCGGTAGAAGCTTCATTAGGTGAAGAAGAAGAAGTAGAAAAAGAAAAGGAAAAGCAAGCTGAACTAGCTACGGTCATTCCTAGGTATGTAAGACTGCATCATGATCCAAAGCAAATTATAGGAGACAAAGATGTAGGAATACTTACAAGGAGAAAGGTGAAAGAAAATTCTTGCATGATTTCAGAATTTGAGCCTAAGACTGCTAGAGAGGCACTTACCGATGAAGACTGGATAAAGGAAATGGAAGAGGAGTTGGACTAGATAGAGAAGAATGCAACATGGTCCTTGGTACCCAGACTAGAACACAAGAATGTCATAGGTACCAAATGGGTCTTCAGAAATAAGCTGAATGAAGAAGGCACAATGGTAAGGAACAAGGTGAGACTTGTATGCAAGGGATATGCTCAGGAAGGAGAAGACTATGGAGAAACCTTTGCCCTAGTGGCTAGACTGGAAGGTGTCTGAATGCTACTTGTATTTGTAGCATTCAAGGGTTTTAAGGTATACCAGATGGATGTGAATTTTGCCTTCTTGAATGGAATCTTGGAGGAAGAAGTGTATATTGAGCAACCAGATGGGCTTGCTTTGTTAGAGGATAGTGACATGGTGTGTAGATTACACAAGGCCTTGTATGGATTGAAACAAGCACCAAGGGCATGGTATGAATGGTTACACTCTCATCTTTTGAAGATAGGATTTCAGAGAACAAGTGAGGACAACAACATCTACCTAAAATCTGAAGGTGGTCAGATTCTGATATGTGAAGTATTTGTAGATGATATAATCTTTGGTGGAGATGATGATATGAGTCATGTAGTTGCAGATGAGATGTAAAAGGAGTTTGAGATGTCTTTGATTGGAGAGATAAAGTTTTTCATTGGTCTACAAATTCAACAGATGAAAGAGGGTATTTTCATTACTTAGTCCAAGTATATCAAAGAGGTATTGAAGACCTTTGGCATGAAGGAGAGAAAACTAGTTGGAACATCGATGGTGACCGACTGCAAACTAACAAAGGAGGATGATACAACGTTGGTGGATGAGAAGGAGTACCGGTCAATAATCGGTAAGTTGTACTATGTGGTGCACAATAGACCGGATATTGATCATGCAGTGGGCATAGTGGCTCGTTTTCAGAAGAGTCCAAGAGAATCCCACTTGGTACCAGTAAAGAGGATTCTTAGATATTTGAAAGGGATAGTTGATTATGGATTGTGGTATCCATACAATGGTGACTTTGATCTCAAAATGTTTACTAATGCAGATTGGGCAGGTAATGTGGACAACTGGAAGAGCACAACCGGTGGAGCATTCTTCCTTGGTGGAAGACTAGTCTCATTGACGAGTAAGAAGAAGAGCTGTATTTCCCAGTCTACAACTGAAGCAAAGTATGTGGTAGCATTTATGAACTACACTTAGGCAATCTGGATGAAGCATGTACTGAATGGCTTCAAAGTGATTGTATCTAAACCAGTGAGTATTTTATGTGATAATACTAGTGCAATCAATATTTCCAAAAATCCGGTATTGCATGCTAGGAAAAAACATATTGAGCTCAAGTATCATTTCTCGAGAGAAAAGGTTCAGAATAAAGAGGTTGTATTAGAACATGTTTCCAGTAAGGAGCAACTCGTAGACATATTCACTAAGTAAGACTACATTTACCTATTTGAGAGGTGAATTAGGGGTTCTGCCCCTTCATGAAGCAAATTAAAGATGTGTGCTCCACATTAGTCAGGTACTACCATGTGAAATCTTACAGGATTGATGTGTTGAAGGATGCTACTCCATAGGGGGAGCAACATAGTGGAGCCCGGAAGCTTGTGCCTCCACTTTGACATTTCTGTCAAAGGGGGAGAAGATATCTGATGGTGAAGATATACGAGGGAGAAGATATATGTTTGAAGGACAATATGCAAGTGTGAGAAGTAACAGAGAAAAGTGCACACTGACCAGTCCAAGTGGTGGTGGTGGTGATCTTTTATGTTGAACTAGTATATGTTATTGAGAATGGTGTAGATACTGAGCAATGATACATTGAGTATTGCCATCAATGCCAAAGGGGGAGATTGTTGGCATATGATGAAGCTGTGATAATGTATGTTGTCATTGATGTCAAGAAGTGCTCAAGCTGGTGAACCGATATGAAGATTGAAAGCGGTTATGGTCACCCAGGATGGAGTGGACCGGTATCGGGGTCCACTAAGTGTGACTACTGGTTGATAGTCTTAGTTCATCTCTAGGGTTACCATTTGGCTTGTGCAGTGTAACCAATGATGTTTTGTGATGAGTTAGTTAAAACAAGGATAAGGATTAAAGATGCCACGTCAGTTGTGTGCATGTGAAGGATTTCTTTGAGGACCTTGCGTGTGAAGATTGAATGCAATGAATGTCCACCTCGGGACTATGCATTTTTCTTAGCGGTATGTGAAAAGTGCATGATGGGTTACTGTTTTCCACATGCGGTGAAGATTGGATGATGCAGAATGATTTGAGATCTATTTTAGATTGTTTCATTCTATGTAATGTGTTTGGATGGTCAGGATTGGACCGCCTGTAATTGTAAACCTAAAATGTTTAAGGTTTAGGGTTTATGACACCGACCTTATTGTTGTCTATAAGGTCGATGAGTTTTTTATTGTAGTTATTGGAAAAAGTTGTGTTTGTGTCCGCATGTTGGAGATTTGATACTTGCCAAACTAGAGTTAGGAATTTGTAGAGTGTGATTGCAGAAGAGAGGAACTGAAAAAGGATTTGCCTTAGCAAGGCGTGTTGTTATTAGATCAGAGTTTTACTTGTTGTCTTCTAACCATTTCAACAAAAGGTAAATCCCTTGACCAGGTAGCTTTAACATGATTTGTTGTAAATCTTCTAACTAGGTGGCTCAAGTTCATTGAGTTATTTAAATCCTCTAGTGAGGTAACTCTTAACAGGATTTCAACCTTTAACAAGGTATATAGCCATCCCTTAACTAGGTGATCCCTAATAGGATCAGTTCCTAACAAAACCTTTATTGGAAAGTCTTTAACTAGACCAGGCTCCTAACAGAGTGAACTTCAAAAGAGTTCACAAACAAGCTTGTGGGTATTCATCACCACTATGGTTTTTCCCATTTGGGTTTCTATGTGAAAAATCTGCGTATTGTGGGTTGTGAGTTTTTCATGTGATGATTGAGTGGTTTTTGATTAAGTTAGATATGCATGCATTGTATAATGATTGTGGTTTTTATTGGTACAACTCATGCATGATTAAACTGGTGAAGTAGATATGAAGGTTTGAGATCTGTTGAATGTTGTATGAAGTATTTCTATTTAACTGGTATTGCTATGGTTAAGTATAGTGGTGAAGACAACTGGTTATCTGTCTTTTGATTTGTCAAAGTGTCAGAGTAAGTTTTTGTGTGTACTGATTCACCCTCCCCTCTCAGTACTGGTTAGGACCTTAGTAGTTCATCATTTTTCATTAAAGAAAGGGAAATAGGTTGGGAATAAGGGCCGACCTTAGGTCAAACCCCAGTTTTGGAATTAATTATGAAAATGAGATAAATGTAATTGAAATGATTGAAAGGAAAGGTTTTCCTTTTGAGGGAGATGCTAATTATGATTGAAAATTGAATGATTATACTTCCTTATAAAGTTTTGCTTACCTCCACATGGAATTAGGGTTTTATGAAATATGATGTAGATCTCCACTTCAATAGTTGAATTTTGACTTTATTGCTACTTCAAGGCTTGAAGGAAGACTGAAGATGCTCAATTTCTCTTGAATGATTTCTTGATCTCATGTGTGTTTGAATGCTTCTTGAATGTGATAGATAGATAGATCTCATAGGGTGGTTTCGCTTAACTTTGGGGTCAATATGCTTTTTATAATAACTTATGTATATCATGTATATGTATTATGCATATAATTGTCCTCATGCCCCAAAGAAAGGAAACCACCATGGAAGAAAGGGACACATGTGCCTTTTGAGTCAACATGGAAGAGACCAAAATAGATCTCAACACTTTTCATTGTCCACAAGTAGACAACACTAGGGACAATGAATAGAAGAATAGAGAGAGAAATAGAAGATGGATCACAAACAAGAAAGAGAGAGAGAGAATCTATAGTGCTAATGAAGCTAATCAAGCATGTCATTTGCCCCTCAATCTTGCTCATCATTATTTAAAGAAGGTAAAAAAGATGCAATCTAGGAGTGACATCGAGCACAGTAGATGGAGCTATCACAAGTTCCAAACAAGGACCATGTTCTAATGATGAGTCACTTTGTCTGTTACTAGGAGCTATGATTAATGCTTTTGAAAATTGTTTAGATAAATCATTGTCGACATCAACAAATTCATATTCATCATAAAAAATATTAGGATTAGCATTTTCATCATTAGCAACATTCTCACCTATTCCTTCATCTAAGATTAACACAAATAGGAGCTCTAATAGGAATAGAACTTGAACCATAATTTGTCTTAAGCATTTTGTATCTTGGAGAATAAGGTTGAAAATCCTCATTAAGAGAAAATGAAATTATGTTAATAGTTGGTGTTTTAGGAGAAGAAATGGTTTGGGAAGAAAGTTGATGACTCTAGCACGACATCTCCATTAGTGTTATCTCACACAATGGTTTCGTTTAGTTTTAGCTGAAGGTTGTGAGAGTTTAGGTTCATTAGGTATAGGCTTGTTTTCTTCTTATAAGGAAGGATGCATAGGAGGATGTCTTTTAGGTTGAACAATAGGAGAGGCTGATCGCTTCCCTTTGTAAGATGTAAGAGGTGGAACCACACCATATAAAGGAGGAATGAGAGGTGTAGGAAGGAGACCAGGTCCATCAAGAGGAGGAGGAATAAGTCTACCCTTAGGAGGAATAACTTGACACTTGGGAGGAGGAGCCTTTCTATCCTTGGGAGAAAGAGTGGACTCATCCATAGGAGAAGGAATAGATTCCTCTTTGGGAAGAAGATTATTTCTTTCCATAGGAGGAAGAATAATCTTATCCTCAAGAAAAGGTATATGATCATCAAGAGGAAGGCTAAGTGGTTGATTTCTAGGTTTAATCAATGAAAAAATCATATCATTTTTTCATTTTTGATATGATTTAAAGAGAGAATCACTTTTAGGTTGAAGAGGTTGGAATTGTTCGGGCAAAAAATAATCAAGACAAACATCTCCATGCCTCACCGAGGTTGATATATGCTATGATTAATAGTTATGATTTCATCATTGTGAGGAAATTTTAAACACTTATGAATAGTGTAAGTAATCACTTTCATGGAAGAGATCCAAGGATGTCCCAACTTCACACAAAATTGATCAAATGTAGGAATGATAGCAAAGACAACATCTAAGCATTTAGTGACAACATCAATAGGAAGTGTGATAGAACCAATAGCAGGACAAGAGAAGCCATCAAAAAATCTAACTATCACATAATTTTTATCATATGTTACTTGATGCAATTGAAAATTATAAAGAAGCTCTTCAGTTATCACATTAACCATGCAAGACGGATCAATAAGCACTCCTTGAGAAGGCATGCCTTTGATTTTCGCAGTTATGTATAATGGGCCATCAAGTGCTTCAATAGTCTCACTAGGATCAAATGTAATGCACAAGTCCTTTGGAGGTTCTTTTGATCTATAAGGTTCACCACATTATTAGACTCAAGACCACCATCATTGGGAGAGAAGGCAAGATGATCGGTCTTAATCACATTAGTGGAATGGGAAGGTAAAGGATTAGTGAAAATTTTAAGGTTTTGATTAGGAGGAGCTACTAATTTGTTTCCTTTATCATTCACACTAGCCACATATATGGTATTGTTATCAATCAAGTCTTGAATCTTACTTCTCAAAGAATAACACTTTTCAGTGGCATGACTAGGTTGATGATGGTATTGGCAAAAGGCTTTAGAATCAAAGTAAGGTGAGGATGTCTTAGATGGATCAATTGGTTTGATAGGGGGAAGTTTCATTACATTCATTTGTAACAATTGAGACATGATACTATGCAAATATTCATTAAGAGGAGTGAATTCTTTTCTAAAGTATTTGGACAAAGGAGGCACACCTATTGTGGTTGCTACTTGAGTGTTGTTGTTGTCATTGAATTTGATGAATCCCTTGTTCGGTTTGAACTTTGTAAAAGGTTATTGAGAACTTTCACTTTTATCATTCAGAGCCATTGAAGAGGATGATTGTTCCAATTGACTCACGATAAGATGGTAGTTGTGAAGTACGATACACAACTACATAAAGGAAGTAAACTAAAAAAAGAGAAGTTTATCCCTAATATATTTTTGCAAATTAGAAATGAAAATTCTTTGAATATCTTGATCAAGCACAAGAAAATAAATTTGAGAATACAAATGCTTATATCTACCAATAAAATCAATCACTTTTTCTTTCACACCTTGCTTACAATGCATCAAACTAGTCAAAGTAATTTTAGGACCTATATTATTGTGAAATTGTTGAGTAAAAGTATTAGCCAATTGTTGAAAAGAAGTAATAGAATAAGGAGGAAAATAACAATACCATTTCAAATCTTTATCCCTGAATGTTCTAGTAAAGAATTTAGCCAACAATCTTTGGTCATGAGCAAAGTCACTACACAAAGTTTGAAATATGTTAACATGAGTCAAGGGATCATCTTTTCCATTATAAAGCTCTAATTGAGGGGCTTCCACATATTTAGGAGGGACGACTCCAACAATCTCATTGGATAATGGGATTGCTACATCAAATTTGGGTGCATTATACTTAGATTGATTCATAGAAGCTATTTGTTGTTTTACAGAAGACACTGTTTGAGCTAGATTATTGATGGTAGCTTTGGTAGAAGGATTGAAATTGGACATGTTGGATTGATAAGGAGAGGTGACATTGTTGAAAAAGGAAGGAATTGAGAATAAGGAGGTGGAACATTATGATAGGTAGGTATGGGAGAGGATTGGGTAACAATGGAAGACTCATTTTAGGAGGAATGAAAGAAGAGGTTTTTCCCCCTTGAGTAACATTTGTAGGTATAGGAGAAGATTGGGTAACAAATGGAAGACTCATGATAGTAGGAATGAAAGAAGAGGAGTTTCCCCCTTGACTAACATTTCCAGGTATGACATTTTGTGCAAAGGTAGCCATGATGTTTGATGTAAATGTGGTAAAGTTAGCCATAGGAGTAGTCAAAGGAATGGAATGATTAACTTGTTTGGGAGGTTGTGTATAACCTAGGGCTTCAACACAACTCTTCATGGGCATAATATTAGAATCAACAATATGAGCAATGCCACACACGATATCAAAACCAAGTTTATCACCTTGAACCCATCTTTTTAATCTTCGGGTATTGTTGACTCATCCATTATTGAAGATTTTCAAATTGATTGTCAATCTTCTCCAATTGGTCAACGAAAACCCTAGTTAGTGATTCCTCCACATCATGAGAATTAACTAAAGAATGAGGATAAACAAAAACATTTGTAGGATTGGAAGAACCACCAATATCCCCATTGAAAAAGTTATCCAAATTAGGCTCCATCTCCTAGGTAATTAAACCTTGGGAAGCCTTAATTCTACAACTTCTTCTCACGAGGATATTATAGGTTGGACTTGTAAACACCTAAAATTGTCCTGTCTAATTAAATAAATATTTTTATTTATTTAATTATTTTAGCCTAATTCTTCTATTGATTAAATAAATAATTAATTTATCCTCTTCTAGCCTATTTCTCATTTAAATAAATACATTTATTTATTTAAATTACCCCTTTTCCTAAATTAAATAAATACTTATTTATTTAATTGATCCCACTTCCTCTATTAATTAAATAAATCTTTATTTATTTAATTAATTCATTAGCCTTTTCTACCCATGACACATGTCATTCATCTCTTAATTCCTACCCTACCTACCCTCTCATTATTTTCTTATTTTCTCTACCTACCCTCTAATCCTAGCCGACCATTTATCTTTTACACCTCTCAATCTTATCCCTCCATTTCTTATAGTGTCTTCTATATAAGGAGATGTTTCCTTCATTATCAACCCTATTCGATTCAACTAATCAATCCTTCAAGCATTCTAGCATTCAAACTTTCATATGTGATCTAGCTATCAACCACATTTCCGTTCTTTATTGAGCTCTTGTGCACACATAAAATCTAAGAGCAAATATATCAAGCAAGATCAATGGAGATAGGAAGAATGGAGATCCAAACCCTATTGGACATGTGATGGTATAATATTTGTAATTTTATTTTATTTGCATTGTCTTAGGTAATCTTCATATGTTATGGCGGATCTTTGTTGTTGTTAGGCTAGGATTTTATGGTTGAATTCATTTAGGCTTTCAATATTGTTGTTTCCATTTTTACCATAAACAAGACTAATAGTAGTAAAACTCATGCACTAAGGGAGGGGATTTAGAAATTTGAAGTTTGAAGTTTGAATCTTGAAATTTTAATTTTGAAATCTAAGTTTTAAAATAATTGAATAATGCAAAATTCTAGGAAAAATGATTACTCAAATAAATGATCAAACAAAGAGCAATAATGGAACCTCCTAGGAAATTGAAATTTAAAATTAGGATTATATAAAAATAACCTCTAAATTTTAAAATTAAAATTATCCAAAAGAGATTGAATTTTAAAATTAGGGCCTTGTGAAAATAACCACTTAATTTTAAAATTTAAATTTGAAATGTGAGAATTGAAGGAATCCATTTAATTTTAAATTTAAAAATTAGGGTTGCTTAATTAACCACTTAATTTTAAAATTTAAATTTGAAATTTAGATTTGATCCAAGATTGCAATTTTGAATTTGAATTGAAGTTAACAAACAAGTTTGAAGAGGGAAATTCAAAATTTAAACAACCCACAAGCTCAATTTACAAAATTTTAAAAATTAGGATTACATAATTTTAAAAATTTTAAATTGAATCTTGGAAGTGAAAATTTGAATTTTGAAATTTAAACAAGAATCTCAAATTTGAGATTATTAATTCACACTTTAGAGAATCCCCAAGTTCAATTTTAAAATTAAAATTTAGGGTTTTTGAAATTAACTACTTAATTTTTGAAATTTGATTGCAAATTGAACATGTAAATGAAAACTTGAATTGTAAAATTGAAGAGTACTAAGATCTGAAATAATTAATCACAAGCTCAATTTTTAATTTAAAATTAGGGTGTTAGTGAACTTAACCTCAAAATTTTTAAAATTTGCAAGGAAATCAAACTTGTAAATGAAATTTGGAATTGTAAATTGCATACATACTCAAATATGAAAACAAAAATAAGAATTAAAGGTGCAAGGATTTGGGTTTGCCAACATGTAAAGGAGAAAAATTTGATTTGGCAATTTGCAACATAGAAGGAGAAATCACTAAATCAATTTTTGCTATGAGGAGGTTCACCAACCTGTAAAGGAGAATAAATTGATTTGGCAATTTGCAACATAGAAGGAGAAATCACTAAATCAATTTTCACTTTGAGGATGAATTCATTTACATTCAAAAGAGGCAAGGAATCCATTAGATTCAATCACAAATCAAATGAAGATTGAATACTAAGTGGAATGATTGATTATGATGTGTTTTTCCCTCTTTTATAAGTTGAAATGTTGATTTAGGGTAAAGTGTTGAAATTGGAGACAAATCTGAGAAAATAATGAGCTACAGGTTTGAGATTTTGTCTTGCACTTGGATCTGAGTAATATAAGCCAATTCAGATCTGCCTTGCAAAAATGTTGCAAAAAAGTAAGGATTGTGACGCGGTAACATGATCCTTCGAATTTTCCGCACACCAAAAAGGGTTGTTTCGTCTCTGTGTTTGACGCTTATTTCGTGAAGTACAATTGCACACTTATTTCCTGCACACAAAAAGAAAGGGAAATAGGTTGGGAGTAGGGGCTTGCCTTAGGTCAAACCTCAGGTTTGGAATTAACCATGAAATTGAGATAAATGCAATTGAAATGATTGAAAGGAAAGGTTCTCCTTTTGAGGGAGATGCTGAATTATGACTAAAAATTGAATGATTATACCTCCTTGTGAAGTTTTTCTTGTCTCCACATGGAATTAGGGTTTCATGAAATAGGACGTACATTTCCACCTTAATGCTTGAATCTTGACTTTATTGCTACTCCAAGGCTTGAAGGAAGACTAAAGATGCTCAATTTCTCTTGAATGCTTGATTGCTTGATCTCTTGTGTGTTTGAATGCTTCCTGAATGTGATGGATAGATAGATCTCCAAACAAGAGGGAATATCCTCTTTATATACTTGCCTATCAGGAAAATTGATTAATTTTTCGATATGAGCCAACATGAAGAGGGAAATCTTGCTCAAATTTGAAATACTAAAATGGGTTTAAAGAGGGCCCAATTTAGGAAGGACCATCACGCCACGCCCTAGTCTTTCCCTATTTTGGGTTAGGATCAAGGTGCCCAAGGGGGTGCAAATCAAGGTTTTTGATGTTTGTGATGTGCATGAGCATAATCAAGTCTTCAATCAAGCCAAGTGGTGAAAACAATAAGTTAAAAACCCGAATGTGGTCACAATTGCAAGGGGTGCAATTTTAGGATGCTACAACTTGAATTTTTTTTGAATATCCTCCCTTTGTAGTTGTTTGACCAAATCATTAGGTGATGCTCTTACATTGTTATCCATGTGTCTTGGCTTACTAGATGGATTCCAAAGTCTCGTGGAAGGGTGCATTTTAACTCTTCAACCTCCTTTTTGATGCTTCATATGATGATATTCATTTGGACATGATATAACATGGAACAATAGGTCATTGATATTGTCATGAGCTATAATTCTTAAACTAGAAAACATCTCTAAATTCATTTCAAAAAGTATGTTAATTAAAAAATATTGAAGGTTTTGAATGAGCTATAATTCTTAAACTAGAAAACATCTCTAAATTCATCATAAGTTTTGAATGTTGCTTTTCCTTTAAGCCTTATTAATATTACCACCTTTATGTTTATGGTTCAATAGATTTTTCTCATTTTTATACTTATGTAATACTTCATCAAATTCCATACCATCCACCTATATTGCAAACTCCTCCAATGTTTGCTTCTTTTCGAACTCTTACTATCTAAGATTTTCTTCCTATATTTCATTATTATTCTATTGGAAATCATACTTAGCCATAAAATCAATATCTTCATCTCTAGTTTGTGTCTTAGAGTTATCGATCACTCTCCTTTATGGGATTTCTTCAAATTTCATTGGTTCTTTATTGGATTTAACATCTTCTTTGCCCTAATAATTATGATTCGTATTCCAAGATGCTTTGCATGATATTTTGTTGTTGTTGTCTTCTAAGATGATTTTCATGAGATCTCTTCTTCTATTCACACCTAACATGAGGTTCCTTGTGATTAAATTTATTTCTAGGCACCAATTTTCATAGCATTGTAGTTCACATGATGGCTTCTAAGGATTTGGTTTTAGCTATTCTTATTACACATAATTTTTCTTTTTGAACCTCATTATGTAGTTATACATGTCTCTTTTATTTGAATTCTTGTCTTTGAGAAAGTTCAAGTAACTTTAAAAGGAGAGTATACTATCAAAAATCCTATGATACCCAAGATTTAGGTACCTACAAGTTTGTACCCTTCTATGTCCTACATTTACACATTCACCTCTCAAAGATGATTTGTATCTTCTTCTTTAATTGAGACTCTATTCTTGTTACTATTAGATTTTGAAGATATTTTTCCACCATAACAAAGTTTAAAAATGATCCCATGGTTCATAGGATGGTAGGAAAACTAGCTCTAATACCCATATAATATTAAAGGCTATATATTAGTGGAGAATATTATTTAATAAATTTGTAAGTACTATTCAAATTTAAAACTTTAATTCAATGTTACAAAAACTTAAATTCACTTTATATTCACATTAACCTTAATACCTAGATTCACAAATGAAATTGCAAATGGAAGATAACTTAACATTTATACATTTAATCATATCTACTAAAAACCTATATCTTGTCAATATTTATATAACAACCCATATTTAATTATTTTAACTAGTTCTAACAAACCTAGTGAATATATTTTGAAATTTATGTATTCGACCTAGGTTTAGTTGAGACCAAGTGAAGACAAAGAAAAAACAAAGTTTTAAAAATATGAAGATTCGAAAGTAATAATGAAACCTTCCACCTTGTTTTTGTTTACTCTTGTAGTTGAGCCAAAGAAAAGTGCACCCTTTAAGCTCCACTTGATGCACTCTTTGTGATGGATTGATGGTGGAATGCAATTACTTAGTAGACCAACAACATGACCTTGGGATTAGGATAATTGATTGGGAAAATGGAGGCATAAGGATATGACATGAAAGGTGATCAAATTAAAGGGGACCTCCAATTATAATTTTTTCATGAGGAAAATCAAGGGCCAAGATGTGATGTTGATAGAGGGATATGATTCAAGGGGGACACAAATATAAATTCAGTTTGTAGTCATGTGACAAGTGTCACATGAGGTGTGAGATCTAGGAATGCTCACCAATGTGAGCAAGATGTCACATGTGGGAGATAATGCTCACACATTTGTTAGCAAATGAGTGGGGATTAGTCAAAAGGTCAAGGGGAGAAGTACACGCTAAGAATGCCTTCAAGATAGCATGCTCACACATGTGGGAGCCTAAGAGGGTTGAGGTGTAAGTCACATATTTTTCTAAGAGTGCAGTCTCACATGTGTGAGAAAGAAGTGGGATAGGGTGGTGTCCTCACACATATAGGAGGATGAGAGGAGAAAGGGAAAACATCAAATGATGCCAAGTTTAGTTTGTAATCCATGCAAATGGATTTAATATCTAGGATTAAATGGATAAGGTCAATGATGATGTGTGTTGGGACTCAAATCTATAATGTCTTTTTACTTGTGTCTCTTTCTATGTGTCTTAGTATTTTGATTCATTGTTAATAACTCATCTAAGAAAATTATAAGTGGGTCATCTTGCTTAAATTTATGATTTGAGTGTTGTATTAATTTCCCTTTCATATCTTAGTCAAATACCCAAATTAAAAAAAAAAAAAAATTGACTAAATGTTATATTTTTCATGATTTTAGAGTTTTAAGATAGTTCATGATTTCATACTTTCTTAACAATCCCGAATCCTTCTCTAATCCTTAAAAAAGAAAAAAATGGTTGTCTTATTGGTCACCTTGCTGTGGATTTAGAGATTTCCATCTTGGAATTCTCTTCCCATTGATCTCGAAAACTCTCTTAGAGGCCCTTGTAAAGTTACCTAAATGTTGAGCCTTTTAGTTTGTTGGGGTTTCCTTTAAATGCATACCATTCATTAATGCTACTAATCCATGAAATTTGGAACATAAAAGTTGCTAAGTGTCATGTTTGTCAGCATTTCAAACTATTGAGGTTTCTCTTCATGTATACTGTTCCTTGGCCTTTCCAATCCTTAAAGTTCAAAGGTTGAGTTTTCCTAAATGTTGTTTTGTCGAGGTTTCTTGAAAACTCATCCCCATATGCCATGTTTTTGGGTCAATGAGGACTCTCTTACTCATGGTTGGCATCCATTTCCTCGCTGGCTCACTTTGCATGGGCTCGACGACACTGCTTTTGGCCTTCATTGGCAGGTAATTGGTTTCTCTTTGCTCCTAGTACAAGTTTTTTTATCATCAAAATGGTGAAGGCATTATTGTTAATTTCATACTTTTGGCATCCCTCATCCCATTCAGATAGGTGTGGTGGGACTCGATGATCCATAATAAATGGATATAAAGAAAGAAAAGAATGATAATTTTTTTATCGCCTACGATGTTAGAGTTTGTATATAGATCTACAAATGGTTTATAACAATATGGGACTACAAATGACTTATAGAAAGGTTATCATTAGGGTTTCAGTGAGTCGTATATTTCTACAATTTTAATTCTTATTTTTAAGAGATTTGAACTCAACACTATTTAGGTGTCTACAATATGACTATGCCATTATATCAAGTGCATAGGCAAGCAAGGAGGGATCCGATTTCTCGATGGCCCAATAGGATGGATGAGGTGTGTAGCTAGTCTTTGCTAGGGGTTGTCGTATCAAGTGAATGAAGTGAACACCCTTATTTCATCGGGAGTGTGGAAATTTAATTATATTAAACATCACGACTTTGGTCGATGCCGAATGCAAACATGGAGAGATGGCTTATGGAGGGTCTGTAGCATTTAAAGACTTCAATTTTTTGCCTTTTTTATGGGTTCTCAAAGGAACATGAATTTGTATACATAAGAATTGAATTATTTTTGGATCTTGTGATGTTTCAAGGGTGGAATTTTAATTTTTTTTTTTGGTGCCAACTAGAGCGGCATTGCATTCTCTTCACCTACCTATCATGAACGTAGTGTTAGTAGCAATCAAGAAGGAAGACTGAGAGGGGGGGGGGTGAATCAGTCTGCACCAGATGCACAAAAAATTAAACTTCCAAAACACGAACTGATAAACCATAGTAATAACAGATAAGAAAATTAACAACACAACACACAACACCAAGATTTTGACGTGGAAAAACTGGCTAAGGGAAAAACCACGGTGGGAACCTACCCATAATAAGATAATACTCTGCAGTGGTATGTGAAAATATTACAATGGGGAATGCACATGCATTCAAGATCACTACCTAGAGCTCACTGCTCAAAAGATATATGATTAGAAAGCTACAATCCTCATGGAAGTCTCATTGAATTGCAATATGATTTAGACTACAACCCGGAAGGAATGAACTGCAATAATAACATCTACAAATGCCTGATGGCAATTCTAGTTAAGCACAGTTGTTTGCCCTGCAACACTAAACTCACCACAACACTTCGCAGAATGATATGTCCTTGTTCGCACATTTACCTCTCTCTAATAATGCAGAAACAATAATGACACCTAAATTACATAAGTATATCACCTATATATACAAATCTTCAACCTTGATAACAACGTCAGCTAAACCCTCAACCCTTAACGCATAATTACAAAAATTACATTACACGATACAAAGAGCGACCACTAGACCAATATTATGATTTACATTACATAGCATGGACCTAATTCAAATTCCCAAATGATAAAATCCACTAAAAATCCCGCCAAGATCAACCGCAACACACTACACCATAAAAAATACTGCATAACACACAAATTATCACTAGTTCAAAGAAATCACCCAAAACTCACTCACAATCAATGCGGATCACTAAACAAAATAGGACATGATTAGGAAACACCATCAAGCACGTTAGAATCATCCAAAATAGTTTTGTTAGCACATATTTTTACAAAATATTTTGTGCTATATGGAGGCTTTTTCTTTTATCATATGAGTATTTATTGCTGGTTTGCATGTGCATGAACCTTATTAGCAGGAGTAAAGTTCTCTAAGGATCAGTTTTTTTAGGAATGTCAAGGTATCACTTGGGCACACTAAGGGCATGCACTAAGTATAGACTGCACAAGGAACCCAACATGGAGGCATTTAATCAGCAGAGATGTCATTACTGTATAATCTAAGATTGTTTTCTAGTATGAATCAGACACTGTGGGATAGTTGGGATCACTGATATTTAAGGTGGATGGCTCATTTGTTCAAAAGTGTAAAATTTCAATTATTGACATAATTAATCCCAATGAAACAACATTGACAAGAAAAAGAAGGATTATCGATATGACATATACCGATAAATCAGAGGGCAAATTCATTCAGGCACTTAAGTAATATTCAACACGGTGCGAGCTCTTGGAAAATCATACCATTGGGATAGCTTGTTCTGATGAGGCAAAAGGTGGGTATTTTCTATCGACATATATCAGCTTATCGAAAATAATGAAAAAAATCTATCCCTATACCCGATGAATGAAGGGAACTAAAGGCGAGTCCATCAGAGAAAAAGACCATATCGGGATAGTGCAAAAATAGTTAGGCCGATCCCCGATGACATGGAAAATCAGAAGGTAGAACTATTGGTATTACCTATACCGATAAAACAGACTTGGAGGTATAAAGCATAAAAGTGCATCGGAGACTCATCGGGACTTCGAGAGGAATAGAAAAAGTCTATTCTGACCCCTGATGAAGATAAAAGCGCCTGCGGGGATATCGGTGTAAATTATATTGATAAAGTAAACATTAAGTGAGGACTCATCAGGACATTGGAAGAAGAACTTTTATGCTATGCTGAATCTCGATGGGACTGTTAAAGCGGATGGTGAGTTGCAAGGAGTTCTTCGGGGTGAGTTATACCAATAACGTGGGGGGCCTAGTCAAAATGCAGATTGGTATATTGAGATCATCGAGGCATCAGAGGGACATAAAATGAACTATGCCGATACCCGATGGGTTAAGTAAAAGAAAACTGAAGGCGAATGCATTGGGGAGAGTTATGCCGATGGAGCATGAAAACAAAAAGCAAAGCCAAAACTGAAGGAGTATCCATTAGGATAGGAGAAAAATTTCTATCCCGAGACCCGATAAGTCAGTCAGGATAGATTATGCCGATCAGAAGGTAAGAAGCAGTAAAGTTATAACAAATGGCGCCAAACAATTGAATCATCGAGAAAAGTCTCGCCAATTAGCCGTTGGAGGTCTTGATGTGAAAAACTGACAAAATGGCTTCCATTAAATGCATCCATTAGCAGGTTTGTTGCCACATGAAGCAGATCCATCAAGATTGTAGTAATTAAGTACAAGATTGGACTCCTTGGGATATATAGCCAATGTTGCATAACAACATTTCACACAAAGTTATTGCAGAAAGTTATCAGGTGTTCATTATGAGAGATATTTTGAGCTACTGAGCATAGAGTAAAGGAACTTGCAGAGATGGAAGGGTCAAGATCAAAAGGGAAGAGGAAGGTTGTTGAAATATCTAGTACCATGATAAAAAAATCAAAGGGTGAAGTCAATGAGGCTCGAAGAAAGTTAAATCAAGACATGATAGATCAAATGGGCTCTCCAGGAGCCAAGTCATGCAGAGCTAAGGTGAATTTACCTATTCGCGACCAGTTGGAAGATAGATACAGAGAGATTGGAGATGTATTCACAACAGTGTGAGGGCACAAGTTGTTTCTTTTCCATTACTTCCATAGGAATGAGCCCATGCCAATTTCAAACCCGTGGAGTATTGGTATAGGTAAACTCGTGGTACCTAATGTCTTTGTAAATATTGATTTGTTGAAGCTCCTGGTAAGAAATTATGATACAAACAAGCGATGCATTTTGTTGCTTGATGAAACTGCTTTAGTTCACTTTGTAGTGGCCATAATTCAGGAGGTTTTTACAATAGATCTGGAGGCGAAGGTACCCTTATCTTTTGTGGATTTGGAAGAAGAATACAGAAAAATAAATACTACATACGAGGGTTGGAACCTCGCTATTTACAAAGCAGAGAAGGGGAGGCTAACAGAGGAAGACGGTCCTCCTTATGATATGACTATTTTCAAGAAATATTTATAGTATACATATATGGCATGTGGTCAGGTTGGAGGAGTTGAAGTTCCTAATGTAGCAAACATAGGACCGCCGGTGTTAGCAACAAATATTCAGAGACATGAGCCTAGAGCTTTTGATTTTTCTTCATACTTGGTGGATAGACTTCATGAAAGCTTCCTGAACCTAAAAGAAAATCCAGACAAGCACTTCAAGCACTATTTGTTGTTAATGCATATTATTTTATTTTATGGGAGATTTAGAGGGTTATGGCTAGAAGGTTTGAATGTAAAAATAGTTGCAAAGAATGGATAGGATCAACCAGTGTAGTTATGGGTTTCTCTTTGGGATTACAGATATGTAAATTCTCATTACCTCAAATTTGAAGAATTCTTTGTTAAACCAATTTTCTTGCTTTTTGGTGAGCCTCTGCAGGGATAATTTTCTGAGGATGTAAAGAAGTTTCTTAGGCCTCATGAGCATAAAAATTTGAAGGTTAATCATAATTGGGGTGATTGGTACTCATGCCAAATTTTCACTTTTGTTCGGTGCTATGGATTTGAAGGTTACCCCTATGTGCTACCGAAGCTTGCACCAAACAAAATTTCTTTTTTGGAAATTGTAAGGCAATTAAGTGTCTCCAATGCCAAAATTTTTGGAGATGCACACAAGCAAGCCTTCCTCCCTAGCACACTTCATTTCTTGGATTTTAAAATTTTATCTACCAGAGCATATGAGGCTATTGACAGGAAGCTGGTGGATGAATACAACTGTTGCAACACACATCTAGAATGCATCATGATCCTAAGGGCTACTTCCACATGAGCAGGAAGAGACAAGAGTTGGGAGATTACTTTTATCAAGAGGATGAGTTTGAAGACATGTGTAAAAATAAGGAAGTGGAGGAGCTTACAGAGGTTATGGAGACCTTGGAGAAGAAACTGGAGGAGAGAAGACAAAGACTAGAAAACGTGGAGGGAGACCCATCTCAAAGTGATTCAGGTGAGAACAAAGTAGTTTCCAAGCTCCGTGCACCTAAGAAAGAGAAGGAACCAAAAGCACAAGGTAAGCTCCTCGTTGCGCTAAATGTAGAAACAAATGAAAGAATGATAGAGCACATTTCATTTGTTTTAGATGACCAATTCATCAAGTCTAAAGAGTTTAAATCTTTCTTATACCACTTCAAAGGGAAGAAGCTGAGGGAAGCAATGTCAAATATCACAATAGAGAATAAGGAGGCAATGTTGTAGAAGCTTAAGGCTGACATTGATGCAGAAATGAAGATAATGACCCCTCAGAGAGGAAGGCAGTTGCTAGTGGAGGTAGGTATTATTCTTTTCCCAGGATGGGATTTGAGTGCATCTTTTATTTTTGACAGTTTATTACATTCAAACAATAAGGAATTCAAGTTGAATGTCCAAGGGGTTAATGATATATTCATTGGATTGAGATATGATCTGAATGAACAAGCAATGTTGTTATGGGTATTGTACCTCCCAAATAAAAGGCCAAAAATCATAGATGTGGATAAATATTTTGGTCACATGATGACCATGAAAGTTGGGGAGGTAGATCATATGGTCAGTGCTGACATAGGTATTAATATCTCAAAATTTAATAAGGCTCAAATGAAGCACGAGATAGCAGAGAAAAATAAATATAAGGCCTTGTATGAAGAAACCCTTAAGAGGAGTGGGCATCCGATCCTTCAAATTACTGATTCAGGAGGCCACTGGAAGAAGAAATTTGAAAAATTAGCTTGCGAGCACAATGAGATGAAGAGGGAGATGAAGAGCATCAGGGCTGATACTACTTGTGTATTGATGAGTAAAAGCTATGATAACATGGAGAAGGCATTGAACGAATTCTGGGATTTATATCAGAGGAACATGGACAATATGGTGTCTAATACCAGAATTCGAGATAGACTCAACCTATTGTTACAAGATGCATCGACTAGGGAAAAGGTAAAGAAGAAGTTTTAGGGTTTTCTTGTCACACATGATGAATTTATGAAGGAATTAAAACCTAAATTTGATGAGTGCCAACAAATTATTCAGCATAGGGTTCCCAGTTTGGTAGATGATGCAGGTGTAATCAAGGACAAGAACATATGGCTTTCTGAGTGTAAGTCTTTGCTTAGTTCAGCCCAAGCCATTGCCAAAATAGATATTCTTGATATGAATGACACGACCAATTAGTTGGAGAACTTTTACGTGATAGAGAATGTAGCCAAGGATGCAATATTCAATTTTACAACTTACAAAGACGCAGACTATTTGCATCACATTCAGAAGTGCGGACAACGGCTGGATCGAAAATCTTAAGTCATTGTTTAGTTTTGTGTTTATAGTGCAATTGATGTTTTAGTTAGGCTTTTTAGTTGTTGTTTAGTTAGTTATTTAGAATAATGAAAGGTTGTGTCCTTTCATTTGTATCTCTTAGTTTGTGTATTTATAACGAGTCATTTTGTATGTAAAGGCATCTAGGATTCAAAAAAAACATACTGCCTGGAAGGACTGCAAGCTATATGTATTAGGGAAGTCTATAGGAAGAAGAAGTATGTTTTTTTTGTGCAAATAAACTATAATGGAGTATTTTAAAGTGCATCTTATGTATGCAATCATCTCCTAAAGATTAATATATAAAGGTTCATTGTTTCTTTTTCTAAATATTGTGCATACTTCTGTGTTGATGAGTTATCCTTGTCCTCTTGATAAATTTGTCATCTGATTTGCTATGATGTGCCATCACATGTTGTTACATTAAATGTGAGATTGGGTTTTTCATTGTTGTGTAACACATACTGAAACCTTCATAGTTGATGATTAATATTATCTCAGGAGTTGATAAGATTTTTTGTCCACAAAGTGTCATAAATATCCCTGGATAGAGGCACTGGTTTGTTATTTATCTTTTAAGGTCCTGGTTGGCCATGCATTTAAGGTCCTTGATAGAGAAACATTCTTCCCAAATTCTATATGAACTGATCTTTGCATATTTCTTTTAAGTCCTGAAAGCATTCTTATTCTTAATATATTATCATAATCATTTTCATTTCTTTTCAAAGGCATTCACTTAAAGCACATAATAAAACATAATTGCAGAAAAACAATTTGCCAGTTTTGTAATTTGATAAAAGGCTTAAATCCACTTTAAATAATCTCTTTGTGCTTGAGAGGAAGAGGTATGCACACCTAGGTTCAGTGGAGCCTTAAGTGCAGAGGGATTTGGTCTTCGACCATTCCTATTTGTTGGCCAAGGCTAGTTGGATTAGTTGAGGATTTGGCAAACCCTTAAGTTTTATAATCCATGGTTTTGGGCACCAACAAGTTTCACAATCATCTCTTTTCAAATCTTCATCGATTAATGTCTCAAAGCTCAAGAACACAACCAATCAGCAACTACCACGAAGAAAGATAACTTGTAGTGCACCAAATCACAAACCATATGAACTGAAGATACACAAGATCATCCCAAACAATAATCCAAAATATTAGCACAAGATCTGATCACACCGGAATATATCAGAGGGAATATCGATGGAAACTGGTAAACAAAAAAATGCAAACCGGATCATAAAATCTTCCCAAACTCACCGGAATAACTCACAAGAATATGTTGACATCAATGAAAACAACATATCCTAGAAGAAGCAATGAACAACCAAATTGAACAATCTCCTCAATAATCCAACAATCTCCCCCTTTGGCATTGATGACAACATACGAATGTGAAAAAAAAATCAATGCAAAGAAAGAAGATAACACCAACAAACTCTTCCTAAGATCAAGATAGATAAAGCAATTTTTCATATGATCTCTCTACCCCTTTGAGAACAATGCCAAAGATCGCCAAAAAAGAAAATCAAACTCTCTCCCCCTAAAACACATAAACATGAATCTCTCTCCCATTGGGATACACAACCAAATCAACAGACTACTCCAGCAGAGGAGCAACATCAACTCATCAATCTGGATAAAAGAGTAAAGCTCCGAATTCTATTGGATCGATGCAACTCAATGCATCTAGTTCTCATCAGGAGGGGTGGAGACCCATAACTTGTCTCTCAGATAGACAAATGTATTTGTAGGCAAAGGCTTAGTAAAAATATCAGGAATTTGTTCCTTTGTAGATACATATTCCATCTTCACCTTTTGTTCATTGAATTTCTCTCTCAAGTAATTGTATTTGATTAATATATACTTAGTATTTGAATGTTACACCAGATTCTTAGACATGTTTATAGCACTGGAAATATCACAATATATAATAGTAGTCTCATCATAAATAAATCTGATAGCTTTTAGCATTTGCTTCATCCATACTATCTGAGTGCAATTACTAGCAACAACAATGTACTCAGCTTTAGTATTGGATAGAGATACCAAATCCTATTTCTTGTTGGCCTATGAAATCAACTTCTTACCTAAAAATAATGCTCCACTGGTAGTGTTCTTCTGATCATCAATATCACCTTCCCAATCTGTATTAGTATAAGCACATAACATGAAATCATCAATCTTTGGATACCATAAACCATAATCTTTAGTTCCCTTTAGATATCTGAATATTCTTTTAACAATAGTAACATGATTATCCTTCGGATCAACTTGATATCTAGCTGCCATGCACACAACATGCGTAATGTCAGGCCTAGTTTGAGTAAGATATAATAGTCCACCAACCATAGATATGTACAAACTATGATTATCTTTAGGAGATTCATCATTTTTAGACAGTTTACAACCAGTCACCATAGGAGTTCCAACCGGTTTGGAATCATCTAATCCAAATTTCTTTAGGAATTCCTTTACATACTTAGTTTGAGATATAAAGATACCTTTTCTTATCTGTGCAATCTGCAAACCTAAGAAGAATTTCATCTCACCAATCATAGACATCTCAAATTCTTTTTGCATATCACCTACAAATTTCATACTCATATCATCATCACCACTAAAAATAATATCATCAACAAAGACTTCAAAAATCAAAATGTTATCATTTTTAATTGAGTACAAATTACTATCAGCAACACCTTTGACAAATCCCAATTTTAGCAAGTATTTATCTAATCTAGCATACCAGGCTCTAGGGGCTTGTTTTAAACCATAAAATGCTTTCTTAACTTACATACCATGTCCCCATCATCTAATAATGAAAATCCATCAGGATTTTCAATGCAAACTTCTTCTTCTAGATCACCATTCAAAAATGTGATTTTACATCCATTTGATATACTTTGAAATCTTTATAAGTAGCATAAGCAAACAATAATCTAACAGCTTCAATTTTGGCAACTAGAGCAAAATTTTCTTCATAATTAATCCCTTCTTGCTTTAAATATCCATTGCAGACTAGTCTGGCTTTATTTCTGACCACTTCACCGACTTCATTCAATTTGTTCCTAAAAACCCATTTTGTACCAATAACATTTTTGTCCTTAGGTCTAGGCACAAGTTCCCAAATATTGTTCTTTTCAATCCGATCTAACTCTTCTTCCATGGCTCTAATACAGTTACTATCTTTTTTGGAAATATGATGGATTTGGTTAAGTGTTGTCATTGATGTCAACACTGTATCCCAGTTAGACCTATCCCGGTTAGTCTTGATGATCATCTTGGTTTTGGCTATGATTCTGATCTGGTATGATCAGATCTTTGGAATCGGTTTTGGATGCTTATTTCGGATGGTTATATGCTTGCCATATTTTTTTGGTTCATGATTTGGTGCTTCGTTGCTATTGCTTTTGTTCCCAGTTGGTATTTCCTGGTACAGGTTAGCTTTACTAGTAAGCGATATTTGGTGATTTGGTCAGACGATTTTGGTCCGGCTTATGGGAATGGTTTCTATCATGCTGAAGGTGCTTCCTGGTTGTATGCTAGTTGTTTGGTGGCATTGGATTGGTTGTCATGTTGTTATGATGGTCCTATTTGGATCCGGTTAAAATTTCTATTATTTCACTAATGGTTTCTACCAGTTGGTGAAGCATGTTGAATTTTGGTCTTAGTGGAATTTTCGGTGGATGTAATTGTTTGGTTACTTTATTTAGGTCTATGATATGTAATGTAAATCATAATATTGGTCTGGTGGTATCATGTGATGTAATTTTTGTAATTATGGGTTTATGGGTTTAGGGTTTAGCCGACCTTGTCAATAAGGTTGATAATTTGTATTTATAGGTAACTTATTCATGTAATTGGCATCATGAATGGATAGTTATGGGATAGTTATGTCTACATTATCAGAGAGTGGTTTATGTGTGAACAAGGTTATATCATTCAACAAATGTTTGAGAAGGTTTTGTATTGTAGGGTAGACATTTGTGCTTAACCGGAACTGTATCAAGCATTAGTTGATGCTACTTTCATAGTTCATTCTTTTTGGATTGTAGTATGATGTTTTGTAAGTCAGTGAGACTTCCCTTTGTGATGAGCAGTGCGCTCTAGGTGTTTGTCTTGATTGCAAGTGCAATCCCTACTGTAATTATTTCACATACTATTGCAGAAGTATTCTCTGATTGCGGGTAGGGTTTCCCACCGTGGTTTTTCCCTTTACCAAGTTTTCCATGTCAAAAATATTGGTGTTGGGTGGATTGTGCTTTCATGTTCTATCTTTTATTGTGTTGGTTTCTTTGTGCTTTGGTTCAAAGGTTATGATATGCAATAGTTCTAATTTCTGATAGCAACCCCCCCCCCCCCCTCTCAGTTTACTCTCGGTATCAAATCTATCTAACAATTGGTATCAGAGAAAGGTCCTCTCTATAGAAGCTTAACCACTTGAGGAGATCCGATGGCATTAGCATCAAGTTCTAAATTCAATCCCTATCGGAAAGAGAGTTCTAGATTTGATGGTACAAATTACAAAATATGGAAGGAGCGAATGAAGATTCATCTCAGATGTCTTGGAGCTGAAGTTTGGGAGATAGCGGAGAAAGGGTATATACCTCATGATACTAATTCTGGAACACCGACACTTGCTGATAAACAAAAGAAAGCTGAAAATGATGTTAGAGCAAAAGAAGCATTGCTAAGTGCCCTATTTGATGAAAAGTTGTTAAATGTCATAGAGTTGGAGAATGCTAAGAAGATCTGGTTGAAACTTGAAACTCTTTATGAAGGTGACCATGCAGTAAAAATTGTAAAACTTGAAGGTTTCCGGGTAAGGTATTGAACTTTGAAGATGGAAGAAGATGAGAAGATTAGCTCTTTCATGGATATAGTGAATGATATTGTCATGGGTATCAAATTGTACAACAAATCAGTCAATGAAGATGAGATAGTGTCAAAGGTTTTGAGAGTTATACCTCCAACTTAAAAGATGAAGGCTACTACAATCAATGAACTCTAGACAATGTCAAGTACCCCTATTACTAGAGATACATTGCTCGGGAAATTGACTACTTTTGAGCTTGAAGAACTTGGAGATTAGAGTGCTGCTAAAACTGAGACTGCATTTAAAGCATTTGCCTCTGGTAAGAAGAAGATAGATTGGAAGGAGATGTATGCTAAAGATTTGGAGGACGTTGAGAGAGAAGAAAGAGAACTTCAAGAGCTAGAAGCCTGATTGCTAGAATAATTCCTAAAGGACCAGCTGGAAGTAAGTATGAAAGAAAAGTCCCTTTTAAATGTTTTTCATGCAATAAGATTGGTCATTTTGCTTCTAGATGCTCTGGAAGAGCTGCTAGGAATCATGAAATATTTGTGAGGAATTATAAGCCTAATCTGGAATATCAGAGTAGACATAGATTTAGAAAGAATAAGGATAAATCATGTTATTATGCTAGTGATGATGATATTGATATTACTAGTGATGATGATGATGAACCTGTGAATGGATCCGACAATGGAAGCTCCGACAAAGATTGGGTCTTTATTGCTATCAAGGATGATTCTTCGGAACCTATCATTGAAGCAACTCATACTTAGGAGAAGGCTTTGGCTGCAAAAATTGAAGTAAAGGATGGATGGGTTATAGATAGTGGTTGTTCACATCACATGACTGGTGACAAGAGAAAATTTCTAACATTGCAAGAATTTGATGGCGGACTAATCAAATTTGGTGAGAACAAGGCATGCAGGATCAAAGGCAAAGGAACAATATCATTGGATGGTAAGACTAATATTGATAATATTTATTATGTTGAAGGATTAAAGCATAATCTTTTAAGTGTAGGTCAGATGGTGGATAGAGGATTTCATTTACAATTGAAGGATGGAAAATGTAAGATCATCAATAGATTTGGATTGGAAATTGCTTCCGAAAATCAGACCAGAGGAAACATCTTTCATTTGAACTCTGGTGAGAAAGCTTGCTTGATTGCTGAGATTGATGAAAGTTAGTTATAGCATAAGAGGATGTGTCATGTAAATTTTGATTACATAGTGAAGATCAGTTCAACATAGGCTGTCAGAGATTTGCCCAAGATTGTTAAACCTCATAATCCGGTATGTAGAGAATGTCAAATGGGTAAGCAAGTTAGAACTTCTTTCAAAAGTGTACATGATAAATCTAATGAAATTCTTGATCTTATTCATACTGATCTGTGTGGACTGGCAAGGACTAAAATATTTGAAGGTGATAGATATTTTATGTTAGTTATTAATGATTATTCTAGAATGATGTGGGTAGCATTTTTGAAAGAAAAATATGAAGCTCTTGAGAAATTCAAAATATTTAAAGCTATGGTGAGACTGAGACAGGATTGAAGATAAAGTGCTTAAGATCAGATCAAGGTGGTGAGTTTACATCCGATGAGTTCAACTTTTTTTGTGAGAGGAATGGAATCAGAAGACAACTTTCTGCACCTAGGACCCCACAACAAAATGTATTAGTGGAAAGAAAGAACATAATCATATTAGATCCGACAAGGACAATGATGACATAAGCTAGATTGCCTGATATCTATTGGAGGGAAGCTGTCAATACGACTATATACTCTTTCAACAAAATACACATTAAAGGTGATACAACGGTAAGACTCCTTATGAATTATGGTTTGGTCATACTCCTATTGTCAGATGTTTTAGAATTTTTGGTAGTAAATGTTACATTAGAAGAGATGATGCAATAGGAAAGTTTGATCTTAGAAGTGATGAAGGAATATTTTTGGGATATTCAACTAAGAGAAAAGCATATAGATGTTATAACAAAAGATTGAATAGGATAATTGAAAGCATAAATGTTAAGGTGGATGAGCATGACAGTAATCAAATCAGATCATATGACTATGAACCAGAAGATGAATTTATCAAACCTGAACCGGTAATGCAAGAATCAGTTTAGAATAGTGAACCAGTCACTTTGGTATCATTAGAAAATTCAACAATGACAAATGAACAACAGAAAGAGTTAGAAAATCAAGAAAATTCAAAAAATCCTAGGTATGTGAAACTAAATCATTCTGAAGATCAAATTATTGGAGATACAAGGAAAGGTGTGATGAATAGAAGATGATTAACTACTGAAGAGGTATGTTTAATTTCTCAAATTAAACCGGAATCATATTAAGGATGAAAATTGGATAAAAACAATGAAAGAGGAATTAGATCAGATAGAAAAGAATAAGACATGGCAACTAGTTCCTAGACCTAAAGACGAATATTATTGGAACTAAATGGGTTTTCATGAATAAATTGAATGGGGAAGGTCATTCTATGATGAAAAAGGCTATATTGGTTTGTAAAGGTTATTCACGGGAAGAAAGAGTTAATTATGGAGAGACTTATGCCTCGATTGCAAGAATTGAAGCGGTAAGACTTTTTCTTGCCTATGCTGCACACAAGAACTATAAAGTATATAAGATGGACATCAAATGTGCATTTTTGAATGGAAATCTTGAGGAGGAAGTCTACATTGAGCAACCTGATGGATTTTCTTTATCAGAAGACAAAGACATGGTTTGTAGACTAAAGTAAGCTTTGTATGGACTAAAACAAGCCCCTAGAGCATGGTATGCTAGATTGGATAGGTATATTTCAAAGCTTGGTTTTAGAAAAGGTAATGTTGATTGTAACTTATATTAAAAAATTGAGCATGATGATATACTGATCATTGAAGTCTTTGTGGATCATATCATTTTTGGAGGAGAAGAAAGTCTATGCATGAAATTTGCTGATGATATGAAGAATGAATTTGAAATGTCTATGATTAGTGAGATGAAATTTTTATTAGGTTTGCAGATTACTTAGACTGATAAAGGTATTTTCATTTTTCAAACTAAGTATGTGAAGGAGTTACTTAAGAAATTTGGACTTGAGAATTCTAAACCCATCGGTACTCCTATGATAACCGGTTACAAATTGTCGAAGGATGATGAATCCCCTAAAGTGAATCCAAGAAGATACAAATCAATGATAGGTGGATTGTTGTACCTAACTCAGACTAGACCTGATATAATGAATGATGTTTGTATTGCTTCTAGATTTCAATAAGATCCTAGAGAAACTCATGATATTGTTGTTAAGAGGACATCCTGATATTTGGCAGGTACAATAGACTTTGGGTTATGGTATCCAAAGAATGATGACTTCAGATTATGTGCATATACAGATTCTAATTGGGCAGAAGATGTGGATGAAAGGAAGAGAACTACTAGTGGTGCATTATATATTGGGAAGAAGTTGGTTTCATGGCTTAGCAAGAAACAATCATGCACTTCATTATCTATTGCTGAAGCGAAATATGTAGCTACTACTACCAACTATACTTGAATTTTATGGATAAAACAAATGTTAAAAGATATAAAGATAAGTTATGATGAGCTTATTGTTATTCACTATGATGATATTTCTTCTATTGATATGTCAAAGATTCTGGTATTTTATTCCAAATTAAAAAACATTTCTATAAGGTATAATTTCTTGAAGGAAAAAGGTTGAAGCAAAGGAAGTCAGATTGGTTTATGTGCCTACTAAGGAACAAATTGTAGATATTCTAACTAAACCATTGCCTAAAGATAATTTTGAATATCTCAGAGATCAGTTGGGGGTTACCAACCCTTCGGAAGAGACTTAGAGATGCAGGTATGCATCAATCTGGTGAGCTTATTAGACATATTTTTCTGATCCGGGTTGATGAGGTGATGCTACTACTCAAGGGGAGTATTCAACTGTTTGGTTCAGTACTCTTGGTTTTGTGTCCATCCTTTGTCATTGATCTCAAAGGGTGAGAGATGGCATTGATGTGAAAAACTGTTAATCTTAGGGGGAGTTATATATTTTAGATCGGTCTTTTGGAGATTGTTGGCATTCCTTGGCACTTGGATGTTATTCACATTCAGTCTTGCCATCAATGCCAAAGGGAGAGATTTTTGGAAATATGTTGGATTTGGTTAAGTGTTGTCATTGATATCAACATTGTATCCCAGTTGGAGGCTATCTCGATTAGTCTTGATGATCATCTTGGTTTAGGCTATGATTCTGATCCGGTATGATCAGATCTTTGGAATCAGTTTTGGATGCTTCTCCTGGATGGTTATATGCCTGTCATATTCTATTGGTTCATGATTTGGTTCTCTAGTTGCTATCTCTTTTGTTCCTAGTTGGTATTTCCTGGTATCAGTTAGCTTTACCGGTAAGCGATATTTGGTGATTTGGTTAGATGATTTTGGTCCGGCTTATGGGAATAGTTTCTATCATGCTGAAGGTGCTTCCTGATCATATCCTAGCTATTTGGTGGCATTGCATTGGCTGACGTGCTATTATGATGGTCCTATTTGGATCTGGTTAAACTTTCTGTTATTTCATTAAGGGTTTCTACTAGTTGGTGAAGCTTGTTGGATTTTGGTCTTAGCAGAATTTTCGGCGAATGTAATTGTTTGGTTACTTTATTTAGGTCTATGCTATGTAATATTAAACATAATATTGGTTCGGTGGTATCGTGTGATGTAATTTTTGTAATTATGGGTTTATGGGTTTAGCGTTTAGCCGACCTTGTCAATAAGGTTGATGATATGTATTTATAGGTAAATTATTCATTTAATTGGCATCATGAATGGATTGTTATGGCATGGTTATGTCTACATTATCAAAGAGTGGTTTATGTGCAAACAAGTTTATATCATTCAATAAATTTTTGAGAAGGTTTTGTATTGCAGGGCAGACATCTGTGCTTAACTAGAACTATATCAAGCATTAGTAGATGCTACTTTCACAGTTCATTCTTTTCAAATTGTAGTCCAATGTTTTGTAAGTCAGTGATACTTCCCTTTGTGATTAGCAGTGTGCTCTAGATAGTTGGCCCAATTGCAAGTGCAATCCCCATTGTAGTTATTTCACATACTAGTGTAGAAGTATTATCTGATTGTGGGTAGGGTTTCTCACCATGGTTTTTCCCTTTACCAGGTTTTCCATGTCAAAAATATTGGTGTTATGTGTACTGTGCTTTCATGTTCTATCTTTCATTGTGTTGGTTTCTTTGTGTTCTCGTTCAAAGGTTATGATATGCAATAGTTCTGATTTCTGATAGTGTTTGTAAGTAGATTTGTCATTATGAATTCTCCTTCAAACTCGACCCTATTTGCTCGAAGAGCAGTGACGACCGTCCCAATAGTTGGAGAGATTGTGGTGAGGCCACAATATTCCTTTGTGTTTGAGAGGGGCAACTCCCTCATATGATGGGGGGATTTTTTGGTATTTTTGTGTACTTTTAACCTGAAAGTACGTAAAGGAAGGAAAACACAAAACTAATGAAAGTAGATAACAAAAACCCCAATGGAAGACATACAAATGCACACGAAGATTCCACAATTGATAACTATTACAAGGGGGTTTGAGCACAAAATATGTTTTATATGTAGAGACAAAAGAAGGAGAACAAATCTCAACCTATAAGGAAGCAAGTTATCTTATCACATTCAAACCAACACACCAAGGTATGACTGTGTTTCATCATATACATATATCATTTGAACTATATATCAATAGATTGCACAAGTGCATAAATGAATTATCAATTTAACATATGAGAAATTGATAACAATAATTGAGAAAGTTACATTCAAGATACATGAATTAAATGCATTCTTGATTATTCTTTTGAAAGTATACAAGTTCAAAAGCTTTGAGTAAAAAATGTAAAATCCAAAAGTTCTCCAACATCTCCCCTTCTGTAAGAGTCTCTCCTATGATTTAATTAAAAAGAAGTATATATAAGTGAGGCTAGTAACCACTTAAGGTAACTACCTTAACCACTTTTATAACTACTTAGAATAACCAACTCTTTAAGTGCACCAACTTGAAACAACTTTCTTTTTAGAAAAATGGTTACTTAGAGGAACTACCCAACTTTGGCACTTAAAATAACTACCCCACAACTACTTAGTCTAACCAATTAGGAGAATCACTTAAATAAATACCTAACTTAATCACTTGGGATAACTACCTAAGCCAATGCTTAGAATAACTACCTTTTTGAAGATAAGTTAGGATTTATCTAACTTTTACAAAGCTAAATTCAAAAGACTAACTTTGATTACAATAAGTGACATAAGTCACTTTTTCAAAAGTGTAACTAACAACTTTTGACTTTGAAGAAGGACCAAATCGTTGACATTGTTGAGGAATTTTTTGATCTCCATCTGCTCCATTTGTCTTTTTTGATAGTATCTTCAAGAACTTGACACTCGCATGAAGAATGCTGGCAAACAAAAGGTTTCCAAACCTATCTCACCAAATTTGTCATGTGTAAGTTGCACTCATACATTTGTGAGATCATAATTCTTGACACTTTTTGTGCAGGCCACAGGCTTTGTCTATGCTTCAACAATTCAGTATGCATGTTTACCGCAGGCATTCCAAACATAATATCTGACACAAATATTGACTTTTTTCATGTTTTAGTGGATGCCCATACTACATTTCAAAGCTTCTACATTGGAACCAGATCCCTTGTAGGCATTTTGACAAACAATTTTCTTGTCTTCTCTTTGAATCCATAGTTTAATTGCAACTTAGACACCTGAGGAAAGTCCTTTATCCTTTGTGGTTTGGACTTGCTAATTGCAGAGAAAGGTGGCAGAATTTTCCTTTGGCCCACCAATTGAATTTGATTTCTAGTTTCAAGTCTTCATTTTGCGCATATCTTGCAGTCATCGTATTCTTTGAGGTGTCATCTTCTTGAAGCGTGCTATCAAGACTTTCACGTACCCTACATTTTACTTTGGATGCACATCCATACCGAGTTCCAAAAAGTCCTAGTTTTGCACAGGCAAGTAGGATGCAAGCAACAATTGTGGCCTTTGGCTTTGTTCCTGTCGATTGCATTGGCCTCAAGTTTTTTTAGTATGTCCATTTAGTGTACAACCTACAATCATTCTATTCCCTTCCTTGAGGTGACATCCATTTAATTGCATTTGCTTGAAATCTTTCAAAGCCTTTTCAACAAATTCAATTTCTGCATATTTTGCAATCATGGTATACCATGAGATGACATCGCTTTGAACCATTCTAGAAAAATATTTGTATATGTTTGCCTCTTCCCTTCCACTAGCCACAGATAGAAAAGGTGGAACTTCACTTTACATCAACCCATGCAATCGCTCGATGGTTTTCCAAACTTTTTCAATATATCCATTGTGTATATATGCTGCAATTATAACATTTCACAAAATGCCTCTATACTTTATGCTTTGATGGATATCCATAACCTTGCTACCATTACATTCACCAAGGTAACATGTATTTAATGACAACCCGTGAAACAATATGGGTGTTTTCTCGATGACAAGATGAGGCACAACAATGAGCTTGACACCATACAAATTCATAACGATATTGAGTTAGTTATGATAACTAACTTTTTCTCAAATGCATTGGTACTTTCACAAACTTTGCCAACTTTTCTAAATCATGGATGCATGGATTCTTCCATAAAAATATATCATCTCTTTTAAAATTTACGAAGTTGGTCAATTTGATGATGATGTTAACTGATGTAGCCTTACGATAACTTTTATGCCTTGAATAACTTACCGATGAGTTAATGCATGGAGCTCTTTATAAACTAGAACAATTGTCGACCTCATTCAAAAGTAAACCAACTTATAGATGGTGATTTTCAAGTGTTGATGACAATAATAACTAACACTAAAAACTTTTCCTCCTTCGACGAGTTTCACAAGTTCGACAACTTGTGGTACCACACAAATTTTCCGATGAATCCCTCCTCTTGCTAGTGTCAACAACTATAAAATGTTTGGATCATCATTTCCTTTTTGATAAGTTGTGAGTCTTGGGGAAGACACCAATTTATTTCACTTAAAAGCCCTTTTCTCATTGTTCTCCTTGTTGGAATTTTGTAATATTTAGGCAACTTGTACAACTTATGCAAGAACTCGATCCAATACTGTCTTCATCGACTTTTTTGAATGGTTCTCTCTTCATCAGTGATTTGAATGGCTTTGGAAACTATGTGAAAAGTCAGTCAATATATTTTAATCAACATTTAAAGAGAATTCTCCAACCATTTTGACACATTGGATTGCTTTAGTGGTCATGTGGTGTGGCCGATCAATGCACTTTCATCAACATTTGAAAATATTCATAACTCCGCACTAAACTAGTAACCTTACCGTGAACACAAAGTTGTCGATAGAGTTTTATTCACCAAAAGATTACATCATTGGAAAGGCCTAACATGCATACACTTCAATATGACCAACAAGACATGCACCCTTTCGTGTCCTCCTATGAGTGTATTATGAATCTTGAACTTTCCTTGATCAGGTTCACACCTCTTCGTTGGATCTTTGACTTTCTTTTGCTTGGTTTCTTACCAAATAAGGGAAATTTGACTTTGGATCTCCTTAATAAAATTTTGTGTCAAAATGATGAAAGCATGTCTTCTCTATTGCTTTTATAGAAAGGTATCTCAGATAGTACAAATCTAACTAGTTATAAGCTTATATGTTTGACAACACTCATTGATTTGATGCTAAAAGTATAAATTTTGTTGTGTCAAAACTAGGCTAACTGCTGGCCTTGACTGGGGACAAGAACTGTGAGGGACGAAGGATGAACCCAAAATGTTAACTGACAAAGATCAATGCATTATCTATGGGTAATAGAGTCAAGGTGAATCAACAAAAGAGACTAACTGGAGAGACTAGACACAAACCAAAACTGAGGCGAACACAACCAAAACTTCAGACCAAATATGTACATGGTAGGTAAAACCTACCTCAAATTTCTCTAGGATGACCATACAAAGCCATTTATAGGTTGGGAGAAATAGGAACCTGTTTGGAAAAGTGATGAGTATTTGTGTAACTCTTGGAAGCTCCATAGGTTGAGAAGACCAATATGTATAAGATAAGATATATCTTTAACCAACAGACCAAACAACCATATCTCATTGTAAATCATTGAGCTTTCTTGAAATATTTGGGTACCACTTTCTGCAATATTGATTATGTGTTCTGGCATCATGTTAAGCATATCAAATTTCTTCATCTGAAAATCCTTTTGATGATTTGGATTGGAAGACATTAAACCACAGATTGGATAACCTTCATATAGTTTGTGACATGAAGAAACTTTTGTCAATGCAAATATTGAATTTTTCTTTTGAAAATCAACTTCCAGAAGCATAGGATTATCTTGTGTGATGACATTTTCTTTTTCTTCTATCGGGAGGACTTGAAAGAGTTCTTTATCCATGGAATGCAAAATTGAAGAAGACAGACACCACACTTCCAGATTTTTGTTCCATCAAGATAGGGACATTTGTTGAGATATCTTTATAGTTTTCATCTTCAACCTGTTCATAGATATTTGCATAAATTTTTATTTTTATTTTGTCCCAATGATTCCTCTTCATCACACCCTTCATGAAATTTGAAAACTTCATACTTAGGTGGCACGTATGATAAAGAGTGAATGCTTTATGGTTCATCTTCTTTCACTTGGGGCTGATCTAGAAGATCATCAATATCTTCAAAAGGAAAGGTCTCCAATTCTAAAGGAAAAGAAGATATCTACAAAGTTTTATTTATGCTTATCTCTCCACTGGTTAAGGTAGTACAAACTGCTCAAAAGTTACTGAAAATTTGACATCATCAATACTACTGTCATCTCCATTAATTGGTGATAAAATAATAGGAATGCCTTCTCCATAAAGAAAGTCATCATCTGAAGTATTGAGAAACCAACTGCGAATAAAGGCTACTTGAGTCTCATCTTTATGCATCTCTTCTTCACCATTCTCTTCATTCTTGGGCTGCACGCATGCCTGGAAAGCATTTAATACCTTTTATTCAAGCTCCCTTTTTTTCATATTGATGAAATACTTCTTCTTTGTTGTGATAATCTTCATAATTCTCATGGAATCCATGGATGCGATCTTGTTTTTCTTCCTCACTCACTTTATCTTGAACTTTCTTTTGACATGTATCCTTATGAGCTGATATAGCTTCATCTTCCTTGACACATGCATATTGTGGCAGGTCATTTTCAAAACTTGGATCACAAAACATTTCATCTGGAATATGTTCATCATCAAGAAAATAATTTTTTCCCTCATCTTTTTGTTCAATCTCTTGCAATGTTTGAAGCAGAGAAGGATGCACTTTGTCATGATCAAGTTTCCTATTTCCATAGAAGCTTTTCAAAAAATTGATACGTGATTCATTGAGAATCTAATTTTATTGAGAAATAGGTGGAGGAGAATGAGAATCATCATTATTATCCATTGTTGATTCAAGAATACAATCACGAGCAAGAATTTGGTTCTCTCTTCCATCTTTTTCCTCAATCTTTTGAAGACTGTGGAGTAGAGAAGGATTAATTTTATGAGGATCAAGTTTCTTTCCACTGTAGAAACTCTTCAAGAAGTTGACTTATTCAGGATCATCAAGACTTTGCTTCTATTGAGCAACTGGTACAAGAGAAAGATCGCTTTTATCTTCATCTTTCTTGATTGTTGTTGATTTAGGTAAATGATCACAAGAAAGAAAACCAATCTCTTTTCCATGCTTTTCTTCAATATCTTGCAACACTTGACATAAAGAAGGATGAATCTTATCGGGAGTAAATTGCATGCCACCATAAAGCTCTTCAAGAATTAAACTTGCATAGGCTCATTAGGAACTTGCTTCTTTTGATATAAATAGTCTTCATCATCACTTTCACTGTCACTTTCCAACTTTCCTTTGTACCAAACCATTGTTTTGAATTTGATCTTTCAGATAGAGTCACCAACCTTCATTCTGAAGAAGGTACCTTGAAAATTCTGAGGAAAAAAACACACTGGTATTTCGATCCCCAATAGAGTTGCCAAAAATCTGTTGGTAAACAAATTTGTCACTATGAATTCTCCTTCAAACTTGACCCTGTTCGCCCGAAGAGTAGTGACAACCATCCCAATAGTTGGAGAGATTGTGGTGAGGCCACAATCTTCCTTTGTGTTTGAGAGGGGCAACTCCCTCGTATGATGGGGGGATTTTTGGGATTTTTGTGTACTTTTAACCTGAAAGTACATAAAGGAAGGAAAACACAAAACTAATGAAAGTAGATAATAGAAACCTGAATGGCAGATATACGAATACACACTGAGATTCCACAATTGATAACTATTACAAGGGGGTTTGAGCACAAAATATGTTTGATATGTAAAGACAAAAGAAGGATAAAAAATCTCAACCTACAAGGAAACAAGTTATCTTATCGCATTCAAACCAAGATACCAATATCATATACATATATCATTTGAACTGTAGATAAATAGATTGCACAAGTACATAAATGAATTATCAATTTAACATATGAGAAATTGATAACAATAATTGAGAAGTACATTCAAGACACAAGTTAAATGAATTCTTGATTATTCTTTTGAAATTATACAAGTTTAAAAGCTTTGAGTACAAAACATAAAATCCAAAAGTTCTCCAGCATCTCCCCTTCTGTAAGAGTTTCTCCTATATTTAAATTACAAAGAAGTATATATGAGGCTAGTAACCACTTAAGGTAACTACCTTAACCACTTTAATAACTACTTAGAATAACCAACTCTTTAAGTGCACCAACTTGAAACAACTAACTTTCTTTTTAGAAAAATAGTTACTTAGAGTAACTACCCAACTTTGGCACTTCAAATAGCTACCTCTCAACTACTTAGTCTAACCACTTAGGAGAATCACTTAAAATAACTACTTAACTTAATCACTTGGGATAACTACTGTAAAGCAAAAAATCGCGATCGAACCCTAAGTGTTCCGCCCACCACTCCAAGGAGAGAGAAGGGAGGTCACTAGGGTTGACGGTTTTCACTTAGGGGAGACTTTAGATTCAAAAGAGGGGTTGAAACCCACAAGATCCAATCCCACACAATGCAAGATTGGATCCTAAATGAGTTTCAAGGGTTAAGACAGCAAGGCTACCCTCTTTTGTAAAGAATGTAGATAGAAGGATCGAGCTAGGAATGCATGTAAAGTGAGAAAGATTCGCTTATAAATACAGATAGGAATATAGGATGAAGCTGCGGACCTGGAATTAGTAGTAAAATGTCGAGACGATGCTGTCCTACAAATTTGAGCGAAAGTTGACGGGACGATGGCGCCCGGCGTGCACACGGTCCTCCGAAAAATCCGCGAAACGAAGGGGGATCTGTTCGTCTCTGCACAAGGATTCCAGATCTTCAATTTCAGCTGCGTACTTGCAACCTACACACAGAAAAGAGAGGATGATTGGGGGGTTAGGGATTAGGGGTTTGCCCTTAGGTCAAACCCCGATTTTGGAATTAACCAAGAAATGAGAATGCTGTAAATGTAAATGATTGTAATGTAATAAAGTACCAATACCTTGTTGTAAGAATGTTTGTATTCTTACATGCGAAGGTGTAAATGTTGTTGTATGTTGTAAGTGATCTCCTCTTCAATGGTTGAATCCTTGTCTTGTATACAACACTTAGCCTTGAATGGAGACTTAGAATGATCAATTGCTTGAAGGAATACTTGAATGCTTGAATGTTTGAATATCGCTTCCGCTACGTATGTTTTTCCTCCTCCAAATGGGAGAGGAAAATGTAGTTTATATACTTGTCAATTAGGGTTAAAAGACTGATTTTTCTGACCTTAGGCCGACCTAGGAAGATTATTTTCCAATTTGCAAACTTAAAGACCCAAAGCCCCATAAGAAACCGGGCCCAAAATAGGGCCAGGGACCAGGGCGCTGGGCGCCATGGTCCTGGGGGACCAGTGCGCTGGGCGCCCTAGTCCTGAAGGACCAAGGAACTGGGTGCCATGGTCCCACCTCCAGGGACAGCAGGGTGCAAGGAGGATCAGGCCAGGGTGCTGAAAAATGCAGTTTTTGATGTCATGAACAAGTTTCGGAGTCTCCATTCAGGTTCAGTGTTGCGTCGCTATCGTGAAGACCCAAATGCAGTCAAAATTGCAAGTGTCACAATTTTAGGACGCTACATTTAGCCCCCACTTTAGCGGGAGTATAAGCGTACGCCCATACTTCCGGTAAATTACAAGGAAACAACATTGAAAGACTTTCACCACGTCAAGGAGGCAAGACACACCAAGCCCCCAGTGGACTAAGGATCTTACGACTTCGATTGACAAAGTAAAAGGGAAGATCACGAGGGAGAACCATGACTGTCAGTAGTAAGGTTCTCTCACTATGAGTCATGCAAGAGAAATACCAAAAATTTTCAAGGCAAAGCTAAGTTCGCCAAGAAATTTTCAAGTATCCTGAAGGGATAGACGGGGTGTATGCCCCCCTACATTAAAGCGATCGCATATGCCTCAATGGGGGTGATTTCTTTAAGGTAGTGATACACATAAGAAATGAGAAGGGAAAGGAGCACGTTATCATAAAGATTTAGCCCCCAAGTGTGAGATAAACCCAAGGATAATAGACACAAAACACAAAGCACGAGGTGACTTCGCTTTCCTCGGGGTCAGTATGCTGTATGATAATTCATGTATATCATATGTATGTATGCATAATTGTTCTTCATTCCCCAATCAAGGAAGGTCACCTAGAAGAAGGGAACACATGTGTCTTTTGAGTCAACATGAGAGAGACCAAAAGAGATCTCAATGCTTTGCATCGTCCTCAAGTAGACAACACTAAGGACAACAAATAGAAGAATGAGAATAACAAATAGAAGAAGTAACAAAAGAGAGGAGGAGAGAATCTGCTATGCTAATGAAACTAGTCTAGCATGTCATCTACCCCCCGATCTTGCTAATCAATATTTCGGGAAGGCAGGGAACATGCTAGAGGAGGAACATCCAACACAACAGATGGAGCTATCACAAGATCCAAACAAGGGCTATGTTCATGTTCCAAGCCACGTTGTTCTTGTCTAGGAGCTAGGATAAGTGCTTTAGAAAATTCGTTAGATAAATGGTTATCAATATCAACAAATTCATATTCACTATCAGAAGCAAGAGAAGTAACATTTTCATCATGAATAACATTTTCATCTATATCATCATCAAGATTTATAAAAATAGGATCTTTAACTCGCACAGGATCAAAACCATCATGCATCTTATGTTTAGGAGATTTTGGAGAAAATGGAATAATGCTTGTTGAAGGTGTTTTTGGGGATTGCAAAATTTGAGAAGCAGCTGCCTGAGCTCTAAGACGATGCTTTCATCGGCGTTCCCACGCAGAACGATTTCGTCTAGTCTTAGTAGGAAGTGGAGAAGATTGAGGAGGAGGAATGTTCTCATCCTTATCACATGGGTGTTTAGGTTGTGGTCTCTTAGGTTGGATAATAGGAGAAGAGGAAGGTCTCTTCTCTTTATAAAAGGAAGGAGGAGGAACTGCTCCATATAAAGGAGGAATATTTGGTTTAGGAAGGAGACCAAGTCCATCATGACGAGGAGGTATAGGTCTACTTTTAGAAAGTTTATCAGACATAGACATAGTCACATCCATAGGAATGGGTTGGGAATCTTCTTGAGGAAAGACATTAGTTTTATCTTTCAAAGGAAGAACTTCCTTCTCAAGAATGATAGGAATATCAAGTTTGGGTGTTCTAGTTTTACTTAGAGATAGGATCATATCTGTTTTCCACTTTTGATAAGATTTGAAAAGATGATCACTTCATGGTGGAAGAGATTGGAATTGTTTAGGCCAAAAATAATCAATAGGAACGCTAGAAGTTCTTTCAGCTGGTTTAAAGAGACTATGATTGACAGTAACAACTTCACCATTATGGGGAAATTTCAAACATTTATGAATAGGAGAAGAAATAGCTTTCATGGAAGATAGCCAAGGATAGCCTAGCTTCACACGAAATTGTTTGGATGAAGGAATAAAAGAAAAGTTCACATCCAGGGATTTGTTATGGACCTCAATAGGTCATGTAATAGAACCAATTGCAGGAGAAGAAAATGCATCAAATAATTTCACAACCACATTTTTTTTGTGATAGATCACTTGATTCAATTGTAAAGTAAAGAGAAATTCTTCAGTAATAACATTAACCATGCAAGAAGAATCAATAAGCACTCCACGGCAAGGTGTATTCTTGACTTTTGCAACTATATATAAAGGACCATCAGGTGCCCTAATAGTTTCAATAGAATCAAATGTGATGGAAGGTTCTTTAGGGTTTTCTTGCTGCTCTACAAAGTTAATCACATTCGGAGTCATAGACACAAGACCATCAGACGAGAAAGAGGAATCAATAGTCTCAATCACATTAGAGGTATGAGAAGGTAATGGATTAGTAAAAATCTTAAGATTTTGGTTAGGAGGAGCTACAGATGTATTGCCTTTATCATTCACTCCCGAAACAGAGACAATATTATTATCAATCAAATCTTGAATCTTACCCTTTAAAGCAAAACATTTTTCAGTATCATGCCCAGGTTGACGATGAAATTGACAAAAAGATTTGTTATCAAAATAGGGTGAATTAATCTTTGCAGGATCTATTTGCTTTACAGGAGGGAGAGTAAGCACATTTTGTTCCAATAACTTATTCATAATACTATGCAATGATTCATTCAAAGGAGTAAACTTTCTTTCTTTCTTGAAAAACTTAGAAATAGGAGGCACACCTGATGCTGTATTCACATTGTTGTTGATGATGTTTTCATTGAATTTAATGGACTCTCTGTTCGATTTAAACTTCCCAAATGGTTGTTGACTACTATCACCCTTATCACTCGGAGCCATAGGATTTGCTTGTTCCATTTGACTCACAGTCAGTTGATAATTGTGAAGAGTTGCGAACAACTGTTGGAAAGAAGTAAAATCAGAAAACAAAAGTTTGTCTCGAATATCTTTTTGTAAATTAGAAATAAAGATTCTTTGAATATCATTGTCAGGTACTGGAAAAGAAATTTGAGCACACAAATGCTTATATCTACCAATGAAATCAGTCACTTTTTCTTTAACACCTTGTTTACAATCCATTAAATCAATCAAAGTAACTTTAGGACTTATATTGTTTTGAAATTGTTGAATAAAAGCATTTGCAAGTTGTTGGAAAGAAGTAATAGAATAGGAAGGCAACGAGCAATACCATTGTAGAGCCTTATCTCTTAATGTTCTAGTAAACAGTTTTGCAAGCAACCTTTGGTCATGAGCAAAATCAGTACATATTGTTTGAAAGGTCTTAACATGTGTTAGAGGATCACCTTTACCATTATAACGCTCCAAATGCGGGATTTCAACATGTTTAGGGGGAATAGCTCGAACAATGTCAAGAGAAAGTGGGCTCGCAACATCAAATGTGGGCACACTAAACTTAGATTGATTCATAGAGGCAATTTGTTGCTGTAAAGAAGAGATAGTTTGTGCAAGATTATTAATGGTCGCTTTAGTCGAAGAATTCATATTAGACATGTTAGATTGTGATGGAGGTATTATGTTATTGAAAGAAGGTATTGATTGAGAGTAAGGTGGTGGGACACTATGATAGTTAGTCATAGGAGATGATTGGAAAAGAGGAGCACCAAAAGGAGGAATGGAATGGTTAAATGAATTGCCCCCTTCCGTCATGTTCATTTGTGGAGATGTAATAGGAACACTTATCGAAGGAATGAATGAAGAAGTTGGATTGAGTGAAGGAAGAGGGTTAATTGAAGAGGAAGGATTGCCCCCATGACTGGTGATCATAGGCGGAATGTCTTGTATAGAAGTAGTCATTATGTTTGATGTAAAAGTAGGTATACTAGCAATAGAAGTTGTTAAAGGAATAGAATGATTGACTTGAGTGGGAGGTTGCGTATAACCTAAAGTTTCAGCACAACTCTTCATAGGCATCACATTCGAATCCACAATGTGTGCAATACCACGCAAAATATCAATTTCATTCTTATCACTTTGAACCATACGTTTTAGACCCTCAATTAATGAAATAGCTTGACTATCGAGATACTCATGAGACATCCATTGTTGAAAATCATCAAATTGGTTATCCAATTTTGAAAGTTGTTCTACAGAAACCTCATGGAGAGCTTCTTCATCATTGAGAGGATTAGAGGAATTACCCATGTCCTCGTTAAAAAGGCTATTCAAATTAGGTTCCATCTCCTCGGTAATTAAACCTTGGAAAGACTTAATTCTACGGCTTCGTCTAACGGGAATAGTGTAAGTAGGGCTTATTGTTGTAAAACTCATGCGCTAGAGAGAGAGAGAGAAGATTTTGAATTTAGAGGTAGCAAATTTCAATAAAATCAGCCAATCTCCTAGATTTAAGCTGTTAAATGCAATCACGACAATCTCCCGAAATTTTGAAAAAAATGTCAAGGACCGTGGCGAACGGAGTGCACACGGTCCTCGCAACTTTTTTTGAAATTTTTAGAGATGAAAGTTATGATGATTTTAAAGCTAATCTAAAAAAATTGAGTGATTTTATGATCTGTAGATAGGCCAAATTAAAGTTGCAATCTCAAAATTGAACCCTACCAAGATTGTTGAAAAATGCAAAAATTTGAATTTTGAAAAAGAGAGGGAAACTGAAATTTTGAATTTTATGATTTTAGAGGGAATACTAAGAGCAATGCAAGCTTTGAAATTTAAAAGTTGACTCAATTTCACGCAAAATTCAATTTTGAAAGTGGAAATCAAAGTTGGTGTAATTAAACACTTAATTTCAAAAGTCACAAATTGCAAGAATTTGAATAAAGCACCGAAATTTCGAATGAATGCCAACACACTTTTCAGATTTAAGACAGTAAGAACACAATTTTGACACAAAATTTCAATTTCAACAATTTTTTGAATGATTAGAAGTCTTAATCCAAGCAATCTCTAGACCAACTTTGACTTCAATTTTGAAAGTGTTAGAATTGATGAAATCGGCCAAAATTCTGGATTTTAGCAGAAAAATATAGTAAGATCTAGCTCCCGAAATTTCGGAAAAAATGTCGGGGATGATGGTGCTCGGGGTGCACACGGTCCTCGCAACTTTTTTCCAAATTTTCAGGGATGAAAGATATTATGATTTTGTTGTGGAATCCAAAGTTACAGCTGATTTGGAGATGTTTTGATCAGTGAAATTGTCGGTCAAAGGTTGAATCAAGAGGGTTTTAAAAATTAGGGTTTTGACACTTAACCACTTAATTTTTCAGAATTAAAGCACAAATATGAATTGATAGTTTGCAATAGAAAGGTAGATCTGGAACAAGCATTAATAATTAAACATTTCACAAGCTCAATTACTAGAAAGAAAATTTAGGGTTTTTATGCAATTAACCTCTAAAATTTGCAAAAGATCAAACATGGAAATGTAATTAAGGCATCCAATTTTCAGATCTAACCATGAATAATCAGAAAGGATGTTCACGTAAGGTTCACCAAAATGTAAAGCGGAAAATCGCGATCGAACCCTAAGTGTTCCCCCCACCACTCCAAGGAGAGAGAAGGGAGGTCACTAGGGTTGACGGTTTTCACTTAGGGGAGACTTTAGATTCAAAAGAGGGGTTGAAACCCACAAGATCCAATCCCACACAATGCAAGATTGGATCCTAAATGAGTTTCAAGGGTTAAGACAGCAAGGCTACCCTCTTTTGTAAAGAATGTAGATAGAAGGATCGAGCTAGGAATGCATGTAAAGTGAGAAAGATTCGCTTATAAACAGAGATAGGAATATAGGATGAAGCTGCGGACCTGGAATTAGTAGTAAAATGTTGAGATGATGCTGTCCTGCAAATTTGAGCGAAAGTTGACGGGATGATGGCGCCCGGCGTGCACACGATCCTCCGAAAAATTCGCAAAACGAAGGGGGATCTGTTCGTCTCTGCACAAGGATTCCAGATCTTTAATTTCAGCCGCATACCTGCAACCTACACACAGAAAATAGAGGACGATTGGGGGGTTAGGGATTAGGGGTTTGCCCTTAGGTCAAACCCCAGTTTTGGAATTAACCAAGAAATGAGAATGCTGTAAATGTAAATGATTGTAATGTAATAAAGTACCAATACCTTGTTGTAAGAATGTTTGTATTCTTACATGCGAAGGTGTAAATGTTATTGTATGTTGTAAGTGATCTCCTCTTCAATGGTTGAATCCTTGTCTTGAATACAACACTTAGCCTTGAATGGAGACTTAGAATGATCAATTGTTTGAAGGAATACTTGAATGCTTGAATGTTTGAATATCGCTTCCGCTACGTATGTTTTTCCTCCTCCAAATGGGAGAGGAAAATGTAGTTTATATACTTGTCAATTAGGGTTAAAAGACTAATTTTTCTGACCTTAGGCCGACCTAGGAAGATTATTTTCCAATTTGCAAACTTAAAGACCCGAAGCCCCATAAGAGACCGGGCCCAAAATAGGGCCAGGGACCAGGGCACTGGGCGCCATGGTCCTGGGGGACCAGGGCGCTGGGTGCCCTAGTCCTGAAGGACCAAGGCACTGGGCACCATGGTCCCACCTCCAGGGACAGCAGGGTGCAAGGAGGATCAGGCCAGGGTGCTGAAAAATGTAGTTTTTGATGTCATGAACAAGTTTCAGGGTCTCCATTCAGGTTCAGTGTTGCGTCGCCATCGTGAAGACCCAAATGTAGTCAAAATTGCAAGTGTCACAATTTTAGGACGCTACAACTACCTAAGACAACGCTTAGAATAACTACCTTTTTGAAGATAAGTTAGGATTTACCTAACTTTTACAAAGCTAAATTGAAAAGGCTAACTTTGATTACAATAAGTGACATAAGTCACTTTTTTAAAAGTGTAACTAACAACTTTTGACTTTGAAGAAGGACCAAATCATTGACATTGTTGAAGTTTTTGATCTCCATCTACTCCATTTGTCTCTTTTGATAGTATCTTCAAGAACTTTACACTCGCATGAAGAATGCTAGCAAAAAAAAGGTTTCCAAACCTATCTTATCAAATCTGTCATGTGTAAGTTGCAATCGTACATTTGTGAGATCATAATTCTTGACACTTTTTGTGTAGGCCAAGGGCTTTGTCTATGCTTCAACAATTTAGTATGCATGTTTACCGTGAGCATTCCAAACATAATATCTGACACAAATATCAACTTTTATCATGTTTTAGTGGACGCCCATACTACATTTCAAAGCTTCTACATTGGAACCACATCCCTTGTAAGTATTTTAACAAACAATTCACTTGTCTTCTCTTTGAATCCACAATTTAATTGCAACTCTTACACCTGAGGAATGTCCTTTATCCTATGTACTTTGGACTTGCTAATTGTAGAGAAAGGTGGTAGAATTTGACTTCGATTTGTCGATTGCATTTGATTTCGAGTTTTAATTCTTCATTTTGTGCATATCTTGTAGTCATCGTATTCTTTGAGGTGCCATCTTCTTGAAGCGTGTTGTCAAGACTTTCACATACCCTGGATTTTAATTTGGATGCACGTCCATACTGAGTTCCAAAAACTCCTAGTTTTGCACATGCAAGTAGGATGCCAGCAACGGTTGTGGCCTTTGGCTTTGTTCATGCCGATTGCATTAGCCTCAAGTTTTTTAGCATGTTCATTTAGTGTACAACCTGCAATCATTCTATTCCCTTCCTTGAGGTGACATCCGTTTAATTGCATTTTCTTGAAAATTTTCAAAGCCTTTTCAATAAAATTCAATTTCTGCATATTGTGCAATCATGGCATACCATGAGATAACATAGCTTTGAACCATTCTGGAAAACCATTTGTATATGTTTGCCTCTTCCCTTCCATAAGACGCTCATAGAAAAGGTGGAACTTCACTTTATATCAACCTGTGCAATCACTCGAAGGTTTTCCAAACATTTTCAATATATCCATTGTGTATATATTTAGGTAAATGATCACAAGCAAGAAAACCAATCTCTTTTCCATGCTTTTCTTCAATATCTTGCAAGACTTGACATAAAGACAGATGAGTCTTATCAGGAATAAACTACATGCCACTATAAAATTTCTTCAAGAATTCAACTTGCATGGGCTCATCAGGAACTTGCTTCTTTTGATATAAATAGTCTTCATCGTCACTTTCACTATCACCTATATATACATAATTATATCACTTATATAGACAAATCATCAACCTTGATAACAAGATTGGCTAAACCCTCAATCCTTAACTCACAATTATAAAAGTTACATTACACAATGCAAAGATCGACCACCGGACCAATATTATGATTTACATTACATATCATGGACCTAATTCAAATTCCCAAATGATTACATCCATCGAAAATCCTGCCAAGATCAACCGCAACACGCTACACCATCAGAAATACTGCATAACACACAAATTATCACCAGCTCAAAGAAATCACCAAAAAATCGCTCAACGATCAATGCGGATCACCAAAAAAAAAAGGACATGATTAGGAAACACCATCAAGCATGTTAGAATAATCCTGAACAGTTTCACAATCATCTCTTTTCAAATCTTCATCAGTCAATATCTCCAAGCTCAAGAACACAACCAATCAACGACCATCACAAAGAAAGATAACTTGCGGTGCATCAAATCATGAACCATTTGAAATGAAGATACACAAGATCATCCCAAACAATAATCCAAAATCTCACCACAAGATTTGATCACACCGGAATATACCAGTGGGAATATCAACCAAAATGGGTAAACAAAGAACTGCAAACCGGATCAAAAAATCTTCCCAAACTCATTGGAATAACTCACAACAATATGTTGACATAAATGACAACAAAATATCCTAGCATTAGCAATGGACAACCAAATCAAACAATCTCCTCAATAATCCAACACGTAGTAGCTATATGACTTATTCATAGTGTTTTTTAATGCCTAGGTCCACATAGAAAAAGTAAATGCAAATGCCCTCCATCAATATAGAATGCCTATTTGAGTAGGACCCATACCCAGTCACCAATATTTTGGGTGCTAGAGTACCATGGATTAAGGTTTTGAGTCAAAGGTATATTTTGTGTTCTTTGACTAATTTTAGTCTATAATTATTCTTAGAACAAAATAAGGGCTAGAGTTGTTCCAAGGTTTCAACTATTGAAAGATAGTTGTAGAAGGGTAGTGATAGTCTCAAGATATCTAAACATACTATGATAATTTAATGTGTTGTAGATGTAATGCATCCAAAATCATTTGTATGTGTTCAAGTTATTTATTAATATTTTATAAATTATCCTTAACATGCTTGGTGTTGTGAATGAGAATCTTGTTTGAAAATGTGGTAGCATTTTAATAGAATTATAGTATTGTAATGATCAATGATACATGTGAATTTGTGTGTTTTGATGTTGGATGCATAAGTATATTTAATTTGAATTCTCTCACATGATTCATTGTTATGCTTAGATCAACAATTCAATATTTTACTTTCATCGCATCTACTTTTATCAACTTGAATCTATTACCCATAAATAGGCGTTGGTCTAGTATTAATTAATTAGATAAATAGGGATTACTTAATTAATTAAGTTGGAGGGGTTGGGGAATGAATACACTGATTTAATTAAATTAATCAACCTTAGGGAATAAATAATTAATGATAAATGTTGAAGACAACTAATTCAATAATGAATTATTTAATTAATTTATGAAAAATTTAATATGACAAATTGGTGGTAAAATTTGGGTCCCTACACTTAGAAATGTATTCTACATTTGTACATCCATGTTAATAAATTAGATTTTTTTACATTTCACAATATATTAACACCTAGATTATAAGTTAGACTCATAATGTATGTAAAATAAATATTTTAAAGAATTTCCTATATTACTAATTTGAAATATAATAAAACATTACTCAAATATTTATAACAAACTAATGAATATAATGCTTGCTCTTGCAATAACTGGAGTGCAATTAAAATTGATGAAACTAAAGATATGTGACCTTGAAGATTTCACATGACCTCTAGGTGATTGTACTGTTAGGTATAATCATTTTTGTCCTTGTGAATAGGTAATAAAAGGGTTTTAATCTTCTGGTCTCTATAAATCTAATGATTTTCATCCTTGGATCTAATTGTTCGAACACAAGTTCTCAATACAATGTCATTTAGGGTTTTTATTTGGAGAATGGTCAATATTACCAAAGTAATGAAAATCTTTAAACATATCTCCTTTATTGTATTCAAATGGCTTGGAGAAGAGATTCATTGCCTTTAGTCCTTGATGTCACTAGCATTAATAATATTCTTTTTTCTATGTGTGTAGGTTAAAATCTCACAAAAAATATAGAAGTGATGATAAAACCTCAACCATTACATTGATGAAGCCTGACCATTATCATGCTTCAAATCACATGCACATATAAATATATAGCCCTTTTTAAGTTTAAACAATGTTTCTAGGCGGGAAAACCCTTTAGATAAGTTGCATAGTCAAACCTAGCATTTATATCACTTTTGTGTTGTATCGGGAAGTAAGTGAGATGAATAGTGTAAATATGTAGAAATTTTAGAGTTTAGGGGTTAGGGCTACCACATGACACATGAAAAAGATTTGAAATCAACGAGTCAAGGGAATACATTCTAATATGAGATTTAGGAAAATTTGATAAGAATATAGGAGAACTAGAGTTGGGTAGAAACACATGTTAATATGGTAAAGTCCAATAGTTTGGTGGGAACCAAGGAGAAGTCAAAATTAGACAAAAAGGCATTCTCATATGATGGACTTTGAATTTTTGACATGTCTAGATTGTAGTGCCCCTCCTCAATCAGACTCTTTTTGTATTTGTGTTTGACTTAAGTTGACTGTTCAGTAGAACATTATTGTATATTGATTCAAATTTTATGCGATGTTATTTCATGCTTTATCTGGATTTGTGGTGTATGATTTTATGCAGTATCTCAGTGCTTATAATTAATATTATTTTTTGGATCATTATCATGGACTGACACTTTTACCTTATATGTGCGACGCGTTATTTATATGTTGCGTGTTTGCATGTGTATGGGATGCGAGGGGATGATTTTCCTTCACTCACTTCGGTGAGACAGGGAATGCCACGATTCTCCTTCATCGATGTGTGTGTCGTGTCTGTTTATATATTTGTCTATATGCACGTGTGGTTCTTTGGTGCAGGACATTGCAGGTACTAGTACCGGGTAGGTATGGGGTATCGACTACACCTAGTTTCACAAGTCTGAGCATGCCTTATATGTTTGATGGGAGTGGAGGAGATAGTTGTTGGACCCTAACTTGACTCACATTTACACTCGTGTGAGTGTTGTCAGTTGGTTGTCTTTCCCATCTGGCCGGTATGTGAGTCATAGTGCTTTGATTTGGTCATTTGTGAGTCGTCATTTGATCATTCTTCATTTTGCATGCTTTCATTCATTTGTATGGTTATTTAATTGAGTGGATGATGCTATTTGTATGTTGGCGTCATTAGTTAATTATTATGCTCTTGAGATTATTGATTTAATTAAATAAATGATTTGCTAGAATTAAATGGTTAAATTGGCTTATTTTATTGTGAATAGTTGTATTAATATATTGTGAAAGGAAATAAATAATTGCCTAGCTATTTAAATTTTAAATGCTTATGTTGAAAGGAAGTATTGTGAAAATGGAAATAGAAAATTAATAAAAGATTTTCTTTTTACCTTTCCATTTGACTTTTATATTTTGTTTGTTGGAAAAGAATTGTTTTTGGATAAAGGTAAATCTGACTGTTTTTACTTTTAATAATAATTTAATCTAATTGGTGGAGGAAATTTTTAACCTAAAAAGTTTAGGTTGAAATTAGTTTCCCATATATTCCTGGAAGTTCACGGGAATAGGAGGTAGAATTTTGAAGAAGAAATTTGGAAAACCATTCTAGAAGAGGAGTTGGAATTGGATTTGGTTTGCAAGGACTGAGATTCTTCCATCATTTTGCTTGCTAGTTTGCTTGAAGGTTGGATAATCTCTTCTTGTTTGAAATTTTATTTTGAATATTTTAGTTGCTTCCTGTGTGTTGGAAAAATGAAAATCTCTTGTAAATCCTTGTTGAATGGTTGGAATGAAAGAAAGAGTGCCTGTTATTGTTGATTTTGTGGAACTCATATCAAATGTTTGCATATAGGAAAGAAATGGTTCACTTCTCTATTTGTTGTTTGTTATTTGTTTTTGAAAATCAAATTATTGAATCACCTCTTCTATTGGGAATAGAAAGAATTAGATTTATCTTGTTGTGTGCTTTCTAGTATCTAATTGCCCAAGACTTGGGGTTTATGTTGGTAAAAATTGGTTGTTTACCTCTTGATAGATGTAAGGAATTCTTTCTGTGTAATGGAAGAGGAAATTGATCTTAATCCTTCTCCTATCTGTTAAATTCTTCTATCATTTCCTAAATCTTTATTTATTGGGTCCTTGTGTGATTTTAATTCACCATTTACCTTATTGGTAAATATCCCTTTGTATTATGTAGCTTGGCACTGTGTATGTGCTCCCGTGAAATGAACAGGGGATGAATTGATTTGGTATCATATTGTTTTAGAAGTTTTATGAAGTAGAAATTTTATTACATTAAATATAACCTTACCCCATGGCGGGCTAGCCCCACCACACGGGACGGTAGTGTCTGACTACTGCAGGTAGCAATACTACCGATTGATAGTACTGATATGCGGTAGCAACACTACTGGTCGGTAGGACTGCTACCGGTTGGTAGTAGTACTATCGGTTGGTAGTGGCTGCTACCGATGGTAGCAACACTACTGGTTGGTAGGCCTGCTGCCAGCGGTAGCAGTACTACCACTAGGTAGTGCCTGCTGCTCTGACAACAACACTACCGCGGGTAGGCTTGGCCCCCGCATGCCTTGTACCCTTCACGGTACAACTCACAATATGTCATTAAATTTATTTTATTTTATAAACGCAATGAATTTGTAAAGTTGGTTTTAAAGTTAAACTTTAAATGGTAATTTATAAAGTGATTTTATCTTTATTTAATAAATTTATTTATTGAAATCAAGGCATGAATTATTAATTCAAATTGGTAAATTTGGATGTATTCTGGAAATGGATTAAATATATATTATTAATTCATATTTTATTCGGTTGAATATTTAATGTAAATTTTATTCTTGTTGGAATATTGAATTGGAAATTATATAGAGATGAATGAAGTTTGTGAATGAAAGGGTGTTTTTATTTTAGTTTTCAATCAATGAATTTGCAAGTCTTATGATGCCGATTTTCTCAAAGATTGTCTGAGTGCGGACTTAGTAAAATTATCTTTCCTTGCAAAGAGTATTATTGTGTTATTTCTCGTCTTTGGTTCAATCGTCCTGTTGTAGCATATTTGGTACCTTTGACCAGGTGATATATGATGACCTCATTGTCTTAAACATGTAGTGTCTTAGCCTTATGGTTAACCAAGAGTCAGTATGTCCTTGTTTTGACCACTTGTATTTGGATAGTGGTGTTATGGTTGTCTGCTTTGCCATAGGGTCCTCGTGGAGTGACCATGTTTGTTTAGTGTCCTTTGAGAGTGGATTTTGAGTGGGGGTCGCACCCAAAGTGGATGGCTAGATAACCCATCGAAAGTCAGATAATAAGTGATAATCTAATAAATTGATTAGGTGGGTAGTTTATAACATTATATAAGATATTGTACCTTGTGCATGGTTGAGTACTTGTAAAGGACTCATGATGTAGTGAGAAGGCCTGGAATGGCAAACCGACCACCTTGTCTTCATGAAAGGCTGGTAGGGTCTGCATGAGACTTAGTTGGAGCTAGAGGTTCGAGAAAGATTACCAGGATAACCCAGGACTGGGACTGGGACCTATGGAGGCCGACCATGGTAACCATCATAAGTTATGCGATGACACACTCTCTTTAGGTTCACTTGTGTATTGTGATGTTGAGTCACCTGGAATATTGTGGAGTCATATTGTGCTGTCATGGAGTCGTATTGTTCTGTCGACCAAGTCATGCTTTTGCTTGCTTGAGGGTCCTCTGCTATCTCCTAGCATGGTGGGGTGATTCCATTCTGGGAATTACATGGTCGGGTGGTAGTGCCACTTCCCATCAGATGTTCTTGTTCGTACCTTCATGCGAGGATTGTCTTCACAGGTGTTTCTGTGGCTCGTGGCTCATGCTTTATCTCATGTTTAGAGATTATTATTCTTTGGAGGCCTATGTGGTCAATTGTATCCATGATCTTATGTAACCTTGGATTTGGTTAAGTTGTATCTTTATATGTATATTGAGAGCCATGTATTGGAGGTGCAATGTAATCCTTAATTTGGATGTTGTTTATCAACTTTCTTTATGATTTGTGTAAATGCTTATTGAAGATAAATTATATTGTATCCTTTCAATCCTTCAATGGTGTAACTATTATTGCATATGGCTTTTTATGTTTTATGAGTTTGATGGATTATTGGATTAAACGTAATTGTGGAATTTAACTTTTGGTTTTATTCTTCGTTGGTAACCCTTAAGGAATTATGGTGTAAGTCTTACGCTTGTGTTATTATTGTGAAAATGTTGTTATTAATGTAGTTAATATGATTTATACTTTAAAAAAAAATTGTTTCACCCTTGTTGTGGGTTTTCCCTTTGGGGTTCCTGGCGGGGCATTACATAGACACTTAGAGATATGAATATAAATTTCAGGTACTTATAATTTTTGAGACCTTTGCCACTTCTAACATATTGGAAGTCATCTAGGAAATAATGATGAACCATATGTAGGCCAGGGATTGGCTCATTGGAGATAAGGATTGGCCCTTCGTTCCACAAACACAAATTGATTAAAAAGGGGACATTACATGATGGACATCCTAGTGTGAATAACCCCATTTTTAAACCCAATATTCATATTAATAATTGTACTAAATTTAATCTAGAGTGTGTTTGTGTTTATATGAAGCGATTATCACTTCCATGCATGAATTGGGGCTAGATAAATCTCTTAATTTAAATATATGTAGCTCACTTGAGTTATTTTTATCTCTACAGTTTTTGCACAACCTAAATGGTGAGACAAGTATACCAACCAATAAAAAAGAAAACAAATCCCCTTCGCTTTTATTTTTTATAAAACCTTTTGTAGTGACCATGTTTGGGGAGTTTATATGGCATGCCATGTTAAATATTTTATAGTGTATGTCAATTATATTTGATAGTTTAGTTACTATCTTTGATGGTGGAATTACACCCTTGAACTTGTACTTCATTTTGGTGGGAAAAAAATAAATAAATTTTAAGTGTCATACTAAAGATATTAAAGGATAAACATTAAAGACTTAGGAAAGTCCTATACAGTTTCTAAAAGTTGATAAATTCAATCATTTTTTAACACTGGGGAATTTTTAGGGTTTCATTGCATGTTTACAAAAATTAAAGCACATTCCTTGAAAAATGAAAGAGTTATAAGATAAAATACTATTTTATTGAGGGTTTCTTATTGATTGACAAGTGTCCAAATTAGGCTTGAAAGTATTGATTGCATGAAATTCAAGGTTTGGGGTTTGATTTGCATATATGCATTCTTTTAAAGTACATCAAAATGTCTATTTCATATGAATTTTGGAGTTTATAATCCTAATGCACATTTGAATTAGTAAAAAATATATTAAATTTTTTTAACACAAATATTTTGGGGTTCAAGTCTTAATGACAAGTTTACATTCATGTAATTTGGGTTTAGAACTTTGGACTTACTAAACTTTGGGGTTCAAACCTCAATAATAATTTTTTGAAAGTGATATTTTTTAGTTTGAATGTATATGTAATGGATGGAAATAGGGTTCACAAGTTTAGCTTATGTAAATAACCTATTTCACAAACATCACACTAAAAGAAGAATGAACTCAATAGATTCAACCTCAATTCTATTAGGAAGAGGGTTGAATACTAATTGGATTCTAATTCCTTTTTAATTGAGTTGAAAACGTAATTGAAAGAATGAATTTTGAATGCTAAGCCTAGGGCTAAATGATGTGAAATAAACAATAATTAACATATACAAGAAATCTCAAATCAAATATGTAGCCACAAATGCAGATATAAAACAAGGATACAAAGAGGAACCTGTAACTGAAGTCGGGATAGGGACACACAGGACCAAGAGGGGTTGGGTTCTGTGGTCCTCTTAGAGCATCTTGGTCCTCTTAGGGAATCTTGGTCTAGGACCAAGTCACTTGGGTTGATCCCGTCCTCCACTTTTTATTCCTGCAAAAGTTGGATCTGGTCGTCTTTGTCTGCTAACTGTCTCTTAATTTTGTTTTCCATTAGATACTTGTAGCTACACACACAAGGAGAAATATGGTGTTTGGGAAGTTGGTTTATAGGGGTTTTTCGAAAGTCAAAAACCCAGTTTGGAATTAACCCTATAATTGAATTAAAATTGAAATATAAATGCTTGATTGATTTGATTATACCTTCATTTTGATGAAGCAATTTACTTAGGATAAGTCCTCCATGTTTTGATGCAATAACATGATAAATCAGATAAAATCCATCATGAAATTATAATTGAAAACATAATCAAATATGCCTTGATGTATCTTCCTACTCCTTGAATCAGATCTACTCTTGAAGAGGAATAATTTCTCTTGAATTGATAGATGAGAATGTGATGATGATAGATGTTGAAATGAATTGAGAGGGATTCTTATATAGGACAACTTAGAATTATTATTTTTTCACATGGAGATAGATTTTAATAGGATAGGATTGCCTTATTATTCTCTTGCAATTTGGAGAAAAAAATGTTGGACCAAGATTCCCAGGGTGTCTTGATCTCGACAATTTTCGTCTGACTTTTTAGGGATGTGAGATAATAGGGTTATAGTGCCAAAAAAAATTTGTATGAAAATATATATCGTTTAGATGGGGGAAATGTGTCTTGATATTTAAAATGGAGTGGGATTTATAATAAATCAGGATAATAAAAGATAAAGGGAATACCTAGAATGAAAGGCCCAAATAATAAAGTTTGATGATGTATTAAAGTGGAACACGCCTCATAATATTGAATTAATTACAATAAAGGTCCTATAATGAGAAATACTAAAATGGATGCTAAGTGAATGTGAAATTGGAGATCCTAATTAAAGGTTTACAATTTATGACACTACATTTAGCTCCCACTTTACTAGAGTATGATCTTATCCTCATACTCATGGTAAAGCAGAAATGAAGAGATGGAGCATTTGAGAGCAAGACAAGCTAAATTTGAGGGATGATCAAGCTCCCAAGCATAGGATCCTATCAATCCATATGATAACCTTAAAATATATAGAAAATAAAACAATGTTAGTAACAAAAAAATAATTCCAAGTCAACTAGTTGAAGGGACCTTAATAGTCAAAATGTCTCAACTGCTAATATCATTCTCAGTAGGTTGTTACAAGAGAACAAGAGGAATTATAGAAAGAACAAGCATGCACACCAATTGAAAGGAGAAGAAACCATGATCCAATGCTAGCAAAGTGTGTTATGTTATGGGTTCATGGGAGAGAAAGAAGGAACATGGATTCCATGGACTAGCATGTTGTGTTTTGCTAGGTGATCCATGAAAAAGGAAAGGATAGTTGATAGGTATAACAACTCATGTTATGATAGTCAACCCATCCTAAAATTTAGTGCAAGTTGAAAAAGGAGAGTCTTGGTCGATTCGTCCTAAAACATCGTAAAATAGAAGAGTCATGGTTGACCCATCCTAAGATACAACACAAAAGGATAACCAAACAAAGCATTTTCTATAAGGAAATTCGTAAAATTGAATAAGGAGGCCACATATATTCCCCCCCTTAAGATTTCAACATAGCTCTATGTTGATATCTTAAGGTAGAAAGAACACGGAATAAGAATACATACCTTTATCACCAAGGACATATCCTTTAAGCAACTATGTTCATGCAATCCAAGCTAAAAATACAACTCTTATGGGTAAGGAAGAGGTAGTTGTAAAAGAGATATTTTGAAATAAATGTAAAGAGATCCTTTTAAGGTATGCAAGGAGGAAGAGATATTTATCTAAAGATATCTACCTCCAAAAAATAGAGGAAATCTTTGCTAAAGATTACATCTTCAAGAGGGAAGGATACCAAAACGCACACCTTCCCTATTTCTAGGAAAAGTGGATTCTTAGTAAAGGATTAAACACTTTCTAAGGAGAGATTATTCATAAAAGATGTATTGTTTCAAGAAAGGAATAAGTCTAAACCATGGCACATACATGTACATGCATGGAGGATAATTCTATGCAAGGAAGTACATCAAGTTATGAAAGATACACCTCAACAAAGGAAAAGGAAATCATTGTAAAGAAGGAATGATTGAAAACTATTCTTGCCCCCTAAGTGTGAAGACATGAATAGATATCTAGACTATTATGTTACCTATTTTGATTACACCTGAAATTGTACCACCATGAATGACAATCAATCCCCAAAAGGTAAGCTTCCAATGTCACATAGTGAGGCGTAATATAATAGGAATTTAGATGTTATTTAGGATGATCATGAGATGATATCACTCATTGTTACCTTTTACTTCAATGATAGCAGAATCAATGAATTGTTGAATTTTAATATGCAAAGCTTGATATTCATTAGTGGAATGGCCAAGGAGTTGATGATACACACAAAAAGTAGGATTGTCAAGGTCTTGTCTAGGATTTCTTCTTCATTTGGGCCAAAGAAGGGTAATCAAGTTGGCTTGTTCAGAAGATTGGATAAAATAATATCTTTTTATAATGAAACATGAGAAGACATGGATGCACTAGACAATGTGGAAGGTGATGTCAACAAAGGAAGAGATTGGAAATATAAAACTTCGTTGGAAAAATGTGATTTCTCATGACCTTCCAAATTTTGTTGCACACATAATAAATCATGTACATTGCATCCATGTTTGGAATCAAATGTGGGTGTTGAAATGTCTGGAGGAGATGATTCAAAAGAGCCCCAATTATTGTCAATACATGTTTTGGAAGAAGAGTTTGGAATAGAATAAATTTGTATAAATGACACGCAAGGCTCCTTCAAGGCTTCATAATTAGATTGAGGGACATTATATCCATTAAAGGAAGGTGTAAAGTCTAATCTACCCCAATTATTTGCTAAAGTATCATTGATAAGAGACTATGTTGTTGAAGGAATCATAGTGTGAAATGGACATATGCATCCTACTTCATCTCAAGAATAATATTGTACGGAGGAGGATCAACCTTGATCATGTGGATTTAATTGTGATGTATGAATTTGATTGTGCGGTGAAGAGTAGATGTGATTCCTTTCATAACATGAACCCACAATTTATCTAGAAGCATATTATAATTAAGATTATTTGGGCATGACATGGATAGGAGTATATAAAGTCATAGGTCCTACTTTTATAGGTAATATGACTATACCAAGTGACTCTGTAGAAAAATTATCAAAGCCACAAACACAAAGAGAATTAGGTTGAATGGAAGCATAATCCCAATTTAAATTATCTAATAAGTCAACATGAGAAATCTTAAGGGCTGACCCATTATCAATTAAGGTACCTCTTATTCTTTGCTCATAAATGCAAGGAGTAATCATAAGGGGATCATTTTCTTTTCAACCTCTATATAAGGAAATTCATTTTGTGAGAATGTAATATCATCTGGTTAAGAAGAAGGACGGGAAACTACCTTTTGTAAGGCTTCTTGGATTAACCCATGGCATGATGGTGAAGCTTGAATCAAATTCTAAAGCGAGATCTTAGCTAAGGTGGCATGAATTTTTTCAACATGATTAGGTTCCCTACCATCATGTTTCTTAAGATGAGGGGGGAAGGTAGATAAGTGAGAAGAACATTGGAATTTTGCTTGTTGATTCTTGTGTTATATGTTTTAGACATTTTAAGTTCATATTTTGTAACTCTAAAGAATAGCTAGGAGGTCTTTTTAGTTTCTTGGTATAAAAAATAGAATTGACTTGATTAGGTTATTTATGCATTAAAGCTTTACCTTAAGGAGGGAGAGCATTGGAAATATTTCCATGAAGGGGAATAGTATCATCCTCTTGCTCCAAGGTATATTCATGAGTAGGTCAAACTTTAGGAGAGGGACACACATAACTTAGGTGCTAAAAATTTTCCAACCAAAATCCCAAGGGTAGATGTACAAACGCCATTAACATATCACTTACAACACAAGAAAATAACTACAAGCAATCTTACATCAAGAGAAGGTTGAACTTACACCTAGAATTCGAGGATGAGTTTGGGAAGAGGAAGAAATACCTTTCTTTCATTAGCTAATAATAGTCTAAGCAATAGTATCATCTACAATACCGTTGCATGGGGAAGCAAGAGGGAAAGCCCTCATGGAGGGCTTGTTATCACACAAAGAGGCAATAGACTGATGAGGCAAAAGGCAAACATCCTTTACTAGAGGTTAGAGGTAAATAGGAGCAACAAAAAAAGTAAGTTGCAAGAATGAAGCATAATATTACCCAATAGGGTCTGCAGGGCATGAGAAGGACACACCAGGAGCATGAGGCTCATCATAATACTAGGAGTCATCATTAGAAAAAGAACTAGAAGCCTAGATAGTCAAGTGATCATGATTAACATCCTTCCACCAAGTAGTAGTTCCTTTTTGGTGCAAGAGAGAATAATTTGTGGCCAAGTGACCAGTTGAGAAGCAATGAAAACATTGAAAAGGGGGGTCCTCATAATCGAATGATTGAGCCCATGGACTATCCCAACAATAGTAAAACTGACAGCATGAACACACATCTAACTACTAGAAACAATAATAAGTCTAGGCATAATCACCTAGGACCCCAACATAAGCACTAGGAGCAAATCTCCCTTTATTAGAAGCAGTGGGACCAAATGAACTAGGCATGACCAATCCAAAACCCCCCACATTGTCACATGATGTTATATATGACACTTGCTACATGATTATTGAGTTTTATATGGGGTTTTAGTACAATAGTATGCCTTTTTCTTTTCTTTTCTTTTAAGACAATCAAAATCAACATTTTAAAAATTCATCACATTTTGTTAATTATGATAGTGAAAAAATAAAGAATTTAAAGATATAAAATAATGATTTATAAAAAAGAAATTATGTAAATTTTATTTATTTAATTTTTTTTTAAAATGGGAAAATTTTCTATCACATTTGATTCGTTTATAATAAGGTGTTTATTATACTTACTATTTTTAAATGAGTAATGCTTTTCCTAACACATGAACTAAAAATAATATGTTTTTTATTTGTTCTCAAAACATAAATCCCCCCATGCACACATGTAATATATGTATGTAGATATGTACATATACATATGTTTATGTACATATATATGTATATGTATATGTATATGTATATGTATATGTACATGCATACATACATCATACATATATTTATGTACACACACATATATACATGTATGTATGCATGTAAGTATATGTATGTATATATAAATATATATATATATATATATATATATATATATATGTATGTGTACATATATATGTGTGTGCTATACATATATATGTATACACACATATGCATACACACATATATATGTACATATATACATATACATTTGGATATACATACACAGATAGATGCATACACACATAAATACATATACATATACATATGTATATATAGACACACACACACACACACACACACACACACACACACACACACACACACACACACACACACACACACACACACACACACACACACACACACACACACACACACATCCATGCATGCATGCATGCATACGTATATGTATGTATAGTTTACTATTTTCTCCAATGTCTCAAAATCATGACATTATTTTTTTAATGAATTTCTATTGATTTGAAAATATAATTTTAAAAAATAAATAATATTTTTTATTTATTTAAATGTATTATAGAGAAGACTATTTATCTATAAGATTTTATGTTTTATGGTTGTTTGATCATCAAAATACGATCCAAAGTGACAATTTTTGTTCATTAAAACCATTAAAACTAATTTGGAGAAAAAAAATGGCCACACAAATAGGAACTATGTAAGGGGCTTCAATATAAGAGGGGAATTACATTAAAGCCCTTTCCATGTGTAAGAAAATGATAGGCTTAAATGATAGTTATTTAAGCAATTTCATATGTAGAAGAGGGTTTGATATAAGAAGGGTTAGGTTTAGGTGGGTTAGATTGAACCCCACTTAGATTAATGATGACATATTTTTCCTTTGTGGATTTCTATTTATCCCTTAAGTGAGTGCACCTTTGTGTTTGCACCACATGATCATATATATTGTCCTCTCCTCTAATCCATCATATCTTTTATATGTAGCTAATTGGTAAAGTTGTATGATATCACTAGCACTCTTTGATCACTATGATTTTAGTGACTATTTCATGATTATGTTGGCTCTCTTATAGCCATACTTTGTGTTGGTTCTTTCGTAATCATATTTTTATGAAAGCTCCTTTGTAACTACAATATTTCAAACTTATTTGTTGCATGACTATCAATTTTGTTGAAGGCTCCTTTACAATCATATATATCAATTTTTTTTGCTTAGGTTCCTTTACAATTGTATATATTAATTCATTAGCATGAGTTTATTTATAAGCACATCACTTAAGTTTATTGTAGGCTAATTTACAACCAAATTGTTCATCCTTTTCTTGGAGAATCCTTTGCAACCATATCACCATTTTATTGCAGGCTCCTTTGTACACATTATCTTTGGTTGCAAGCTCCTTCACAACCATGTATCCTTTTTTATCTTTGAATTTTATTTGTTGACATTATTAAGTACTTGTTGATGGTCTTTTGAATTTATCTTTTAGATTTACTCATAGAATTGTGTGCCTATAGAATCTAAGAAAGAGAATTCATTACACAGAACACATAGATAAATTTTGCCCCTATCTATATCCTTCTAATGAGTGCTAGTTAAATTTACTTTCATATTGATTGATTGTTTACATCGACATGAATAATTCATATTAGTTAACATGTTAAACAAAATGGGGATAAAATGCAAGGGTGAAAAGTGCACACCTTGCACTTTTGTCCTTTAATTTAGACTTAAATGCAATGACTAATGTCCAATTGCCATGTTTCTACATAAAATCTAGCAATTAACTAGAGCCTTAATTAGGCCTAACTCCACACATCCTAAAAATCCAAATCTAATATATAGATTCCCCATTCATTGACCTAGATTAAATCTAAAATTGTAGATTTAACTTGGTTGTAATCTACAACTATATCTTTGATTCCAAAATTTGATATTCAAATTAAAAAACCCTAATTTAATTATTATGTATAATTCACCCACTCATAATCTACTAGCATACACTTATATTATGGGTTATAACTAACTATAAAACCATTTCTTCTTGAGAAAAAAAACAAACAAAAGAAAACCTTGTTTCTTTGTTTTCTTAACTCTAAAAGATGTTAACCCTCAATTGGGTGGCTATGAAAATAAACTCAAAAAGAAAAACATCAAGTTAATTATAATTTATAACTCACCCACTCATAGTCTACTAGCATACACTTATATTATGGGTTATAACTAACTACAAAACCAACTCTACTTGGAAAAAAAAACCTTCTTTCTTTTTTTCATTTGTTAGAAAAGGAGTTAAATTCCTTGGTCTCTAAAAGATATGTTAATCCCCAATTGGGTGGCTATTAAAAGAAACCCAACAAGAAAAACACTAATTTAATTATGAGTTATAACTTACCCACTCATAATCTACTTGAGACCAAATCATCTTGGGAACCTTGTTTCTTTGTTTCCTTATGTTGGAAAAGGAGTTAAATTCATTTGATTCTAAGAGATGTTAACCTCCAATTAAGTGGCTATGAAAAGAAACCCAAATCCAAATACACTAATTTAATTATGATTTATAACCCACCCTCTCATAATCTACTAGTATACACTTATAATATGAATTATAACTAACTACAAAACCAACTCTTTTTGGAAAAAAAAAACCTGATTTCTTTGTTTCTTTCTATTGAAAAATGAGTCAAATTTCTATGAAAAAAAAACTGAAAAGAAAAACACTAAAACACTAATTTAATTATGATTTATATATGACCCACTCATAATCTACTAACATAAAATGATAACTAATTACTAAACCAACTCTTCTTAATAAAAAAAACTTATTTCTTTGTTTCCTTCCTCGACTTTAAAAGATGTTAACCCCAATTGGGTGAGGATGGGAAAAAACCTAAAAACAAAAAAAGAAAGTAAAAAACATGCCTTTGTGAAAGGAGAAAAGCTTAAGACAGTTGATGGTTTCAACGGCCCTCTCCAATAACGGACAGCTAACCTTCCATTTCTGCACGTCTCTTCTTATAACTTCCCTCCATCTTATTCGACTTTATTGATGGTCTTTCCACTATCTTTTTATCCTCCACCATTTTCATTTTTCATTTCCAAACCAGTTTTCTTTTTCTTTCACAGACTATGAAACTGCAATAAATCTTTTGGGTTTCTCAGATTGAAAGCCGCATTGTTGAACAATGAATCAAACTACTTCCAAATCAAATGTGAAGGCTGGAAAGCAGCCATTACCCAAGTTACATAAGAACACAGACTTGCATTCCATGCGCAGAAAGAAGAGGGCGAAGAAAGTTGCAGAGACATTCAAGGCTTACATATTCAAGGTTTTAAAGCAGGTCCATCCTGATACAGGGATTTCTTCAAAGGCAATGGGTATCATGAATTCTTTTGTGAATGATATCTTTGAGAAGCTTGCTTCAGAGGCATGCAGGCTTGCAACTTATAACAACAAACCTACTGTTACTTCAAGAGAGATTCAGACTGCTGCAAGGTTGATCTTCCCAGGGGAGCTTGCAAAGCATGCAGTGTCTGAGGGCACAAAGGCTGTTACAAAGTTTACATGCACTTAAGAGTAGCTGGTAAGGAGTTTTGCAAGATTTGGGTTTTGTGCATTTCAATTGATTAGATGCTTGAAATGCATTTAGGTTAGGTTTGGAGTAGAGATGGTTGTGATGGTTTAAGGGGCTTCAATCTTGAGCTCTGAATTTTTCTGAGGGATTAGATTGGTTGAATCTTTTTGAAGTGTGACTGGGATTATATTAAATCTTTTGTTATGGGTAGCCTTAAGGATGACTCTGATCTGTTTAAGAGGTTTCAATCTTGAGTCTTGAATTTTTTGAGGGAGTAAATTGTTTGAATCTTTTAGAAGTGATTGGAAAGATAACTATTTTTTTCTGATAATCTTAAAAGACACTTATTTGTTAATGGCTTCACTATTGATCCTTGACTGTTTTGTTTTTGGAAGTGTGACTGAGAGTGGGAATACATTATATGGATAGTCTAAAGATGATTCTCTGTTCATAAGGATGATTTTGATCTGTTCAAGGGGTTTCAATCAAATGTCTTGAAATTTTTTAGGGAGTAAATTGGTTGTATCATTTTGGTTGTATCATTTTGGAAGTCACTGAAAAGATACTATCTTTTTATGGGTAATCTTATGGATTACATTTATCTGTTAATAGGTCAATATTAAGCCTTGACTGTTTTGCTTGAGTAAATTGTTTAATTTTTTTTGGTGTTGGAAGTGTGACTGGTAATTTTCTCTAATGGATGACTACAAAGTCACTGAACTTCAATCTTGAGCCTTGGATTTTTTTTGAGTAAATTGCTTGAATTTCAAATTGAAGAATTTTTTTTTTTCAATGGGTAACCTTAAGATGATAACATCCTATCAGATGCTTAAATATTGATTGACACCTGATTATTGTGATTGTTTATTTCTTATGTTTTATTTTCCATTTTTTTGAACCTAAAGAATTTTAAAATATCCCTTAAGGCGTGCATTTTGTTTATTCTTATGTTTTATTTACTATTTTTTTTTAACCTAAAGGATTTTTAAAATATCCATCCTAGGCATGCATTTATTTTTCTTCCTGTTCTAAAAGATTTTGACTCAAAAAAGATCAGTGAGTTATTTGTTTGCGCAAAAACCAAGAGAAAAGGAAAATTGGAATTATAATAATATTCGTTATTAACTATAGGTAACTTGATTTTTTTTTTGTATAGTCTCTTAATTTTTATTTAAGATTGGAATTATAATAATATTTGTTATTAACTATAGATAGTTTGATTTCTTTCTTATAGTCTCTTAATTTTTATTTAAGAAGGTTTTTTATTTGAAACTCTTGCTAAATATGTCAAATTAATTTTGTATCTTTAGTTTATATATTTATAAGTTATATTTTTTAAGATTTTTACTTTGTCAAAATTTATACATTTTTTTTTCTAGTATACTTAACTTGTCATATTCATAATCCATAATCTCTTAGTCATCATAGGCATCTCTCTAATAGGTAGAGTTGACAAGGTAGCATCATGTTTTGCCCTAGGAAGACACATGGTGAACTCTTCCAATAATTGAATTGAGGGGATAAATATTGTAAAAGTAATAACACTAACTTTCTTATAAAGAAAAATTGCAATCAATATCTTTATTGTAATAACACTAACTATATTAAAATTCTAACAAATATAAGTTGGCCAATAAGAAATATTCCCAAAATGAATAGTCCAAATAAAGATCATGAATCCAATTCCAAGAATTTGGGCATGAGGGAAGTCTAAAGAAGAAATGTTTAAAGGTCCTCAATATGGGCAACCTTCCATCCAAAAGACAATGAATCCATTTCCAAGAATTTTCGACATAAAGGAAATACAAATAAATAATGCTTAAAGGTCTTCATTTTATAACATACACATTTAAGATGGGCAAGGTCAATATGGGTGAGCCTTGTACTCAATTTCAGCTCCTCAAAAGGGAAGTGATGGATTTTATTTGCTCAAAATCATCTTTCTAAACTTTGGCAATTGTATAGATCCAAGTGTGAGGGGGGGGGCAATTAAAAATACAACTACTTGTTAATCTTGCTAAATTTGTAGATTTTACTTATAATATTCAATCTTTATTCTATTACATATTTGAATCAAAATATTATGGTTTCTTTATAAGACTCTTAGTTCTACTCCGTGAGAACAATTATGTAAGAATTTGTCATCAATAAACTACTAGACAAAAGAGGGAAGATAAATCCCACTTGTAATCTAAAAAAGACAAATAATTTAGCATCAAGAACATACAATGATTGGAAGGAAGACATTTCTAGTGGCTTTATGAAAGACATTGTTGAATTCATGGTTAAGAAATCACATGCGATCATATACCTTGTCAAAATAATACTCTAAGAAACAAAATGTGTTTTCTATAGGCAATGGCCCATTCTATTCATAAAAAACATTTTCTTATGGTCAATAATGGAGATGGAAAGGTTGCAATGGAAAGGTTGCAAATGATGAGTACCAAGGATGGATCTAGAAAGAATCTTTTAGAAGATGTGGAGAAAAATGAATGACCACTATCTAAATTAATGATATCTTTATCCCAATCTTTGGGTTTAAATTTAATATAATTTCTAAAGTTAATAATTTGACCTAAGAAAACTTTTCTTAATAGTTTTGGAGAAGGTTTTTGAGTAATAAAAGGTATTGTACCTTTAAAAGCTCACAATGAGATTCATCTAAACTATACACCTAATCATCATTGGCATAAGGATTAAAGTTCTAGGAAGATAGATATTCAAGATATTTATAGATGGAAAAGTCCAATAATATCTTGTAGGCTACTACATTTTTACTAATTAACTTAAGAATTCAAAAAAAAGTAATGTCAAAATTACATCAAATTTTATATAAAATTTTAATTGAAAAAATAAAATTATTTTTAAAATAATAATAATAAATAAGTATTAGTATTAATATTTTGAAGATTTTAGAAATTATCCAATAAATAAGCTCAAGTGTATAACATTCATGATTGTTCCTTACCTAAAGTAAATAAATAAAGATTAAATCCATTTTTAAATGGAGAGTGAAAATGTGTGAAAGATTATTTATTTTATAGCTTTATATAGAATTGGGTTAGAAGTATAGAACACAAGGTTATAATCTATCACATTGGAAACAAACAAAAGGGAGTATTTTTAGGAGACATTGTTCATTATAATTATGATTTGTTTGAAAAAATAAATAAATGTAATCTCTTATATCCAATGCTCAAATAATATGTAAATTTACTTTTGATTTTGATGCTATTTAGTTTTATCAAAATCTAAAATTAAATTAAGAAAAATGATGTGCTATTATTTTTTATATTTAAATACAGTAAATTAAATAATTGTGTATATTTTAGATCAATTAAATTTACTATGGAGATGTGGAGAAAACAAACTATTAAAGAAAGGATCAATCTAATCAAGCCTTGCACACAACAATCTAGAAGGTTCCTATTCTTCTATCAAATAAATGAATTGAAAACTTTATTTATTTGATTCACTAGTCCTATTCTTGTATGTCAATTTATTAATTAAATATTAATTATTAATCATCTTCATAATTTTTCAAAAGTTTTTCTTGATTATATTAATTATTTAAATATTAATTAAATAACTAGTTTATTAATTCCACATCATTATCTTTTTCACATCATCTTGCCATCTCATCATTGTGACTAAATAAATTAATTTTTTTTAATATTTAAATTGTCACATCAATTCTCAACTTCTAAGTCCTAGTCAAGAGGAGGAAGAAACTTAGCTATCCTTCTACTTCCTATATTCTCTCCACTACTCCTACATCTTTGGAAGAGGTTTTGTCCACCTCAACCTAGTCAATGTCTACTTGTCTTGCATTTTCTAGATCATCTCCAACTATCCTATAAAGTTTGAATGTTACATCTAGATACCACAATCCATTCATCTTTGTCATCTTGAAGCAAATTAGAGCAATCTAAGAGCAATCATACCAGCATAAAGAGAAAAAGTTGATAGGACATAATGAGACAACAGATGGAGGGTTTACTTGTTTTAGTTTTCTTCTTCTACATGTTTCATTGGTAACTTGGTTTTTCTATTACATACACTAGTTCAAGTATGCTTAGAATTGATTACTTGACATGGATTTGAAATGGCATATTGCATCTTGACGAAAATGCTCAAGTATAGGGTCACATGCTATTAATTATTATTAGAATCTTTTATAAAAAATGATCCTCCACCCTAATATTTGCAAAAATATAAAAAATGACGCTTCAATCATTAATTATAAAAATATCAAGTCTATAAAGGAAAAATGAAAATAGTTGATGTTTTTTGGAATAGAGCATGTTCCATCTTTAAATTAACTTAATTTTCAATGGTATTGGTTTCTTATTAGGTTGAGAGTGAAGTAACCTATGCAATATTATGGATGAAAACCGTAAATATTGATAAAGGGTGTCATGTCCCCTTTTTATAATAATTTTGTTATGGACAAAAATACCTATTTCCTAATTCACACAACTTCCCCATTCTATTTTTATTCATATTATCTTTTCCTTTCCTCCCTATCTTTATCTAAGACCCCTAAAGTTTCATAGTGTTGGAGCAGTTCTAATCTTGTAAGTGTTTGATGATCATTAGAGTTTCAAAGCTCCTTGTCTTGGAATACCCTCATTTCTAAGACCCATTTTTCCTAATTAACTTCAACACTAGACTTCTGAACTTTTCCTTCCCATCGTGCCTTTCTTTCACTCCCCACTATAAAGTAACCATTTTTTCTTTCCCCAAGTATCCTTCTCTTGTCATTCTCAACTTCCAACTCCTAACTCGATGTTTTTAGCAAGTTAATTTGTCAAAGTCAAACTTGTAGCATTGCCACTACTCATGCACATATGTATTGTCATGCCCAATTCATGAACTCTGCTAATAACTTCGCACATCTCATCAAAGTTATATTTTCACTAATCGATTTATTTTTCCTAAGAACCCTCAATCTTCAACACTCAATGATAACTTCTACCACATATCCTATCATATTTGGTGGTGCGTGCTTACCTTAAACATTGTAGCATGTATAAGTTGTTCTCAATTCTTAAAAATATTGTAATCCTCTCTAGAGTAGTTTGAAATTTTTAATGGTATGAGTTCTCATCGTCGCTAGTCTCCAAAGTTTGGAACTTATCAATTTTTATTATTAATCTCACCTACCTCCAAGCATATCATGTAGTAACATTAATTCTTTTTATTTATACCATAAATTTAAAAAAAGGCCCCCTTCCACCCAATAACATTATTTAATATTTTTGGGCATAGATCTATGTGTAGCTCTACTTGTGAGGATAGAGGTTGAGGTACTTGTTGCTAACAATGCAAGTGTTTTTTTAGGGGTTTGAAACCTTCAAGAACTTCACCCTTATTATCGAGGTTACACGTAGGTCACAAGAAGCCCATTTCCATACCTTTTAAGTATAATATTAGACACATGTGAGCATACTTCTATGCATGATCTAAAGGAAAACAACACATTCTAGTGTCGAGGACACTAATGTAGATCTTGACATTATTTTTGAGGATATTTAGGGTTCAAATTCTTTTGAAGTTTTATTAAGAAAAATACACTAAAAACCTAACTATAAACATGCTTCCAAGAACTTGTATTTAAATGTGTAGATTTGAGGATGAAAATCTTCAAATTTATAGATGGTCAAGGGGGGTGAAAACCCTTTTGGGCATGCATTTCAAAGGAAGAAACCCTTTTGGTTAGAGGATAATCTCACTTAGAGGTTGTATTAGAGCTTTCATGGTGGGAACTATTAGTTACATTGAGATTGACCAATTTATAGGAGGTTATAGATGTATGTGGCATAGCATTTTGTAATGTATTATGGTCCCACAAAATGTATGAAAGGTTCTATATTATATTTTTGTATTTGTAACCCAATTCAATTTGAAGGCATTTTTGAATGCAAAATATTATTTATAATTTAGGTTTTATTGATTTGAGTAGATGTTCAAATATGTGATTTATCTATATTTGTGAACTTAACTTGTAATATTAGGGTTTAGTGTTATTGTGTAAATGCAAGTAGAAATTGTTTTTTTGGTAAGATTTAGTTAAAATATTCAAACCCAAAATTTAATTATCCTTAATATTGAATAATTACTAATAAATTTAATTAGCACTTTCTACATTATTAACCTTAGGACATCATAGTGGTATCATAGTTTGTGATATTGCCAACCTATTTTATTTTTAGAGATAATGTTTGGTATGTAGAATTCCATACATTGTAGTGGCAAACAAACCATATACTATAAAAAAAATAAAAAAATAGGGCCACAGTTCAGAAAATATAGAAATGAAAACTCTTCCTCCTAAAAATATGTCAGTATAGAGCACCATGATAGAACAAGAGGAGAAATAATGTGGGAGAGAACATTGAAGCTCAATTAGAAACAAATTTTGATATGATACTAGATGTGTTGGCATAGTGCTTCATAGGATGGACAATAACATGAATGTGTTCTAGACAATAGATGGTGAAGGATGTACTTCTATGGAAAAAAAAATTAATGTCACTTATACCAATACTTGGAGGACTATTCTTATCTCTTTTTATAGGCCATTCCAACATGATTTCTTTCATAGAGAGGAAGAGGTTCCAAAAAATGAAGCTTAGAGTCTAATTATTGATGGCATTGCAACTTGTTATGTTGAGTACGAAGCTCTTTTAGAGGAAATGATGAAATATCATAGGCATCATAGTTGCAATTTTTGGCTTATTTTGGTTCGATAGTAGACAGTTGTAGTTTGTAACCTCCCATTTCATGGATGATGGGATTTATGAATTCCAAATTGTTACTTGAGATTTCAATAATATTTGTAGGTTGGCAAGATTTTTATATAGTTTAAAAATAAGACACTCCAAAAAATATTAAAAATGTAATAATATTAATGGCAATTGGAATAAAATAATTAATATTAAAATGTTCAAACAATTATTTTTTACAATATATACAAATTAAAAGAGAGTACAATTTATTAACTTCACAACTAAAATTTTATAGTATATTTAGATAAAATTATTCCACTAGTTATCTAAGAGGGAAAAAATGAACATTTAAAATCTCAAAAGAAATCACTTTAGAATTATTTTTGAGAAACAAAGAATTTAATTTGAAAGTAAATTAGAATATGTCCATACATGTGTGAATTTCACCATCACAACTCTATAATTGAGAATATTACTTTTGCGATGCTTCAATTAATAATATGAAAGCAAATAGTAGTTTAGGAGAGGTCTATGAAAACATCCCAAAGTTATTCATGCTGCATTCTTTAATTGACTATAGATTGTACATATATGTATGTACATGTACATGTATATGTATATATACATAGATGTGTGTGTGTGTATACACACATGTATATACATGTACATATGTACACACACACACACACACACACACACACACACACACACACACACACACACACACACATTTATATATAAATATTTTTTAGCATTTACTAAGGGGATAAGTGCACAAAGATGGTGGTAAAAAAGGGGTATAAGTGGACACTTTTTTTTTCTGAAATCAGGTGAACCTGAACTTGGAGGCAAAATTTGAAAGTCATCCACTCAAGATATGAAGATAATCAAAGAAAAAATATTGTAGTACTTTGAATCTAGTTTCCAAACTACTAAACCTTTTCAAAATTGGATATTATTAAAGGGGTCAAATCCTTCGTGCACGAAAAATAGACCCTGATTTTTTCTGAAAAACATAACATAGTGTCTGACGTGCGCATCAAAAACTCATAATTAGATTTAGTATTTTGACAAATCCTTTGGGAGAAAGATAGTTAAGAGTGAACAATAGTTGATGTGTATTTTTTTGTAATTTTTTGTTGAGTTTTTTTTTTAAAGTGATTTTTCCAATCGAGTACATCCTGAAAATTAGGTACTTGTTCGTGCGCGAAGCATAACTTGCACTAAAAAAAATAAAAATATAATTTTATTTTAATTTACATTGTAAATAGTCAAATGCACTACAATAATAAATAAAGTTTTTTAAATTTGGATAAGTAGATCAAAAGTTAATAAAAAAATGGTACACGTATGTCTATGAGAACTATGGAGACACTAATAAAAGAAATTCAATAATAATATGTTATTGTTCAAATTTTTAAAAAATTATATGGTTAGAAAGCTCAGAAGATGGGTGAAAATATGGTGGCAATTTTAGAAATACCCACTTGATGAAGTGTAAACATAATGATGACAAAGTTGAGAAACCAAGTTGATAAAATAAAACACGTCAAAAAGGAGGGAAATGGAGGGAAATCAAACTTCCAACCCGTAGCTTTGTCATCCAGGCCTATTTCCAAGCCTAAACAGTCAAAAGCACACAAATGGGGTACCTGTGGTATAAGAAGTGCATACGGGGTACCTATGGTGTAAGAAGCGCGTACGCTCTATCTTTACTATAAACAACACGTATGCGCTACTTTTGTTTAAAATTTGGGAGTGTGTATAATATGATATTATATATAATATGGGTATGTGCACCAAGTTGTGGTACTAAAAGGGGGTCTTAAGATGCCACTTTTTTTTTTTCTGAAATCAGCAAAGTCTGAACTTCAACGACAAATTGAAGATAGTTACACTCCAAATTTGAAGATGCAACAAGAACAAGAGTCAGAGTACTTCGAGTCTACTTTCTAAACTACATTTTTTTAAAAAAAATGGTGGAGATTAAGGGCTTCAAAAAGGGGGGCCACAAAAAGTGGTCATGTTTTTATGCAAAAAAACATAACATAGCATCTGTTGTGGCCCCCCTAAAATGTTAACTTTTTTTTTGAATTTTTAAAATCGCTTCTGTGAGAAATTAGCTAACACCTTGTAGTTTATGCCAGAATTTTCAGCTAATTTTGTAATGAGTATATGATTTTTTACTAATTTTCAAAGTGGACACATCCTGAAAAACAGAAATTTGAGCGTGCTCCCCCCTAAAATCATTGAAAACAAATAAAAAATCAAAACCTTTTTTTTTTAATTGTGTAGAATGGAGTCTAGTTTCTAAAAATGTAATTTTTTTCAAAATCTGATGAACGTGTAAAAATATATACCCAAAATAGTGCATGTTGGTTTTTGACAAAAAACGGACACATTAATAAAAGAAATTATAGATGAAAGACTTAACGAAATCAAAATTTGAAATAAATTACATTTTTGGATAGCTAAGAGGGAGCTCAAGTTTACCACGGTATTTTTTTTAACTTCATTGAAACACGTGCAAACTTGACGGAGAGCACGACCAAAAATATGTCAAAATTTTCAATGTTCTGACAAAAACACATCTCTAGCCTGAAATGGTCATCCAAACCTTTGGGTTGGATGCCCAAGGCAAATCCAAACCATAGGTTTGGTGTTTCCCAAAGCGGGCCATTTGGCGCTCGCCAAATATGGCGAGCGCCCTATTTGTCGTGTGCCAAATGTGATGAATGGATATTCCATTTGGCGTGCGCCAAATGTGGTCCATATTCCACATTTGACGCACGCCAAATAAGGATGAAGAGGGAGATAGCTCGAGGGATAGCAGAATAAGGGAATTGTGAGAACTAGAAAGGGGAGGGACAAAGAAGAGTATGTATCTATAAGAATGAAGAGCTCGAGAAGAGGTAAGGGGAGAGAGAGAATATGAGATCTAGTTCATAGAAAGAGGTGGAACTACGAGGGAAGGGAGATAAAGAAGGGAGAGGTGAGATGGGGGTTTCTATGTACACATTTGGCACTCTCCCTATTTGGTGCGCGCCAAATGTGGAATAGATACAAACTCTTCTTTGTCCCTCCCCTCTCTAGCTCTCACAATTCCCTTATTCTCCTATCCCTCGAGCTATCTCCCTCTTCATCCTTACACCCATCTAATTCCCTCTCTCACCTCTTTCCCTCGGTTTTTTCCTCACTCCCTCCTCTCTCTAGGTCCTAAGGGGTCATAGGACACCATATGACCCCTTAGGACACAAAATGACCCCTAACGACACCTAAGGAGTCATATGGTGTCCTAAGGGGTCATAGGACACCATATGACCTCTTAGGTTACCATAGGACCCATAACAACACCATATTTTGTCCTAAGTGTTCATAGGACACCATATGACCCCCTAGGACACCATACAACCCATAACGGCACCATATGGTGTCTTAATGGGTCATAGGACACCATATGACCCCTTAGGTGTCGTTAGGGGTCATATTGTGTCCTAAGGGGTTATATGGTGTCCTATGACCCCTTAGGACACCATACAACCCATAACGACACCATATTATGTCCTAAGGGGTCATATGTTGTCCTAAAGGGTCATAGGACACCATATGACCCCTTACGACACCATACAACCCATAACAACACCATATTGTGTCCTAAGGGGTGACCCCTTACGACACCATACAACCCATAACGACACCTAAGGGGTCATATGGTTTCCTATGGTCCCATAGGACACCATATGACCCCTTAGGTGTCCATACGACCCATAACGACACCATATTGTGTCCTAAGGGGTCATAGGACACCATATGACCCCTTAGGACACCATGCGACCCATAACGACACCATATTGTGTCCTAAGGGGTCATATGGTGTCCTAAGGGGTCATAAGACACCATATGACCCCTTAGGACACCATACGACCCATAACAACACTGTATTGTGTCCTAGGGGGTCATATGGTGTCCTAAGGGGTCATAGGACACCATATGACCCCTTACAACACCATATGACCCATAACGACACCCAAGGGGTCATATGGTGTCCTATGGCCCCATAGGACACCATATGACCCCTTGGGTGTCCATACAACCCATAACGACACCATATTGTGTCCTAAGGGGTCATAGGACACCATATGACCCCTTAGGACACCATACGACCCATAACGACACCATATTGTGTCCTAAGGGGTCATAAGACACCATATGACCCCTTAGGACACCATACGACCCATAACGACACTGTATTATGTCCTAGGGGGTCATATGGTGTCCTAAGGGGTCATAGGACACCATATGACCCCTTACGATACCATACGACCCATAACGACACCTAAGGGGTCATATGGTGTCCTATGGCCCCATAGGACACCATATGACCCCTTAGGTGTCCATACGACCCATAACGACACCATATTGTGTCCTAAGGGGTCATATGGTGTCCTAAGGGGTCATAGGACACCATATGACCCCTTAGGACACCATACGACCCATAACGACACCATATTGTGTCCTAAGGGGTCATAAGACACCATATGACCCCTTAGGACACCATACGACCCATAACGACACCGTATTGTGTCCTAGGGGGTCATATGGTGTCCTAAGGGGTCATAGGACACCATATGACACCTTACGACACCATTCGACCCATAAAGACACCTAAGGGGTCATACGGTGTCCTATGGCCCCATAAGACACCCTATGACCCCTTAGGTGTCCATACGACCCATAACGACACCATATTGTGTCCTAAGGGGTCATAGGACACCATATTACCCCTTAGGACACCATATGACCCATAACGACACCATATTGTGTCCTAAGGGGTCATATGGTGTCCTAAGGGGTCATAAGACACCATATGACCCCTTAGGACACCATACAACCTATAACGACACCGTATTGTGTCCTAGGGAGTCATATGGTGTCCTAAGGGGTCAGAGGACACCATATGACCCCTTACAACACCATACGACCCATAACAACACTTGAGGGGTCATATGGTGTCCTATGGCTCCATAGGACACCATATGACCCCTTAGGTATCCATACGACCCATAACAACACCATATTGTGTCCTAATGGTTCATATGGTGTCTTAAGAGGTCATAGGACACCATATGACCCCTTAGGACACCATACGACCCATGACAACACCATATTGTGTCCTAAGGGGTCATATGGTGTCCTAAGGGGTCATAAGACACCATATGACCCCTTAGGACACCATACGACCCATAACGACACCGTATTGTGTCCTAGGGGGTCATATGGTGTCCTAAGGGGTCATAGGACACCATATGACCCCTTACGACACCATACGACCCATAATGACACCGTATTGTGTCCTAGGGGGTCATATGGTGTCCTAAGGGGTCATAGGACACCATATGACCCCTTACAACACCATACGACCCATAACGACACTGTATTGTGTCCTAAGGGGTCATATGGTGTCTTAAGGGGTCATAGGACACCATATGACCCCTTAGGTGTTGTTATGTGACCCCTTACGATACCATACGACCCATAACAACACCTAAGGGGTCATATGGTGTCCTATGGCCCCATAGGACATCATATGACCCCTTAGGTGTCTATACGACCCATAACGACACCATATTGTGTCCTAAGGGGTAATATGGTGTTCTAAGGGGTCATAGGACACCATATGACCCCTTAGGACACCATACGACCCATAACGACACCATATTGTGTCCTAAGGGGTCATATGGTGTCATAAGGGGTCATAAGACAGCATATGACCCCTTAGGATACCATACAACCCATAACGACACCGTATTGTGTCCTAGGGGGTCATATGGTGTCCTAAGGGGTCATAGGACACCATATGATGCCATACAACCCATAACGACACCATATTGTGTCCTAAGGGGTCATATGGTATCCTAAGGGGTCATAAGACACCATATGACCCCTTAGGACACTATATGACCCATAATGACACCTAAGGGGTCATATGGTGTCCTAAGACACCATATTATGTCCTAAAGAGTCATATGGTTTAATTTTTATGGTTGTGGCTATCAAACTATAGGGTATAGAGTACAAATTTATCAAAGGTTAAAAAATTTCAATGGAAGTCATTTGGCTAGCGCCATATTTGGCGCTAGCCAAATGAGCTGCACAAAAAAAGGTTATAGGGTATAGAGTAGAAATTTATCAAAGGTAAAAAATTTCAATGGAAGTCATTTGGCTAGCGCCATATTTGGGGCTTGCCAGATGAGCTGCACTAAAAAACGGTTATATGGGACCCTTGACCCGTGATCCAAGCCCACATTCTCTCATTTTGTCTTCTTTCTACACATGATCAGACAAAAAAATGCTTTTTGCATGCTGTTGACATTTTTATGCAAGGTTATTTTATACATTCCATTAGCTCTCCACCACCTTTTTTTCATTTGGCAACATCAAAGAGGAAGAACACAGTTTTTTTATCAAATTTGAATAATTAAGGTAATATTTTCTTGTTTTTAGAATTCAAATACTTATTAAGTGTTATTTTGTTTAAATGTTAGAATAAAAGTGTGAGTCAAATTTGATTATAATCCTATTAGATTTACATTACATTTAACAATGCATTTGAAGGAAGTTGCATAAGAAAATTATTTGTTTAGTGGTTTAAAACAAAATTTGCAATTTCATACATCCTTTTTAAGATCTTATGAAATAATTTACAAAAGGAATACATGAAATAATTTCAATTTCATATATCCATTTTAACATATGCATAATTAGGACAGTCATAGATGCATAATTAGGATAGTCATAGATGCATAATTTCACTTTATTCTCTTTTATGTGCATGTACATGTAGAAATCATCATCATGCCGAGGAAACGACCAAAAAATGTAACACCAGAAGAGCGTGAAGCTAAGAATGCAAAAAAAAGAGAATGAATGAAGCAACTTCGTGAACAAAGGAAATCGAATACCATAGAAGAAGAGGTGCCAATTGAAGAGGTGCCAATTGAAGAGGAACATGAAATATCCATCCAATCTAAGAGAGAGACAAAATTGGCCACACAAAGGTAACAGATGCAAAACCTTCGTGCAATGAGACAATTGAATCCCGAGGTTGAGAGCATGTCTACCACAATTCAAGTTGAAGGCACCCCATCTCTTACATCTCAAGTTTAAGGCACACCATCTCTTATTGGCACACCGTTGGTGTCTAGAACATCTCATATTGAATGCACTCCCTCTATGACATTTGACGTTGCAAGTACTTCACGACTGACGTCAAGTATTGGAGCTACACCATCTTGTACACCTCAATTTCAAGGTATGTCATCGTTTTCATCTCCGGTTGAAGGTATGCCACCTATCCCTAATGTTGTTGACATTCCTAATCTTGAGATAACTCAAAGTTTGAGAACACCTCCTAGAGTTTTGCATGGAAAGCCTAAGTATTTGATTGATATTGATGCTAATGTTTTGAAACCAATGGTTGACAAGATTCTGAAGCGTACTTGTCAAAGACATGCTAACCGGATATGGAAAATATTTTTTGAGCCTTTAAATGAGACAGGAAGATGTCAACTATTTATTGAAATGATGAGAAATTTGAAATTTAGGCCTATAATGAAGATTCTTGGGCTAAGAACATCGATTGAATCAAGCGACAAATCTATTGTGAAGAATCTAATGAATGCATATGATACAGTTGGTTCTAACTCATGCACAAAAGATAATAATGCCACACGACGCGTCATTACATCAACAATTGTAAGCACTCAAACTAAGAAAGCTCGCCTCCTTAGAAAGACAAGTAAACAATTGAATATAAGTAGACAAACTCTAATGAGAGATTTGGGAAGGCGACAAAGAGCAGAGGATCCATATAACAATGAGTTATGGGCATTTTCTGGTAGATTACCACGGAAAGATAAAGCAATTGTTGAAGCCTTGAGATCCCTAATTGAAGATTTTTGGAAGAATAACACAAGGGTATCTCCAAATCAAAGAGATGTTGTAAGAAGGAGGATTGGTAGTAAAATTCATGATCCACATCCGAAACATTTTTTGGATATGACTCAAACACAATTTTTTGCCAAGTTTCAACGTATGTATCCTCAAATAAAAATTAGTCAAAGATTCTTTGAAATGGTAAAGCCTTTTTATGTCAAAATAAATCACACACGCACAACTTGTTGTAGAGTACATATTGAATTTTCTAACCATTATGATGTTTATCAATGCATATGTATAGATTTGCATGCTAACAATGTTTTGTAGGAATGCAACATAAATGGTCCACCGACATCTTCAAGGGAATTCATATCTAGCATCTTATGTGAAAGAGTAGATGGTCAAGTATATTACAATAAGTGTTGCTTGGATGGCACATGTGTTGATTTTGGTGGATTGTGACATTTACAAATTTGTCAACATATGGATATTGGACAAGAAATTGGTAATGAATTAGTAGAATTTGAAAAATATAAGACAGTGGCCTACATGCTAAAAGATGGAAAAGAAGCAAAAAGTTGTGAATTGGTTAGTGAGAAGATTCCAGTGTATCAGTTTATGGGAATCTTTCATGAGAATATAGTGTATGAGTATGCAAGGCATAACCATCGAGCTCGTTGGTTGGACTCACAATTTAAGCTATGCAAGGACACATTTCCACTTCATACAATCGTTTCAATTGTTGACTTTGCAGAGAACTACACACTACAACCGCATAACGAGGTGCAATCACAATATTACAACTCCACACAAGTTGCCATATTTGTGCATATAGCATTCATTCATGCACATGATAGTATGGAAGAGGATAGGAAGATATTGAGGGAGTATCATTTTTACATCAGTGATGATTGCTCACACTCTACAAAGTTTGTGCAAGGTTGTTTTTCAGATATTCTACGATGATTTGGCTAGCCGAGGCATATCATTCCGTCAACATATCATAAGGTCAGATAATTGTGCATCACAATTCAAGAACTCTCAAATGTTTTATTGGTTGAGTAGGATGCATAAGTTGACTGCTATTCAACATATGTGGAATTTCTCTGAGGCTGGGTATGGAAAAGGGGAGCATGATGGTGCAGGAGCATGTATTAAAAGAGCTTTAGCACGAGAAGAGTTAAAGTACAAAGGGAATGCAAACTTGAAAGATGCAAAATCAATTGTTCAATGGTGCAATGGTACAATTGGTCTAGGTAATCAAGGTAAGTCTTCACTTCGCAGATTTTTTTTGTTGGTAGATGATACTAACATTGCAAAATTAGAAGATTGTTGTACATTGACATGATCGAGTGAGCTACACTCTTTCAAAAGCTCTAATGCGGGTTCATGGACTATCCATATGCGGCGGATGGCATGTTATTGTTCTTCATGTAGAGATGGTGCCTATAATGACTGTGAGTCAAAGGAGTGGGTGGACGAATGGTGGATGAGACCTCTAATCCCACTTGAGACATACCGACCTCCGAGTGCATTACAACTCACACAGATGGAAGCATCAATTGACTTTGACCATGTGTCAGATTTAGTCCAACCAGGTAAATTATCCACATGCAATTTTTTGTACTTTAATATTTTACCTTAGTTGTTTGCTAAATTCTTCTCACTTTATCATTGCAGGGCATGTTTATGCAGTAATTGCAGCTGAAGACAATGAAGAAGGAACAAATTATTACCTGTGTCGTTGTGTGGATGCAAAAAAGAAATTGGATCACCCTGTGGTAGATGGAGAAAATATTGAGTACCCCACAGGATCAGTAGTTGTTACTGGTACATGGCTTAGAAGGTACCCAGTGAAGAAGTCTAACTTGTGGTCGTTCGAGGGCTTCGAGACACATAGGAAGATTCTTCATTATTCTAACCTTGTTGTAGCTTCAAATGTTCATTTGATCAGATATGGGGGTAGACCACTAAACAAGAACCTATGGAAGGTTTGTGAGTCTGACCATGAGGCCATACTAGACATGATAAAGAGTAGAGCAGATCTAGATGGTTCATTGGATTAAATGTAAATATAAAAAACTTGTAATATCAATCTTATTTGGATATATGTACATGACTTGTATTTTTGACTACTCGAGGCATTGTAATATAAAAAATTGTGCTTTTGTCTTGTTTTGTGTGATTTTATGTAAATAATGTCATTTTGGACCATTAGAGATCACATGGGATCATTTCATGAAGTATACCCTGCTAATATGGTAAAAGATGTAAAATATGTTCATTTGTTGTCAATCACTCAAAGTGTGAAAAATTGTCAAAATTCGGCATAGTTTTTCTCGATGTTAGTGACATGTAAGAATGATCTATCTAATCTTGTGGGGTCGTGTTATGGCACTCTAAAAAAGCCTCTCTCAGTTTCTATAGACTCGGATCCAGTTGGTCGTGGCGACTCTTTCTCGGTTGCGACAAAAAGCGTCAGATGAGTTCAATAAAAAGTTGCACAATGCCCCATCTTTCAATCCGCTCATTGCAGCACCAAACCGTCAGCTCGTATGCATCGGGGTGGCCAGGTTTACGCTAGGAATGTCTTCTTTTTTCTCTCCAACTCACTCGATCGTTGCGAGACACACCCTAGCAGCGAAATCGCCTAAGTGCTCAAATTGCTCAAAGTTGTCAATATTCGGCATCGCGTTTCTCGATGCTTGTTAATCATAAGAATGATCTGTCTAATCCTGCGAGGTCATGTTATGGCACTCTAAAAAAGCCTCTCTCGGTTTCAGTAGACTCGGATCCAGTTGCTCGTGGCGACTCTTTCTCGGTTGTGACAAAAAGTGTCAGATGAGTTCAATGAAAAGTTGCACAATGCCCCATCTTTCAATCCGCTCGTCACGGCACTGAACCATTAGCTCATACGCGTCGGGGTGGTTGGGTTTACACTAGTAATGCCTTCTTTTTGTTCTCCAACTCACTCGATCGTTGCGGGACACACCCTAGCAGTGAAATCGCCCAAGTACTCAAATTGCTCAAAGTTGTCAATATTCGGCATCGCGTTTCTCAGCTCCCGTTAATCATAAAAATGATGCGTCTGATCCTACGAGGTCATGTTATGGCACTCTCAAAAAACCTCTCTCGGTTTCGGTAGACTCGGATCCAGTTGCTCGTGGTGACTCTTTCTCGGTTGTGACAAAAAGCATCAGATGAGTTCAATGAAAAGTTGCACAGTGCCCCATCTTTCAATCCGCTCATCGCGACACCAAACCGTTAGCTTGTACGCATTAGGGTGGCTGGTTTTACACTAGGAATGCCTTCTTTTTGCTCTCCAACTCGCCCGATCGTTGCGGAACACACCCTAGCAGCAAAATCGCCCAAGTGCTCAAATTGCTCAAAGTTGTCAATATTCGGCATCGCGTTTCTCGGTGCTCGTTAATCATAAGAATAATCTATCTGATCCTACGGGGTCATTTTATGGCACTCTAAAAAATCCTCTCTCGATTTTGGTAGACTCGGATCTAATTGCTCGTGGTGACTCTTTCTTGATTGTGACAAAAAGCTTCAAATGAGTTCAATGAAACGTTGCACAATGCCCCATCTTATCCGCTCGTTGCGGCACCGAACTGTCAGCTCGTATGCATCAAGGTGGTCGGGTTTATGCTAGGAATGCCTTCTTTTTTCTCTCCAACTCGCTTGATCGTTGCAGGACACACCCTAGCAGCGAAATCGCCCAAGTGCTCAAATTGCTCAAAGTTGTCAATATTTGGCATAATGTTTCTCAGCGCCCATTAATCATAAGAACGATCCGTCTGATCCTGCGGGGTTGTGTTATGGCACTCTAAAAAATCCTCTCTTGGTTTTGGTAGACTCGGATCCAGTTTCTCGTGGTGACTCTTTCTCGGTTGCGACAAAAAGTGTCAGATGAGTTCAATGAAAAGTTGCACAATGCCCCATCTTTCAATGCACTCATCGCGACACCAAATCGTCAGCTCGTACTTGTCAGGGTGGCTGGGTTTATGCTAGGAATGTCTTCTTTTTTCTCTCCAACTCGCCTGATCATTGCGGGACACACCCTAGCAGCGAAATCGCCCAAGTGCTCAAATTGCTCAAAGTTGTCAATATTTGGCATCACGTTTCTCAGTGCCTGTTAATCATAAGAATGATCTGTCTGATCCTGCGGGGTCATGTTATGACACTCTAAAAAAGCCTCTCTCTGTTTTGGTAGACTCAGATCCAGTTGCTCATGGCGACTCTTTCTCGGTTGCGACAAAAAGCGTCAGATGAGTTCAATGAAAAGTTGCACAATGCCCCATCTTTCTATCTGCTCGTCACGGCATCAAACCGTCAGCTCGTACACATCGGGGTGGTCAGGTTTACACTAGGAATGCCTTCTTTTTTCTCTCCAACTCGCCCGATCGTTGCGAGACACACCCTAGCAACAAAATCGCCCAAGTGCTCAAATTGCTCAAAGTTGTCAATATTCGGCATTGTGTTTCTCGACATCCGTTAATCATAAGAATGATCCATCTGGTCCTGCGGGGTTGTGTTATGGCACTCTATAAAATCCTCTCTCAGTTTCGGTAGACTCAGATCCAGTTGCTCGTGGAGACTCTTTCTCGGTTGCAACAAAAAATGTTAGATGAGTTCAATGAAAAGTTGCACAATGCCCCATCTTTCAATCCACTCGTTGCGGCACCCAACCGTCAGCTCGTACACGTCGGGGCAGCCAGGTTTACACTAGGAATGCCTTCTTTTTTCTCTCCAATTCGCCCGATCGTTGCGGGACACACCCTAGCAGCGAAATCGCCCAAGTGCTCAAATTGCTCAAAGTTGTCAATATTCGACATCGTGTTACTCGATGCCCGTTAATCATAAGAATGATCCATCTAATCCTGTGGGGTCATGTTATGGCACTCTAAAAAAGTCTCTCTTGGTTTTGGTAGACTCGGATCCAGTTGCTCGTGGCGACTCTTTCTCGGTTGCGACAAAAAGTGTCAAATGAGTTCAATGAAAAGTTGCACAATGCCCCATCTTTCAATCTGCTCGTCGCGACATCGAACCTTCAGCTCGTAGGCATCAAGGTGGCCAGGTTTACACTAGGAATGTCTTCTTTTTGCTCTCCAACTCGCCCGATCATTGCGGGACACACCCTAGCAGCAAAATCACCCAAGTGCTCAAATTGCTCAAAGTTGTCAATATTCGGCATCGCGTTTCTCGGCGCCCGTTAATCATAAGAATAATTTGTCTGATCCTGCGGGGTCATGTTATGGCACTCTAAAAATGCCTCTCTTGGTTTCCGTAGACTCGGATCTAGTTGCTCGTGGTGACTCTTTCTCAGTTGCGATAAAAAGCGTCAGATGAGTTCAATGAAAAGTTGCACAATGCCCCATATTTCAATCCGCTCGTCGCGACACCAAATCGTCAGCGCGTACGCATTAGGGTGGCTGGGTTTACGTTAGGAATGCCTTCTTTTTTCTCTCCAACTCATCCGATCGTTGCGGGACACACCCTAGCAGTGAAATAGCCCAAGTGCTCAAATTGCTCAAAGTTGTCAATATTCGGCATTGTGTTTCTCAGAGCCCGTTAATCATAAGAACGATCTGTTTGATCCTGCGGGGTCATGTTATGGCACTCTAAAAAAGCCTCTCTTAGTTTCGATAGACTCAGATCCAGTTGCTCGTGGCGACTCTTTCTCGGTTGCAACGAAAAAGCGTCAGATGAGTTTAATGAAAAGTTGCACAATGCCCCATCTTTCAATCCGCTCGTCGTGACACCGAACCGTCAGCTCATACGCATTGGGGTGGCCGGGTTTATGCTAGGAATGCCTTTTTTTGCTCTCCAACTAGCCCAATCGTTGCAGGCCACACCCTAGCAGCGAAATCGCCCAAGTGCTCAAATTGCTCAAAGTTGTCAATATTCGACATCGCGTTTCTCGACGCCCATTAATCATAAGAACGATCCATCTGATCCTGCAAGGTCGTGTTGCAGCACCGAACTGTCAGCTCGTACGCGTCGGGGTGGCTTGTGTCTTGGATTACAAACACATTTGGGTTCAAAGCTTAAGTAACAATAAACTTTGTGCAATTATTCATCTAATCATTTGTACTGCAATTATGGATAACCATGATAAATGATTTGCATTAACCAAAAAGCTACAAATCCATGCAACATTGTATACCGTTAAAACTTTCAAATATATCCAATACAAACAAATAGGCTTGCCAAAAGCCACATGGACTTAGAATTTCACATATTCATAAAACAAAACATATGTTCAAAATTGCTATAAAGGCATACAACATGATATCCAATAAAGTCAAATAGGGGCTTGCCAAAAGCCATATGGACATAGAATGTCACATATTCGTAACATATAGGCATACAACATGGTATCCAATAAAGTCAAATAGGAGCTTGCAAAAAGCCATATGGCGATAGAATGTCACATATTCGTAATACAAAACATATGTTCAAAATTGCCATATAGGCATACAACATAGGACCCTATTCTATTCATTTCCCTCTAGGGAAAGGAAACAGATCACAAGATATCTTTTCCTGTCGAGGGAATGGAGATGTATATGATGCAGGTGTCTTTCGAGTACATCCACTCGACCTCCTCTCCAAACTTTTTTGTAACTCCACCTGATACAATGAAAAGAATGATGTTAGCATATAAAAAAATTGAATTTTAGAATGACATATAATAGAATAGTCACTTACCGCATACAAATAATCATGATGTTCATCCACAACAGGTTCACGTTCATGATCTGGAGTGACTAGCCCCTCCTGTAAGCATCACAATATAAATTAAACTAAATACAAGTGTTGTTAAAATTTTCAATAACATATTATTAAGATAACAAATGTAATGCTAAATTTACTAAATTTACAAATATGTCTCATACTTCTGTTAAAGCAGTTGAACTTGCTACTGCTGCAGCAACACCGCACTCCATTGCCGTGTAGATAGCAGGAGGAGTCTCTGATGTCAACATCTGAAAATTAAACAAAGTATATTGATTAATCGCCAACACTATCTATATTATTTAATAACAAAATTAAAGATAAATTGTTTACCTGGGTGAAAGATTGTCGATGAAATACACTACAAGGTGTTGATGTTGAAGCTCTAGCATCAAACTATTTGACATCCAAAATGAGTAATTAGAAAATCATTTACATAAGGTTCAACTATCTACATATAATAATTATATTTTTTCACTCGTTGTATACTTGTGGAGTCAACGAAGTAGTGAAAAAGGGTGCTGCAGGAATGTTGCTAGTATTGTGAACACTTTGACCCTAATTTTTTATCATAATAATTTACTAATTTAGATATATTCTCAAATTTACATATAAAATTTAATAAAAAGAATGAAATGAACTTGTAATGAAATTCACTTGGGTATCAATGCCAAATGTTTCGTTCAGCAAGGATTCTGTCATGACAATGTTCTCTGTAGCAAACTCCACTCATGCACGTGCATTCTCAGAACTATTAGGATCATAAGTGCAAAGAGAACCACAAGATCGACAAAAATGAGTTGGAACTCGATGCCTAGAAGAATCAACATCATCACTCGCATCACCCTCTACTAGAGGCCTAGTATACTGTATAAGGGTCTGAGTGAGTGAGCTAATCGAGTCTAGAGTTTCGACCTCAATACTCTCCTTAACAATGGAAGGAATAATAACATGCTCCACCATAGGTCTGGCCAAGGGTCTTGGTGGGAGAATTGGATCACGCTGTGCACCCTCTCTATCATGCGAGGAACCCCCACCTCTACCTTGGAAATCTAGAAAATCAAAATAGTTTGGGATCTCATTAAAGACAAACTCATAGTACAATTTTCTCAAAAAGTATTGGGGTATCTCATGATTATTGCACGGGGGCTGATCAAATACCATCCACCACCTATCCCAAAAATTGTTCTTAATCCCTTCATGATGACACCAATGAATAGGGAATCTCCTACATCTAGGGTGTAAAGGTTGATTCATTCAGGGGTTCGTAAAAAGAGCACACAAATCAAATTTATTAATTTTCTTTTTCTTCACTGCCGCATATGATAATTTGTCAGCATAAAATTGCTTTTGTTCTTCCTTCTTACGGGACCAAAAATTTATTTGCCCACTCATAGATTGTATGTGAGATACAATAGATTGCAAAGAACTGGCAAGGTTTGTCCTATGGGAGTTTGTTCCAGTGGGATCTTTTAGCCTTGTGATTAAACCTTCAAGCTCTTTTTGGCTATTTTCTATTTGACCTAATAGGTTTTCTTGTGTACCTATGGGATGTCTAGGGATTGTAGGAGGTTCTTGATGTGCTTCTTCTTCAATATGGTCTTCATGAGGATGTGATTGATGTGCTTCTTCTTTAATATGGTCTTCATGAGGAGGCGATTGAGTGTTTTCAACATTTTCTTGTCTAATCTCATTTCTTGATAATGAAAATAAATTTAAATCAATAAACCTAGTTTAATCTTCAAATTAATTAAAAAAATGACAATAAGAAAATAAAAATGCATACCTCTTCGAGCTCTTCGATGGCGTGGCAGCATTTTGATGAGAGATGGACAACTTAGTGCCCAATTTCAAGCTTTTACAAAGGGCGAGCGCAAGAAAATGGCACCCGAAAATGCCAAAACGTGGGTTTGGAATGCAAAATGCATCCAAAATGCGGAGCAGGGTTTTTTTGAAGTTTACAATGCACATAAGGCATACGCCTTGCGCCTTATGTGCTTTTTAATTTTTTTTTGAAGTGTGGTACCTTTTTGGTACCACAACTTCATGCATATATCCATATGTGTATATACATATAATATATAATATTTATATATAATAATATATAATATATTAAGTATATATATACACACATATGTGTGTATGTATGTGTATTGTCTCCCTCTCTCCTCTCTTCCTCCATACCATATCCCTCTCTCTCTTCTGCCCCCCCTCTCTCTCTCTCTCTCTCTCTCTCTCCCTATCTCTTCCTCTCACTCCCTCTCTCCCTCCCTCCCTCTACCTCTCTCTTCCTCTCTCCCCTTCTCCCTTCCTCCATACCCCATCCCTCCCTCTCTCTCTCTCTCTCTCTCTCTCTCTCTCTCCCTTTTCCTTCACATTTTCTTTACTGCAAATAGCGCATACAGGGTATTGAGCCTATTAGTTTGTTGCCTTGCAATAACACTTTTAAGGTGTAGGAATACGTACGCGCTAATTATGAGTTCTAAGCGCGTACGGGGTGAAAAAAAATATTGTTGGGCTTGCCAACATTTTAGGGACTAACAACGTGCACGTGGCTATTAATATACTGTGTACGGTGTACTTAGACATAGTTTTATTTTTCCAAGAGCCTCAATGACTTCAAAAGAATTTTTGAGGTTGATGAAGGCCCCACTGCAACTGTGTCTACACTTCTATCACTATTTTATACATAGAAGTAAGTGAATTTTTTATTTTTGCATGATTTCAAATGATTGAATTGTTGTTCTTATTAGTTTTGTCAATATTATTGTGATTGTTTGATAGTTTTGATTCAAAAAAATGATGATAAGATGAATATTTATGGTTATTTGTCTGTTTATGAACTTTTGTTTACATACATATGTAATATGTTTTTATTTAGGACAACCTATATCAATCATGGGAAAGAACAAGCGAGGAACAATGGAACAACGAGAGGCTGAAAATGAAAGACAAAAGTAGCGTATGAAGAAATTACGTGACATAAGAACAATGGGAGAAGAAGGTATGCCATCCTCAACGGGATGGCTTAAATAGCACACACTAAGCTTTGACCACTTGGATGTCAATGTGGGCCCTTTCTAACCTTCTGTTTCCCGTTTAGTTTCCACGGGCTCTTCTTTAACTGTCCGGACTCTCCACAGTGACCGTGACTGTCATGGTTAAGTTTGAATTTCAGTTTTGAATATCTCCCGCCCAACATTGAAAAGCAGAAATAGGGGCTAGTAATTCTGCCCGCAAAGATGCCAGAAGTTGAGGTTAATTTCATGGACCTAACTCTTATGATTTCAATTCATTGTTTCAAATCTTGCCTCTACCTAGAGAAGGTTACATCAATGCAGATAAGAATGGAGTGGCTATAAGATCTTAACTTGTAGGGGCTGTGTGGATCACACTTCACCCGTCTCTACTCATAGAAAAGTCTGCATTTCCGTCGCTATTATGTCTCTCTGCATGGGATCTAAGTGGTGAGTAATGAACAATATTTTCGTCATTTATGATTATGGTATTGTTGCATATGGAAGATAGATAATAAGGATTCAAGTCCTTGTCCCAGTGGATCCTTATCCCCCATGTGCAGATGCTAATCGAGATGGAGATCCAGTCGGAGGAAAATGGTTCGCTAGTTGATGATCCAGTTGCTGATGATTGTGATCCAGACCCATTTATAAACTGTATGATCCAGTCGATGAACCACATGGTCCATGAGTCAATGAACCAGTCCCAGCAATGGGGATAGAGGCAGGTGCATTCATTTCATTTCGAGATCGAACAGTAGCAGTTGATCCGGTCGAATCAGTCGAAGGAGAAGTCGAAGAAGAAGAAGAAAAAGAAGAAGTCGAGTCGGTTGGACCTAGCTAACGCTGTTTTGCTCCCAAAGTAGCCATAGTAGCTGTGGTAGGGAAAAGTGTTGACTATCCCTGCATGCAGTGGAAGGATTCCTTATTGTGTAGTTGCTCCCCACGCTATCTCCTCCCAACCAGTTTACTGAAGTCAATTTATTGATGGTTTATTTTTATATAAAATTTTCATATATTTTAGAAATATTGTATTTTGAATTTTAAATTTGGGAAATTTTGTCACGTGAGATATTATTACAAAAAGGAAATGGGAACTCTTAGAATTTACCTTGGATAAGTCAAAGTTAGAAGAGGTGGAGAACATTGTGAATAGATGAGGATCATTTGCAAATAAAGAGTGCGGGGATTGTAGGGGTAATTAATGCAATCTATTATCAAGTTGACAAAAAGGGAAAGAGAAGATGTTTTGAAGAATTGATCATTATTTGAAAACATTTTGAAAGCTTATTTAGGATGTCAATATTGACAAATGAGTTCTTAAACATTGTTGAAAGAGTTTTCTATTTAGTTTAAAGATTATGTATCTAAATAATCAAGGTTGCTTGTGGCCATTTTGAAAAGAAAGGAAGCACACAATAACTCTAATTAATAAATAGAACCTAGAAATCTCAATATATTCATTTTATTTTGTAAAGAGAAAATTAAATTTTACTTATAGAACAAGTGTTATCCAATTAGTTGGTTTAGAGAATGTATGAATTTGTCAATTCTAAACTTATGTGTATTTTTTTATTCACATATATTTCATTTATATTCCTAGTACTCTAAATTATACTATTAAAAAGGAAAAATAAGGTTTTTAAAGTTAACTAGGCAAATAATCAAATTTAAAATGATAAAAATGTAGTGTTTTGCAGCTTTGTTTTAGGTTGTGGGAACTCATTTTCAAAACCCCGCGTTTTTGGGCTATGGGTGCCTTTTTACCCATGGTTGTTTGGTGCTTTCATGTTCCTTTTGTTATGACAACTTTCTGCTTGAGGGTTCCAGATCCATTCAAAATCCGATTGTAAAGGGTTTCAGGTTCCTTCAAAACCCATTTTAGCCTTAATCAAAAAACAAAAAAAATGTAGTGTACTAGTTGGTTAGGTGGACTATAATAGATTAGATCAAGTAATATTAGACAAAAAGTAGAATCAAACTATTAATAGCAATAAATCAAAGGAGAGATTGCTCATATTTGTAATCAAAGAATGATTTTATAGTAACAATGTGATCATATCATCTTGAGTGCTATGAGATACTATAGTAAGATTTAGTAATATTAGATCAATGAAGCACTCTAAATAATATAATGTAAGAATGTAAGATCAAAATATGAATCCTCTATTTTGAAAAAAATATGTCAATAATGAATTATAGATGTTATAATAGTTAGATACGATAATGAGAACACATAGTTCATAGCCAAGGTGATAAAGATAAGACTATATATGATGACTATAAGTGAGTAATATAATTGTGTCAATTCAAGTTCATCCAACAAGAAAATGTGATGTGATAAGTCAAGTAAATAACAAAACTGAAATTTTGGGTTTTCTTTTTGACTCGCCATTTGTTTGGATGCTCTGTTTTCTTCTTCTAATCTTAGGGGAAAGGAACCAGTAGTGGACATAGCTAACTTCATGCATCTTAAGCTCCCAAATGGTTCATCCAATTTATTTTTTGTTCTCTCTGTATAAGCGATTTAACTGCTTAAAAGTACAAATTTCAAAGTGTGGTCCAATACATAATCACTTTTGTGCCAATAGTAGATAACTCAAAATAGCCAGTAGTAGTGGACAAATGCCCTAGTAGCTAAGCATAAATGACCCATTATTGGTGCACAAATGTCCCAGAAATGGGCTAATTATGGTGAAAAAGGCTAAAAAAATATCCACTATTGGTATATGTGATATTATTAATGGACCTTCCATTACCATTTTTTTGGCTCCTACTATGTCTACTAACAGGGGCTGAGGTTGACAAAAAGATGAAAGTTATTGGTCTTATGTCAACTACTGGCTCCTTTTCCCTAACTTAACAAAAGGAAGAAGGAATTTTTGTGCAACCTTCCCGTGAAATTATTCATGGGATTCCCAAATATTATTCTTACTTGAAGTCAATGTAAATCAATTATGGTTGAGTGCAAGCTTGATTGACCAAAATCTCTGAACTTTTAGCTATGTATTTATTACCTGAGTATTATTTAGCTTGACTTTAACTTATTACGCTTTGCTTTGATGATCAAAGAGTTATCATCAATAGACATTTTCACATCCTCCTTTGATAATATGGGCAAATCAATCCATTTTCTATACTTCCTGTACCTTCTTCCTATGCATGAACCAATCATCCAATCAACATATCATCATTTTTTCTCTTGCAATTTGCTCTCATCTTTCCATTTTGCCTAGTTACATAGAAATTTATGCAAGAGAATACATAGTAAATGTTAATATTTTTATGTGTATTCATTACACATGGATTCACATGCATTAGTCTAAAGAGCAAAATTAAAACTTGGTAAAGATCTCAAATAACCTAATAGAGATGGCTACATATGGAATTAAAATTTGATCATATTGTTGATGATAATTTTATACTTCCCTCTCCATTACTAAACAAGTGATATGACACTTGAGATTTATAATCTTAAATACAAATATGGATACAAAGAAAAAATGAACAAGTATAAATAAAATTGTATGCAATTAAAACAATATTATGGAATGTAAGACTTGAATTACCTTCCTTCAAATGTGATCAAACCATTGAAAGTTTTGCATAGAGCAAAACACTAATATCTTCGCTTATGGAGGAACATTCACTTCCCTTAATCGTTCTACATATAATCAGTTTATCTTTAGCACACAACAATCCTCAAGTAGATACACTTTCTAATGGTTAATCTTTAGTAGATTAGCTAGATTTATATATTAGTGTTACATTATCTTATCATGATGAAGGATTATTTTATGCATTAAATATATTTGCTTACTCTAAGGGAATTATTCCTACACTTCATGAATATAAATTAATGTAAGATATCTTAGATTCTTTTAATAATGGGAGTATTTATTGAGCATAGGTGCACTCTTTAAATTGATGAATTTTGTTACATTTCAAAGTATAAAATGATAAAGGATAAATTTTTAAAATTGTTAAATTTTTAATCCTGACAAAATTTTAAAATTGAAATTAAAGTCTTAGATGAATTTAGTAATTTATTTTGAGTGCTTATATAAGAACATGCTTGGTATTTATTTTGACAAATTCCAAGTTGTAGTCATGTAAATAAATTCTTAGTATTTTTCATGTAATATTATTTTAGACCCTATGGCCAAACATAATAAGCAAAAGATTTGAAAAATACATTCCAAGGTAGTTATGCCAGACAAACAAGAGATATAATGTTTTTTGAAAGTTTAGTTCATATCACCCACACATTGTTCTCTCTACATAAGATTTGACATAGAATTTTGACTTGAACAAAGATTCACCATTTGATTGGTTTTTTTTGACAAAATAAAATTCTTATCATTACCTAAACCCAACACAAGCAATTTTAACTATGCAAATGACTTATCATTATTTTGTTATGCCCTATATTGCTAAGAATCTTAGAGCTACTTATCAAAGTGTGGTAAACTTATGCATGATATTAGAAGCCTATTTAGATGAAAAATTTGAGAAATATAAAAGTAGTGTGGATCATTCTAGAACTTATTAATGAGGACTCAATTTCACCTATGCATGAATCTTTTATTTGAGAATTCAATGAATATGTGGAATTAAGTGGGATACAAAGAGTAAGTGAAATTGAAGATCAACATTTTGTACTTTAGTATTAAGATATACTTGAGTTTGATCTATTTTAATTTGAGGTGCATGAATGATCCAAGGGATATTTTTCACTTAAAATTTAATTTGAGGTGCATGAATGATCCAAGGGATATTTTTCACTTAAAATTTAAGTATCTTCAATGCTCCAAAAATCAATGGTTGACACGTGGCATGTTGAAATTAGAGCATTTCAAACTGTTTGTCAAAATTGCTATCCATGGGTTTTGATCCCGTAACCTCCTCCTTACAAGTCGGCACTTTCACCGCTATGCCATATGTTCTATTTACTGTTTTAAGCGGTAAAGTTTGTTTTATGCAATGCGGATGGGGACAAAACTAGGGTGTGGCCCACGGGGGGGGTTGAGCCTGTGACCCCACATGGCCCAAAATAGGCTACAACCGATGCACCATTGAGGGCCTTGGAGTTAATTGCAGAAATCACTTTATTTAAACAATCTTCATCAGCCAATCCTTATGTAAATAGGGGTCTTGGCAAAAACAAACCCCTAAAATATGAAGATTGATTGAACCCCTAAAATGGTAAAGGGATTTATTCATAGTTTATTGTTAGGGGAGAAGATTATTTTTGTAGTTATTTGTTTTAGCCTAATTTTGGCTAAATTTGTGTATAAAAAGGAGGTAAAAAGCCTTTGTAGAGATCCAGGTGATGAGAAGGAGATTATGAGCTTCAAGACTTGTTGATTACTCCTGCACATTGGAGAATAATGTTGCCATTGTGCTTGAAGGGAATATCTTGTAACACTTGTAATTGATTTTGGAGCTAATCGGATTGGTCCCCCTATTGGAGCAGGACCCAGAGATGTAGTCTGACCCGCAGACGAACTCCGTTATCAATTGTGTTTTGTCTTCTATCTTTCTACTCTCTTTCTTTCAGTTCATTACCTTTATTATGCTTTGTTCATTTAAGCATTATTATGTTAATTCGCTCAAATTAAAGTTTTGAATTAACTTGTGTAATATTGTTAAGCAATTGTCTGTAATTGTCATAGATCCTAATCAGATCAAGTTTGGTATCAGATCTTTGTTTGACTAGTATTGCAGAATTGAATGCTAACAAGATCCAGGATTCAACGAGGCGAAGGCAAGCTTGAAGAATATAATCCTGAGATCGGAAAACGAAGAACTAATCCACCATCACAGATGGAAGGAAAAGGTGATGAAGAAGGTTCTGAAGATGAGTATTCAGAAGACTCTTCAACATTTGGAAACCATTGTACAAGTTTTAGTACAAGAGAGAGAGGACAAGATGCGAAGACGTGGAGCTCGTGAGAACAAAGGGAAAAGACCAGGAGGTGACCGTGAGCCTCCAAAAACACCCCCATCTCCTTCTTCTCCTTCTTCCCTGTCTTCTCCCTCTTCTACTCATTCTGAGTCTTCTTCTCTTTTCAAGAGTTCACATAAGCCTAAGATTAAATTGGATGTAAAATTTGATCTACCAAAGTATTGTGGGGAATTAAATGCTAAAAAATTAGATGAAGTCTATTGTAGAGTCCAAAACCTCTTAGATGATGCTGATAGGATCCAATTAGCTACTCTTCGGTTAGGAGGTACAACTCTAACCTGGTGGGAGAGTAGAATTCGGGATGGGTCTTCACAACATGGTAAAATCAATTTAACTTGGTCAGACTTTGTTAATGCTCTCAAGAAGCAATTCTATCCCCTAGGCCATATGCAACAGCTAATGATGAGCTGGCAACTTTTTAGGCAAGGGAAAGGTCAGTTTGTCTAGGATTACACCCATGAATTCAGAAAGAAGGCTATTGCATTAAATGTTCCATTGTATACCCAGGACACGCTGCTTAAGTACATAGGCAGTCTTCACTCTTATTCGAGACATTCAATTTTGGTCTTGAATCCTAGTAACTTAGATGAAGTCTGTGTTCAAGCCACACACCTAGAGTCAAGAGGTAAGGGTTCTGTAACGTCATAAATTGTACGCACTTGCTAAAGCAGTACAATTTAACACCTAGTTTAGCACCCGCCTTGGCGCAGTTACATTCTGCATTGCATTTCTCCTTTAGCACTTAATTAATCAAGTTAATTAGGTCTAAGGTCCTATTTCATCATTCTCTACATCATAAAGTTGGGCCCTTTCACTAAAGCGCGCTCTTCGCATTTTATTCCTCCAATACATCACTCAATCAAAAACCCTAATTAAGTCCTATTTCGAACTTGGGGGCTTGGTTTCGGGGTCAAAACATCTCGAAATCACCTGTAACTTCGGGATTCTCTCTAAAATCATCATATCCGACGGCCCTGAAAATTTGGTGAAAAGTTGTCGGGACCGTGGCGCCCGGAGTGCACATGGTCCCGGACATTTTTCCCAAAATTTTAGGAGCACGATCCAATCATAAAATAAATCTTAACCCCAAGAAATTGGCGGGATATTCAATCTCTAGGTCAGCCAAAATACGAATTTACGATCTAGGGTTTCCTACATAAAAGCTCTCTTTCTTCATTTGAAGGGATCGAAATTTTGTTTTCAGGAACTTCATATGCAGCGAAATAGAAGATCTTTGAAGACTTCAACATCTTACAACACCCCTCTATCAAGCATTTATCAATTCCATTCATCCACTTAGGGCTTGGAAGACATTGAAGAACAATAGGAGATTACCGACTGATGATTGGCTTGTACTCCTCCCTTGAGGGTTGGGTATGATTCCATGTTGTTTTCATGTCTTTACATAAGCTTCAATACATCATTTATTCATGCTTTAGATCACTTTGCATCTTGATTTAGAGCATTTATGTTATCATTTACAAGCAATTAGGGTTTACTTTCTAGGTTGCTCTAGTTTGCTTTCTTGCATTTTTGGACCTTGCACACACACTAGGTCTGCACACACAATACATTTTACAAAACAACTTGGCTATTCGTGGAGGTGGAAATCACCGAAGCGGGGGTTTGACTAAGGCAAAACCCTATATAGCCGCACATACACCCCTTTTTCAGATATCATTGCAGGTTTCGGGATTCAGACGATGCCGCGGGATACAGATCCGGAAGGAGAAGGTCGAGACAGCACTCTGTATCAAATTGCAGAGCAGAAGACTGGGACAGGGGCGCTGGGCGCCCTGGTCCCTGGGACAGAGGCGCTGGGCGCCCTGGTCCTCCAGACAGACAGCTTTCAGACAGCTTTCCGACAGTATTCCAGAGTGCAGAACAGCAGTTTTCGGTGCAGTTTTCAGGACAGTGGCGCCCGCGCCCCCGTCCCGAACATTTTCAGTCCGATTTTGACTCCGGGTACACATCTGCATTCTTATTTCATCCTTGTATTTACAGCTGTTCATTGTTTAATCTCAATTCTGCAATCTTGTTATTAGTTCATACTTGCATTTTGGGATTAGGGTTTGAACTTGCATTACTTGATCTTACAATTTCAACAAGGGAATAGAAATCCTAATAGATATCCCGTGGCTCTCTCTTTCACAAAAAGAAGTAGCCAATTGTGCGATATCTCTAGGCTCTTTCATATTCCGTAATGTGTGTCAAAAGGTAGGATTAGGGCATGATTAACCTAGTCTCGCTTTTTCCCCCACACATTTTGGTGAACCCGACGTGAATCTATCATTGCTTCCTCTTGCATTGCATTTGTTAGATCTAGATCTAGATTTAGTGTGTTTTCATTTCATTTTCATTAAAAAGAAAAGAAAAAAAAAAGAGTGTGTTTCTTTGCATTGGGTGTTTAAGTTTTGTGTAATCTTTTCAAAATGTCAGATTTTTATTTGCAAAATGTTCATGCTTTCGATGATTATTATGAGTATAGCCAAGATGAATTAGATGAAGCTTTAGATGAGTTTTTAAACCCTAAAGATGCCAAACCTTCATTTTACCAAAAACTCATAAACCTTGTTACTATGCCATTTCATTGTGATGAGAAAGATAAGTTGAATGAGTCCTCTCAAGGGTACATTCCTATCAACTCTTCCACTAAATCTAGTAACATGGTTGTTTTCAACAATCCCCTCTATGAGGAGATGTCTCCTTTTGAATCAAAAGATAAACCTTTCAATAGATATGATCATGCTTTGTTGGATGATGCTCTTGATGACTTTGTGGCTTTATCGAAATCTTTAAACAAAAACAAAACCTCTAAATTAGTTAACATGATAAACTTGAATGAGCATAAAAAGCCTCTCTTTGAAGTCCAAGGAGCTTATCCTTCTCCCACCTTTCAAGTTTCTAAGTCACCTCTCCTTACTGTCCAAGGAGGGTATGATCATGATTCCTTTCGTACTCCAAATAAACCAATCATCACTGTGCAAGGAAGAAAACCTATAAGTCCTTATAATTATGCCAAGCAAATAACTAGAGAGAGTTATCATGCGGTTGCCCATACTTATCATACCAGAAATAATAGGCAACCTAGTCCTCCTCTTGTTATCCCAGTTTCTCTTCCGAATCCTCAACCGGTGCTTCCACAAGCTCCCCGTATTTCACAAGTTCTTGGAAAGGAATATGATCTCATAGAACAACTTAAAGCTACCCCTGCTAAGATATCCCTTTGGGATTTGATTCAAACTTCTTCCACTCATCATGGAATGTTACAAGATGCCTTGAAAGATTTGAATGTTCCTCCACCGAATACATCTAGTAATATAGCATCTTTGGTTAACTCTGTGATGAATCCTAAAGCTCAAATTGTGTTTACCCAAGATGAGTTGCCTACTAGTGAAATCCAACATCAATATGATCCCTTGATGATTGTGGTTATCATGAAAGACACGGCTATAAGGCGAACACTAGTAGATAATGGCTCTGGTCTTAATGTGTGTAGCATTAATCTTTTGCATAAGATGAATGTGGATACATCCTTAATTGAACCGGACTCTCATCCTATTCGAGGCTTTGATAATGTGGCTAAAACTTCATTAGGTACTATCACCTTACCCATCACAGTGGGGCCTGTTACTTTGCCTACACCTATCCATGTTATGTCGGGAAATCTAACGTACAACTTGCTACTGGGGAGACCTTGGATTCACAGTATGCAAGCTGTCCCTTCTACATTGCATAGACAAGTTAAATTTATTTATAACAATAGGACATATACCTTGATAGGTGATACTAATTTTCAAGCTTGTTTGCAAACATCCACTTCTAAGGGGGGTTCTTCTAAGCCGTCCTCATCTAGTGATGAATCTTTAAATAAGATACCTATCGGTGAATCCTCGCTCTCCGATGATCAAAATTCTTTGGATGAGTCTGGAGCTCTTGGAGAAGATTCTTCTCGACTTGAAACTACACATAAGAAGGATTTTGATCCTGGGAAGATCCTCGAAGACGACGATTGGGGATCCCTTGATTTTAATCCTACCTTTGTGGGTGAATATAAGGTTCCTTCTAAAGAAATTAAAGTTGAAAAGAAAGAAGAAACTAAAAATCAATCAACCTTACCTGAATCTATGAGTAATAATTTTGTGGCCGCCTCTCAAACTTCTTCTCCTCACATCTCTAATTATGAAGAGTTTGATTCTTTGTCTTATGAAAAACCACCTTCTCTTCCTGAAATGGCTGATCGTTATGGTCGTGGTTTTCGCATTTTTGCTAAGCATGGGTATCATGGAAAACGTTGTGGTGCTCATGAACAAGGGATAGGAGTTCCTCTAGAGACTAATTTTCACAATTATGCCTTTGGACTTGGCTTTAATCCCTGCAAACGTACTAAAGCTTCTAAAAGACCATGCATTAGTGTTAATGCTATCTCTACATCTCTATCAATACAACATCCTGAGTATATTGATGGGGATCCTTCGTGTGCCTATGCTTTGGATGTCTTCCCTACCGACGATGCTTTGGCTGAGTTCTTGGGAGCCTATGACACTCTTCCTCGTTATCATCACAATAGGGGACTCCCTTATTGTTTGAACACTGAAGCCTATTTTGGGAAAGAGATTGATAATGACGAGATTGTGAAAGAATTCCCTCAGTTAAAGGATACTCCTCAACAAAGCAATCTTCTCATAAGTGACACCACTGATGTTAAGATGGACCCTTGCAATAAAGAGAAAGTCATTAAAATTGGGAAATGTTTGGATGAAGAGGAACAAAAACAATATGAAGAACTATTGCATGAATTCCCTGAGATCTTTGCTTGGGCATATTCTGACATGCCTGGTATAGATCCTAAGATCGTTACTCATAATATTGTCTTAGTTCCTGATGCTAAGCCCGTGAAACAAAAGATTCGAAAAATGAATCCTAAGGTAGCTTTGCTTGTTAAGGCTGAGATTGAAAAATTATTGGAGGTTGGATTTATCCGCCCTATTGACTATTCCCCATGGATTTCAAATATTGTCGCTGTGGCTAAACCAGACAACAAAATAAGAATGTGTACCGACTTTTGGGATCTAAATAAGGCTTCTTTAAAAGATGATTTCCCTCTTCCAAACATTGACATGATAGTTGATTCTACGGCAGGACATACCTTGTTATCCTTCATGGATGGTTTTTCAGGCTACAATCAAATTTTTATTAACCCTCAAGATCAATTCAAAACTGCTTTCACCACTCCTTGGGGTACATTTTGTTGGATAATGATGCCTTTTGGACTTAAAAACGCCGGTGCAACTTATCAACGAGCGATGACCCTTATCTTTCATGATTATATGCATAAGATTTTAGAGGATTATGTTGATGACATTTTAGCCAAATCCTTTCTTCGCATGGATCATGTTAAAATCCTTCGTCAAATCTTTGAAAGAATTCGTAAATATCACATGCGCTTGAATCCCCGCAAATGTGTTTTTGGTGTGGATAGTGGAAAACTATTAGGGTTCATAGTTTCGCATCGTGGGATTGAGGTGGATACTAAGAAAATAGATGCTATTGTCAACATGCCACCTCCTAGAAATGTGTCTCAACTTAAAAGCTTACAAGGAAAGATTCAAGCTATTCGTAGGTTTGTGTCTCAGCTTGCGGATCGTACCTTTTCTTTTACTCAACTTCTTAAAAAGGATATCACTTTTCAATGGAATGAGGATTGTCAGCAAGCATTTGAAGATTTAAAAGTGTATTTGGCTAGTCCTCCTATTCTTCAACCTGCCGAACCTTCTAAACCCTTCCTTCTGTATACAACTGCTTCCTCTCATGCTCTCGCAGCATTGTTGGCACAACATGATAAAGATGGTAAGGAATGTCCGGTTTATTACATAAGTCGTACCTTACTCGATTATGAGACTCGATATTCTGTGATAGAAAGACAATGCTTGGCCTTGGTATTTGCGACTCAGAAATTGAGACATTATCTTTTAAATTCAGAAGTCCATGTCATGGTAAAGTTTGATCCTTTGAAGCATCTTTTCTCTAAAACTGATTTATCAGGACGTCTAGCTAAGTGGGTTATGATGTTAACTGAATTTGACCTTAAATTTGTTTCACAAAGAGAAATTAAAGGACAAGCGTTGACCGATCACTTAGTTGAGGCCCCTTCACCTTTCTCCTTCCCTAACCCTGAGTCCTTTCCTGACGACTTCATTCTTTCTATAGAGAAAGATGAAACTTGGGAGTTATACTTTGATGGCTCTAAGTGTCGTATGGGATCGGGGGCAGGTGTTGTTCTGATTTCTCCTACAAAGAAACCCATTCCCTTATCCTATCGTCTAAATTTCCTGTGTACCAATAACATTGCTGAGTATGAGGCTCTTATAGCGGGAATAAAAGCAGCCTTAGCTCTGAACATAAAACACATACATATCTATGGAGATTCGCAATTGATTATAAGACAAGTAACAGGAATATATCAAGCAAAACAAGACAAATTATCACAATATAAAGACCTTGCTATCTCTTTATTACAAAATTTCGATTCTTATACTATGGAACCTGTTCCTCGAAAAGATAATTGACATGCGGATGCAATGGCATGTGTGGCTTCTCTTGTATCTTTAGAGGACCCTGTGGGTGATCTTAAATTTGTTATTCACAACCTTATTTCTCCAGCTATTGTAGACGATTCTAGCTTGGTAACATGTTGTGATTTTATAGACTCAGATGAATGGTACTCGCATATCGTAAGATATTTGACTGATGGTACCTTTCCTGATTCCGCTAATAAGAACACTAGGGCTAGAATCCGCAAGCTGTCTGCTAGGTATATCATTCTTTCTAATGTCCTTTACCGAAGGGGTTATGATGGTCTTCTCCTTCGTTGTCTTAACAAGTCGGAAATCCTTGTTGCTCTTGAAGAGACACATTCAGGTGCCTATGGGGGGCATTTTGGGGGCAAATCCTTGGTTCATAGATTGCTTCGTATGGGATACTATTGGCAAACTATGCAAAAGGATTCCTTTTCATTTGTTAAAAAATGTCATCAATGTCAACAACACAATAATCTGATTCATGCTCCTGCCCAAGAACTTCGTTCTCAAGTAGCTTCTTGGCCTTTTTCCGCATGGGGTTTGGATCTTATTGGTAAAATCTCTCCTCCTTCATCTCAAGGACACACCTTCATTATAACTGCAACAGATTACTTTACGAAGTGGGTAGAAGCTATTCCCCTTCGCTCTACCACTACTGAAGTGATTTGTCAATTTCTTCTAGAAAACATCATTTCTCGATTCGGGATACCTTCTACTATTATCTCAGATAATGGGACATCGTTTAAGAACAAGGATGTGAAGAAATTCCTCGAGAAGTATCATATCAAACATCGATTTTCTACACCATACTATCCTCAGTCAAATGGTCAAGCCGAATCATCCAATAAGATAATTGAACAAATTCTTCGCAAAACCGTGAATACGCATGGTAAGGATTGGAGTAACCAGCTAATCTATGCTCTTCGGGCCTACCGAATGAGTGTACGAATTGCTAAGGGAACTACTCCTTATAATCTTGTTTATGGTGCTGACGCTATTATGCCCTTAGAATTAGAGATTCCATCACTTAGGGTTTCTCTCAAAGGTATAGTAGATGATGACTCTTATAGAGAACAACGACTTCAACAGCTTGAGATGCTTGATGAACAGCGTATAAACGCTCTTGAGCATATTCAAGCGTATCACAAAACTCTACAACGAAGCTATAATGATAGGGTCATTCAACGTTCCTTCTCAGTAGGTGACTTAGTCCTCTATGAGAATCAGCACAATGTGAATGCCTTACCTGCAGAAAAGGGAAAATTTAGTCCTAATTGGCTTGGACCATATATCGTTATTGAGGATTATGGATCAGGTGCTTACAAAATAGCGGATGTAGATGGTACGCCTCTTAAAGAACCTATCAATGCTATGCACTTGCGTAGATATTATGTTTAATCCTTCATTCTTCATCTATCTTCTTTTCAATTCTTCAACATTGGATAATATGTTAGTGTCTCTTAATTAAAGCAAAATAGAATTAAATGTTATGATGTTTAATCTATATTGCTTCATTCTTGACAAGCGTGTCTTCTTACTTTATGGTTTGTCTTGAATTCATTTATGTAAATTGTGAAAGATTTACATTCCATTATGCTAGCATATTATACAGTGTCTTTATGTGTTAAGTAGAATCGTATCATGTTGTGTTTAAATTAAAAATTAAATCACATTAGTTATATGATTCTTAGACTTAATGCATATCTCTTCCCTATCATCAATGTAGTACTTGATTAAATATTTAATTAAGTCACACATGTATCAATTTAATCATGGAGCATTGAGAAATCAATCACATGGAAATTAAATTCTGAACATACATGTACATTTACCAGATGTATTAGATTTAATCAAAACAAAATATACATTGTTTTAAGCATTAAAGATAACACATTTGAGACAAAAGAGAAGCATGTATATATACATATATATATGTGTGGATCGTATACAAATATAGGTCACTGTACATCCAAAAATGTGACCTCTCCTACATCATAAAATCATCTCCTATCCCTAGGGCTAGTGGCTGGAGAGTGTCGACTGGACGCTCCCTCCTGATCTGGCCGTGAAGGTGGACCCATGGGTGTGTAGCGCGATACAGACCGTGAGTGACTCCGAGAGGAACTCCTACGATCCCTATCCATAAGGATCGCGCGATAGGTGGTAGCCTCGATCTGAGCCGCTGCTAGATCTCGCCGTGCCTGTTGGAGGTTTTCTGATAGGACTCTCTCTCTCTGCCGTGCCTGCTGGAGGTCCTCTGATAGGACTCTCTCTCTCTCCCTCCATATATCTACCTGTACTCGGAATGGGAAAAACAAATCCTCATGCCGACCCGCGTTCCCCTGAGGCCTATAGGCAATCTGTGAGGAACTGGGGATCTGTGCTATCGTGGAAATGTCTGTCATTGCCTGCTAAATTAAGGAACGCCACTCCTGCACATTAGCTGTGGCAGTAGAACAAATTTTTTGTTAGTACCATTCTATATCATCAAAACATCAATCAATCAATATAAACCTACTATACCTGGATCTCCCTCGCGCCAGTAGGGATCATGATATGGTAGTATCTGTGCCTGGGAACCGCTAGGCTCCCCTCGCTCGAATAATCTATCCACGATGGGTGTAGGCTGGACGATACTAGGGACAGGCCTCCGTATCACCTCATGTTCCCCCTGTTGGGGAATAAGAGGTGGATCTAGTGCTATGGTATCGTCTCCTGAATGGTGGGGAGCTGCATCCGACTCCTCCTCATCGTCCTCCTCGTCATCCTCATCCTCGTCCTCATCCGCATCATCACCTGCATCTCCCTCGTCCTCCTCTCTATCTGTATCCTCCTCCTCCTCCTCGGCACTGGGCTGATCGCCTGTAGGTGGATCAGGATCTCTTGCCTCCTCCTGACCCTCTCCCTCCTCTGCCTCCTCTGACCTGGATCCCTGGTCCTCGTCTGGGTCTCCGTGTCTCCATGGGCCTGGATAGCCTGTCGGATGATCTGGTGGAAAGATAGGACCTGGATATGATCTCATAAACCATGAGACGTACCTGCGCTGTGCTCCAGGCTCTGCAGAGTAGTCAGTGACTGCATCCTGATCAGATCCCTCTAAGTCTGTAGTCTCGATGTCATCTATCGTCGGTCTCGCTACTGCTCTAGGTCTGGGAAGGACCCGCGAGTGTCGAGTATAGATGGGCACATCGGCTGGAACACACTGCTCTAGCCCGAACTGCCTCCGTACTCGGTCGAAGTAGAAAGGGACTATGATGTGTGCATATCGTCCCCGCAGTAGGCGGTTCCTCTGTAGGCATGCTAACTGTCTCTCCATCCCATCCCATCTGTGCATCCGTAGGTAAGGTCTCCACACTGTCACCTCGACTGTCACTCTGTCAAAAATCACTCTCCAATATAACAAATCTCCAAATCTCCACTCGTTGGTAAGTGGATAAGCGAACACCCTAGGTCGCTCGCTCGCTGTACTCAGCGGAAAGCCGATGGGCCTGGTGCATGTGAAGTGCTCTAAAATCCACACCTGCAGAAGTGTGCATGTCATCAAACTGCAACCCTGTCCAAATACGTACTCCTCAAGGTCGTGATAGAGATGTGCAAGCATACTCCGACCCCAAGCATACACTCTCCTGTGTCTCTCCATCGCTCTGATACACCATGTGAGACCCCCATGCATGTGTGTGCCTCGCCCATTAGGGCAGACGGCTAGTGCTATGATGGCTATCATAAGGCGTCTCAGAAGGGGTACCTCCCCTGTAGGATGTAAGAGCCAGCTGACCATGATGCGACCTCTCGTCTCGCTCGGCATGACTCTCCCTATGCAATACACCTTCTCTCTCTGATGATCCTCCGCTGACCGATCGGTCGCGTATGTAACAGTCGCTCCTCTGATAGGCAGACGAAGTATACGGTACACATCCTCGAGTGTGACTATCAGCTCTCCTACTGGAAGGTGAAAAGTGCATGTGTTAGGATCCCATTGCTCCATCAATGCCATCAGCATCGCAAGATGGAACCGAATGGCCGGCATGAGGATCACATACCATAATCCTACTATCGACAGTGTGTCTCTCTCTGACTGAGTCAGCCGCGGAATCTGATCTCAAAAACTGCGAAGAATATGTCCCGCTGTATGCTCTCTCATGTACGGAAGGCCCTGCAACACAAAAACATAACCGTAATCAGTACTCAATCATCAAAATCGCTAATGCAAACTGTCAAACATCGTGTGCTAGTCCTGAAACCCCTTGCCAAGCCCTGATTGGGGACCATAGTGTCCTGTCAGGGACCATGGCGCCCTGTCAGGGACCATGGCGCCCTGAAGGGACCATGGCGCCCTGAAGGGACCATGGCGCCCTTGTCAGGGACCATGGCGCCCTGGGGGGACCAGGGCGCCCCACAGGGACCATGGCGCCCTGGGGGGACCAGGGCGCCCCACAGGGACCATGGCGCCCTGGGTGGACCCTGGGTCAGCCTTCAGGGCCCGCATACGATCACAGAAAAGTCAACATGCGAAAAATCAAAAGTCAAACGTTCAGTCAACTCACCTCGTCCAGTGGCGCGTCGTCGATCACGGCCTGGCGCAGGATCTCGATCCTCGTGGGATGCTCTGGTCATCGTGAAGGCATGATGATGGCTATGTGGGCTCCGCTGCACTGAATAGTATTCTGAAATCAACAAAGTGACGAATACAAGTGTCACTTTTGAGGTATATACTCTCGTTTGTTTATTCTTACTTTTTGAAACCCTAATTTTCCTCTTTCACTCATTTCATCATAACTTGAGTTTGGGAGATGCGATTTTTGAACCGTTTGTTGCGTAGGAATCGTATTTTCATTCCCCTACTCTCAGGATGTTCCAAAAAGTGCTCTAATGAAGCCTTTTCAGTGAACATCCCTCATCAATACTCTCTTACACAATTTGTCGTAAGTAAACTTGCTACCCTGTTTCACCTCCCTAATAAGCAAGTCGAAACAGGGGGGGCATACAGCTACTCACAAATTTCATCACTTTCCTTAATAAGCATTAGGTGATTTTTGTGATCTAACGTGTGTTTTGTAGGGTGCGGTTCCTAACTGTGTACTGCAGATGCCGCTGGGGGCTTCGTCCGACAACTTATGGATATATCCTTTTTCAAATAATGTTTACTTTCTGTACTTTAGCTTGCATATGCAGGTAGTACTCATATGACCGCTAAAGTGGGGGCTAAATGTAACGTCATAAATTGTACGCACTTGCTAAAGCAGTACAATTTAACACCTAGTTTAGCACCCGCCTTGGCGCAGTTACATTCTGCATTGCATTTCTCCTTTAGCACTTAATTAATCAAGTTAATTAGGTCTAAGGTCCTATTTCATCATTCTCTACATCATAAAGTTGGGCCCTTTCACTAAAGTGCGCTCTTCGCATTTTATTCCTCCAATACATCACTCAATCAAAAACCCTAATTAAGTCCTATTTCGAACTTGGGGGCTTGGTTTCGGGGTCAAACCATCTCGAAATCACCTGTAACTTCGGGATTCTCTCTAAAATCATCATATCCGACGGCCCTGAAAATTTGGTGAAAAGTTGTCAGGACCGTGGCGCCCGGAGTGCACATGGTCCCAGACATTTTTCCCGAAATTTTAGGAGCACGATCCAATCATAAAATAAATCTTAACCCCAAGAAATTGGCGGGATATTCAATCTCTAGGTCGGCCAAAATACGAATTTATGATCTAGGGTTTCCTACATAAGAGCTCTCTTTCTTCATTTGAAGGGATCGGAATTTTGTTTTCAGGAACTTCATATGCAGCGAAAGAGCAGATCTTTGAAGACTTCAACATCTTACAACACCCCTCTATCAAGCATTTATCAATTCCATTCATCCACTTAGGGCTTGGAAGACATTGAAGAACAATAGGAGATTACCGACTGATGATTGGCTTGTACTCCTCCCTTGAGGGTTGGGTATGATTTCATGTTGTTTTCATGTCTTTACATAAGCTTCAATACATCATTTATTCATTCTTTAGATCACTTTGCATCTTGATTTAGAGCATTTATGTTATCATTTACAAGCAATTAGGGTTTACTTTCTAGGTTGCTCTAGTTTGCTTTCTTGCATTTTTGGACCTTGCACACACACTAGGTCTGCACACACAATACATTTTACAAAACAACTTGGCTATTCATGGAGGTGGAAATCACCGAAGCGGGGGTTTGACTAAGGCAAAACCCTATATAGCCGCACATACACCCCTTTTTCAGATATCATTGCAGGTTTCGGGATTCAGACGACGCCGCGGGATACAGATCCGGAAGGAGAAGGTCGAGACAACACTTTGTATCAAATTGCAGAGCAGAAGACTGGGACAGGGGCGCTGGGCGCCCTGGTCCCTGGGATAGAGGCGCTGGGCGCCCTGGTCCTCCGGACAGACAACTTTCAGACAACTTTCCGACAGTATTCCAGAGTGCAGAACAGCAGTTTTCGGTGCAGTTTTCAGGACAGTGGCGTCCGCGCCCCCGTCCCGAACATTTTCAGTCCGATTTTGACTCCGGGTACACATCTGCATTCTTATTTCATCCTTGTATTTACAGCTGTTCATTGTTTAATCTCAATTCTGCAATCTTGTTATTAGTTCATACTTGCATTTTGGGATTAGGGTTTGAACTTGCATTACTTGATCTTACAATTTCAACAAGGGAATAGAAATCCTAATAGATATCCCATGGCTCTCTCTTTCACAAAAAGAAGTAGCCAATTGTGCGATATCTCTAGGCTCTTTCATATTCCGTAATGTGTGTCAAAAGGTAGGATTAGGGCATGATTAACCTAGTCTCGCTTTTTCCCCCACACAGGTTCTTTTATTGATAAGTTTGATAAGAAGCCATCTAAGTCTGAGAACAAATCCCAAAACAAAGGGAAGGGGAAAAAGATAGCTACAGTGAAGAAAGAGGGTGAAAAACCCACATGCTCACATTGCAAGAAAGAAGGGCATGATGATTCTAGGTGTTGGAAGCTGCACCCTAAAAAGAGGCCAAAGAGATATGGTGGAAACAAAGACAAACAAAAGACTATTGCTATAGTTCAACAGGATCTTGGATCTGACTCTGGAGATGAGACAAAGATCGTTGCTACTGGAATCCAAGGTAAAGAAAAAGGTAGATCTCTCTCATCAGCTACAAGTTCTTCTAATATAAGTGCAAGTACAAGTAAAGATTCTACTCCTAAGAATGATAAGCAAAGGAATGAATTATTTCATATTCGGGTTGTTATCAAACATACTAAAGTTGATACATTATTTGATATGGGTTCTCAAGTTAAATTGATATTTGAAGAAATTGTTAAAAATCTTAACTTGACTACAATACCTCATCCAAAACCATACCCTCTGGGATGGGTTTGCAATGATTCACAATTGCAAGTAACTAAACAATGTAAGATAAGATTTGCTATCACTGCAAACTTTGTAGATGAGGTAGAAGCTGATGTAGTCCCTTTAGATATTTGTGGTCTTGTACTTGGGAGTCCTTATCTATATGACCGACAGGCTATATTCTATAGGGGGGAGAACAAGTATCATCTTTTTAAAGATAAGATTGAATATATCGTACGGACACATAAGATAAAGACTAATCTTGCACTAGTTAATGCTGGTCAGATGAAAAGATTGGTCAATTCTAGTAAGAACTTTGTGTTAATGCTTGTAAAAGCCAAAGAAGATGAAACATCTGAGGCATTTAAGGGATGTGATCCTAAACATAAGGCTGAAATAGTCAAAGTTGTTTCCGCTTATGATGACCTATTTCAGGAACCAAAAGGACTGCCTCCTAAGAGAGAGATACAACATGAGATCCACTTGCAGTAGGATGTGCCACTTCCAAACATTGGCATCTACCGGTTATCAGTCTTGCAAAATGAAGAGATCAAAAAGCAGGTTCAAGAGTTGGTTGAGAAAGGAGTTATTCGTCCTAGTACATCTCCTTGCGGTTCTCCTATTGTGTTGGTTCCAAAGAAAGATGGGACTTGGAGAATGTGCATCGACTACAGAGCTTTGAACAAGATAACGGTAAAGAATAGGTACCCTATTCCTAGAATTGATGATTTACTTGATCAGTTGAAACATGCAATTTATTTCACTAAGTTAGACTTGCGTAGTGGATATCATCAAATACAAATTGCAGAAAACGATATTTGGAAAACTGCTTTTAAGACTAAACAAGGACTTTACGAGTGGTTGGTTATGCCCTTCGGGCTTTGTAATGCACCAGCTACATTCATGAGAGTCATGAATGATGTCTTTCATCCTTTTATTGATGATTTTGTCATAGTCTACCTAGATGATATTCTTGTATTCAACAAGTCCTGGGAAGATCATGTAACTCATGTTAAAAAAATCCTTGATGTATTAAGGAAAGAGAAAGTTTATGTAAAGATGTCTAAATGCGAGTTCGCTAAGACATCCTTAGTGTACCTAGGCTATGTCGTAGGGAATGGTCAATTGAAAGTAGACCCTGCAAAGGTCAGATGTATTGTTAAATGGCCTAAGCCAAGTACAATCACAGAAGTCAGGAGTTTTTAGGTGCAGTTCAGTACTGGAGGAAGTTCATTGCAAACTTCTCTTTTATTGCTTCATCATTGCACGCATTGACCAGTACGAAGGCAAATTCTCAGTGGGGAGGTCCGCAACAGAAGGATTTTGACACTTTGAAGGAAAAGTTGAGCACCGCACCAGTTCTGGCTTTACCAGATTTACATCAACCATTTGAGATCGAGACAGATGCAAATGGGTTTGCCATGGGAGCTGTACTCATGCAAGGAGGTAAACCAGTCTGCTACCACTCTGAAACTTTTTCAGGCACAGTAAGTAACTATCCCACTTATGATAAGGAACTTTATGCTTTAGTTCAGAGTGTTAAGAAATGGAAACACTACTTAATGGACAAAGAAACTGTAATCCACACTGATCATCAGCCACTTCAGTATTTGCACTCACAGTCTAAACTGCCACAAAGTAGGCATTTTAGGTGGATGGGTTTTCTTCAACAGTTTCATTTGGTGATTAAGTATAAGAAAGGTGACCATAACAAAGTAGCAGATATGCTCTCTAGGCCTCCAGTTAAGAGTGCTTTGATAATCCTTAAAAATAGTTCCATGGTTCATGAAAGTTTTCAGGAACAATATGCTGATGATGAGAACTTTAAGGATATCTATGCAGATTTAATCCGGGGTAAACATGTTGAAGAAAAAGATTACTATGTGCAAGATAACTTGTTGTACCACTTGGGTAAATTGTGTATTCCTAAAGATGAGCAAGCACAGGTGATTCGAGAAGCACATACCTCTTTGATTGCAGGACATTTTAGAGTAAGTAAAACATTGGTTCAATTACAGAAGTATTGTTACTGGCCTCGTATGCAGGAAACTGTTACAAAGTTTATAAAGGGATGTGTAATGTGTGCAACTAGTAAACCAAGTAACGGGAAATTGGGTTTGTACACACCATTACCTATACCATCCCGTCCATGGGAAAGTGTGTCTATGGACTTTGTGGGAGGTTTACCTATGTCTAGGAAGGGACATGATTATTTGTATGTTGTTGTTGATCAATTCAGCAAAATGTGTATACTAATGCCTTGTAAGAAACAGGTCACTGTTGAACTAACAGCTCATATGTACTTCCAATTTGTATGGGTTCATTTTGGGTTACCTACTTCTATTGTATCAGATCAAGATTCTTGATTCTTAGGGGAATTTTGGACATCTTTGTGGGGACTCATGGACACCAAGCTGAAGAAGAGTACAACCTTCCATCCACAGACTGACGGACAGACAGAGGTAGTCAACAGGACAGTTGTTCATCTGCTTAGAGGTTACTGTAGCAAGCATCCTAAGTTGTGGGATGAGAATCTTCATTATGTGCAACATGCTTACAACCATGCAGCACATTCTTCTACAAAGAGGTCTCCTTTTGAGACTTGCTTCAGCTACTTCCCAAAGACACCAATGGACTTTGCTTTTGGGAAGGACGATGTTGTAGATAGATGCCATGATGCAAAAAGGGCTTTAAAGTTCATCCAGAAGGTCCAAGCAATCCATCAGGGAGTAGAAGCACAGTTGGAGCAGAGCCAAGCAAAATACAAGGCTCGCCATGACAAGCATCGCATAGATCATCATTTTCAGGTTGGTGACCGAGTTTGGTTACATATCAACAAGGAAAGGATGCAAGGTGAAGGTAAGAAGCTTAAGCCTATCAGATATGGTCCCTTTGAGATCTTGGAAAAGATCGGTACCAATGCCTTTCACCTTAATCTTCCTCCATATATGCAAATTTACTCAGTTGTAAATGTAGAAAATCTGAAGTTGTACGAGCCTCCAATGATATTCGATGAAGAGGCTAATATTCAAGTTCCTTCAGTTGATGACCTTGCACCTGATTATATGTCAGAGCTTCTAGAGGATGTCATCTTGGACATAAACATCAGATCTTCAAAAAGAGGTGGTGTTGAATACCTTAAAGTGAGACATAAAGGGATGCACCCTGGTAAAGCAAGATGGATGGAGATTGGTAAAGTGAGGGAACTTTACCCTCACCTACTTTCTGAGTAGTCAAACTTTCAAAGGTCCAAAAGCTCTTCAGTGGGGAGGCTTGATCCGGAGGATAAAATAAATTATCTCCAATACTCTAGAAATAAACACCTGGAACCTCAATTGTTGCAACTAAACACCAAATTTGGATTCGAACTCATAACCACCTACCTCATAATTTCATCCTTTGCTGGTGCACCACATGATGTCGTTGCTATTAATAGTTGGTTGAATTAATTTAAACTTATCCCACCGCCTATGCTGGAAAAGGAAGGTTGGAGGGTGTTGAACCTCCGACCACTGGCCTCCTAAAATTTCGAGCGGCCGTTGTGCTAAGTATAGGATTTGATATTATATTGGCATATTTTATATTTGAACATTACTTTAAACCGCTAACCTTATTTAAATAAGGTTATTTGTTAAAAACAAACCCCTAATAATGGAGTAAAATCCAAACCATAAAATGGAAAGAGGATATCTACGGGATTATTTTCCCAAGGGGGATTATTTTTTGTTTTGGTGGTTTTAGCCTAATTATGGCTAATTTTATGTATAAAAGGGGGTATTAGGCCTTTGAAAATCATCCAGGTGATGAGAAGGAGATTATGAGCTTGAAGACTTGTTGATTATTCCTGCACATTGGAGAATAATGTTGCCATTGTGCTTGAAGGGAATATCTTGTAACACTTGTAATTGATTTTGGAGCTAATCGGATTGGTCCCCCTATTGGAGCAGGACCCGGAGACGTAGTCCGACCCGCGGATGAACTTCATTATCAATTGTGTTTTGTCTTCTATCTTTCTACTCTCTTTCTTTCAGTTCATTACCTTTATTATGCTTTGTTCATTTAAGCATTATTATGTTAATTCACTCAGATTAAAGCTTTGAATTAACTTGTGTAATATTGTTAAGCATTTGTCTGTAATTGTCATAGATCCTAATCAGATCAATGAAGAGATTTTTTTTTCTAAGTTATAACTATAGTTAAGTATATTTGTTGAGGCTCATGAGTTTGAAGCTTTTATTTCAAGTCTTATATCACTTGATAGACTATGCCAAAATGAAAATAATACGATTTTAAAGAAAAATGTATCATTTTATGACCAAAAAGTGGTTTCAACTTATTACATGAAACTCTATTTTTATGTATGTCAAAATAATTTGAAATGATTTGTATTGAATTGATATAAACATATATGAAAATGAATGTGTAACTATCCTCAAAATTATTTTAATATATTTGTGTTGCATCCATAAAAAATGGAATATATTTTTTATATTCATGTGAATATTATATCCTTTTTTTCAATAATGTATGTTATATTTATTTTATTTTTTTAAATCAATGTATCCATGTTAAAACTCTTTAGAAATATCCATTCAAATAGTTATATTATAAAAAAAAGTTGAAAGATATATATCAAAGATGTTTAGATATTTTATTAATTTAAAATATTAAAAAAATATGGGAGGTATTTCATAATAAAGATTTGAAAACGATAAAAAAGTTAAAATCATAGCATTCAGGTTAAAATTGTAGATGTGAATATCAAAACCACAAATGTAGATTTTACCCAAATTCATATACAATCATAAAATTTCTTAAACATAATTATTATACTTAATTTGTCCCCAATATTTTTTCAAAGATTCAACAAAAATAATTTATTATATATTTTCTTTCAATATTCTCTTTTTCATTTTCAAAATATATATTAACTTTTACTATTTTATTACTAAATCAAATACATTTTCAAATCTAATTTATATATCTAGACTAAATAAATTATTAACATTAAATATTTATGTAACAAATCTTATATTATAAATTTTTTAGATTAAATTATTTTTACTTTACAATCAACTATACAAATTTTTAATCCAAAAGTTTGGAATAAAAACTTTTCGCTCGTAGCTTCAAGTTTGAAATCAAAACTTTTCCCTTCATTAACAATGCACGTTTTGGGGAATGATCACATCCCATCATCTGTAGGGTGCGGCAACATCGAATTTAAATTTGATATGGTTGGTTTATAGGCTGATTTGTTGACTCCAACTACCTAACCACAGATGGTTTATAGGCCGAGTTGCTGACTCTAACTACCTAACCACTGGCTGTAATGGAAAATGTTTATGGAAATAGATATTGATAGGGGAGCGGAAAGGTTGAACGGGCCCTACATGCACCACACTAAGTGGTCGACGCTTAGTGTGTGTGATTTAAGGGTGGCCATCCTCAACATCTCAATTCGATTTACCAAATGAACATAATGCACCTAATGTAATTGAAGAAGAGACATTTTATTTACCGTATGAACCTAATGCAATTGAAGAAGATACCACATTGAATAATCAATTAAATGATGAACATACACCTGCTTTATTTGATGAATTGAATGTACACAATGCACCGATGTTAACACCTCCTAGAATCATTCATAGGAAACCAAAGTATCTAATTGACATCGATGAGAATTTATTGAATCCAATGCCCGATAAAATGAATGAACGAACTTGTAGGAGAATGGTTAAAATAATATGGCAAAAATATTTTGAAAACTTAAATCAAACCGCAAGATGTCAATTAATTGTTCAAATGATTAAAAATTTGAATTTTAGAGAGACAATGAAAATTCTAGGCCCAAGATCATCTGAAAGTAACAGCGAAAGAACTGTCATGAGAAATTTATTTGATGCATATCAAGCTATTGGTTTAAAATCACACACTAAAGATTCTAATGCTACTTGACGTGTCATTACATCAACCATAATGATCAAGAAAATTAAAAAAAGATCGTTTGATATGCAAAACAAGTAAGTCATTAAATGTTAGTAGAACAACATTAAGTAACGCATTACAGAGGTGAGAAAAAATAGAGGAACCTAACAATAATTCTCTTTGGGCATTCTCGAGTAGACTACCACGCAAAGACAAGGTTGTTGTTGATACACTAAGACCATTAATTGAAATGTTTTTGCATGACAACACAAGAGTTTCACCCAACCAGAGAGATGTTGTTAAAAGGTGAATCAGGTCTGCAAATCACGAACCACATACCAAACACTATTTGTATATGACTCAAACAAAATTTCATGAAAGATTCCTTGAAAAGTTTCCTCAAATAAGAATTTTTGAAAGATTTTTTGAAATGGAAAAACCTTTTTATATTAAGATTAATCATGTACGCACCACGTGTTGTTGTAGGATGCATATTGAATTTTTTATGCACTACGATATTTTTTGTCATATTTGTTCTACTTTCCACACTAATGATGTTTTGCAGGAATGCAATATACAAGCACCTCCTAAGTCGGTAAGAGAATTTATTTCAAGTGTGCTATGTAATAGACATGATGGTTGCATTTATTATAAGATGCCTTGTTTGGAAGGTTCTTGTGCTATATGTGGTGGTTTGCAACATTTACCAAGAGGTGTAAATTTGGAGAGCACACATGAAATTGGTAGGAAACTAGTTTATTTTGGAAAATACAAGACAATCACATATGGAGTTAAAGATGGAAAAGATTTGAAGAGATGTCAGCTAGTGAAAAATGAAATATGTGTAGCTGAATTTATGAAAATATTTCAAGAGAAACTAGTTTACAAGTACATAATGCATACACATAGAGCTCGATGGTTAGATGAGCGCCAGTTCAAGTTATGTAAGGACACATTTCCTCTTGGCACCATTATCTCTATCGTTGATTTTGCTGAAAATTATACACTACAACCTCAAAATGAAGTGCAATCTATGCATTATCTGATAGTTCTGATACTTAATGATAAGTACAGATGCCAAACTAATAAGATGAGAGGGGGGGGGTGAATCATACAACTTTAATCTTCCATAAAAACAACAGATTCAACCTCGGTAACATATACTTCTGTAGACACCCAAAAATGGTCAACGCTTACGAAGTCATACTTTAACATTTGCGCATTGCCTCATTTTATGTTTTTGCGTCGCATTAACATTTCTCCTATGTCACACACTTGATTTTTATCATTTGCGAGCATCAAGTCATTCTTCTACATTCTTCATTCATCTCGCATTCGAATTTGGTCTTGTCGACAACACTATCCAGTCATGATTTTGATCGATTTTATCCTCTTGCATCAATATGCGTGCTAATTTGTCATCATTTTGGACATCGTCAATCCTAATTAGGGTTTTGTCCTCCTATCAATCTTGCGATCGATTTGTCATCAATCGTTGCTCTCTTATCAATCTTATCATTTTGGACATCGTCAATCCTAATTAGGGTTTTGTCCTCTTTTCAATCTTATCATCTGGCGATCGGTTTATCAATCTTGTCATTTTACGATCGATTTGTCATCGATCGTTGTCATGTTCGATCTTGTCATTTGCGATCGATTTATCATCGATTGTGGTCATTTTTAATCCTGTCATTTTGCAATTTATTTGTCATCGATTCTTGTCCTTTTGTCAATCTTGTCATTTTGCGACCGATTTGTCATCGATCGTTATCTGTCTCAATTGTGTCGATTTGGATCAATTTGCCATTGTTCCTCGTCAATTGGCGCATTTTCTCAATTAAATCGTTTATCAACACTGGTCATTTATCAATCCAAAATCAAATCAAATCGAGTCAATTATCTTTCAAGACCTAATTCGTCTTCCAGGGTTTTTGATTTAATCATTTAACCTTGTGTGTCATTTCTTCCGCTAGGATTAAATAATTTATTTATTTATCCTAGGTCTTCGTGTCGCAATTAAATGTTTCATTTGATTGGCTAATTATTCCTCTTTTTGTGAATTAATTAATAAATGAAAAATTATTAATTGATTCACCTAATTTCCTAAATCTTTCATCAATTTTCCTCTCTTTGTGAATTAATTAGTAAATGAAAAATTATTAATTGATTCACCTAATTTCCTAATCTTTCATCAATTTTCCCTCTTTATGAATTATTAATAAATGAAAAAATTATTGATTAATTCACTAATTTCTAATTTCCATCAATTTCTTAATTTCCTTTTTTCATTATTTCTAATTCTTAAATTCCACCTATTTTCTAATTTCCTAATTTTAATTTCCACCTAATTAACTTGTCTCTAGTTCTCCCTATTTTTGTGCTTCATGTGTCATACTCTTGATATAGCAAGATGTCATAAGGTCCTAGTTCTCTAACCATTGCATTGGAAATATGTCATAATTCATGACATAGAAGGTGTCATAACCTTCCTTTTTCCACTCAATTGTGCCATTTTTGAACTCAACTGCCAAAATATCAATTTCATGCTAATTTGTCCTATCTCCAATTTATCTATAAATTGGATGATCTTCATCAATCAAGGCGAATAATGAATAATTGGTAATTTGTAATCAGTCTATTGAATTTCTAGTACTCTTGATCAAAAATCTTGTCTACTTGCTTTCAATTGTGTGTGTGCACTTGTAGGTGAGATCCACAATCCAACCATTTGAAGAGGAAAGAAGAACAATGGAGCCGCATGAAGAAGCGTTTAAATCATATCTATGGTTTGCATAATCTTTCATTTTTGAATGCTTTCATTTCATGTCTCTATTGAGTGTGCTTAGGATAGATTCATTGCATTCTAGCCTTTCATGATTAGACAATGATTGATGAATATGTTTCTCTTGTTTGTGATGATTTCCTATTTCCTAACATACAACTTCAATAATATAACCAAAACTGCTAAACATGCAAACTCAAAAGCATATAAACATCATAACACTCATAACACCAGATTTAACGTGGAAACCCAAATAGGGAAAAACCACTGTGGGATTTCAGACCCACTAAGAAATATACTCTTCTAGAGTATGCTCAGTTAAAAGCAAATCTTGTTAAAGATTACAAACACATTGCTAGATGTGATCGGTTAAGGGATTTCCCTCAGATCTGTTAGGATCTTCACCTTGTTAGAAGTGACCTTGTTAAAGGATTTCAAACACTCAATCAGAATGTCACCTTGCTAGAGGGTTTTACAAATAAGACTGTTAAGTCCACTCGGTTAAGAGATTTTCTGTCACTTTACAAAATAACAATAATAAAATCTATCTGCAACTTCACATCTAAAATGCTAAAGCAAATTCTTATTTGCTCAATACAATATAGACATAGAACTAATCTTGTCCATTTGCTGAGCTCTATACTCTTCTATTAAAAACAGGTCTTCAAGATTCTGTGCTCGGTAATCACTATGTAACATCCCTATGCATACACTTGCCCGCATACATTGTTTATCAACAGTTCCTTATTTATAAACAATTCACCAACCGCTTAATCTCCTTGATCACATTTCCCATGATCAACCATAGCCATCAGATCTTCAAACTTTGATTAGGTTCAATGTATCCTTCGATCTGAAAACATTTTACCTCACCTTGGAACTTGCATACATTTCTTGGAACTTGTGCTAGGGTATTGCGATTCAATCTGCGCTGTAGATCTTCCTACCGATTTTCCTTTGCCATAGATTCTTTAACAAACTTCATTCATGGCATACCAATCATTTAATCATAGCCAGCTCATCAGCTTCCTTCATTAAATAATGCTTTTATTCTTTCAATGTATTCTGTTATTACTCGGTTGCAACTCGGTAAATACTAAACTTCACTTGGTAGACATTCTGCCTTCATTAACCGATAGCGATAACCTTAGGGTTTACGGACTAGGTTCTTTGCTTGGTAACATAGTATAGTATTAACCTTACAATCAATAACATATGTATGATATCAAAACAATCTAAACATCATGATCTCATCATTGTCTAACTCGGTAATAGTTGCCCATTGAATAACTTATTTCTCCCCTTATTCATCATATTCTTTTTGTTTCTTTTACCGACATCTTTATACTCATCAAATCATACTTCTCAAGATATGGCAACATCATACTGAATTAGAAAATCAATTTCTTGACATCAATGACAAAATAATAATATTAAGACAGTAAACATCCTTAATCAATTATATCCATAATCATCATCAACCTTCTCAATATCCTTATTGAAATGCCAACAATCTCCCCCTTGTCTGTTATAATGCCAACAATCTCCCCCTTTGGCATTGATGGCAAAACCAATTGATTTGACCTAATTGATTCGGATTGCTGTGAGATTCTGAAATGCTGAAATGCTGAAATGCTCTCCCCCTGTCATCAGAATTCTCCCCCATATATTAGTCTTCTCCTATTTTCTCTTCAGTCTAGCTTTTCTTCAGTCTTCTCCCCCTTTGACAACAATGCCAAAAAGTAAAGAACTAAAACATAATTTCTTCCTGTATGAAGTGATTTCTTGCTGTTTTGTGTCAACTTAGTCTCGGTCAAAGCATTTGTGTCTTCAATTCCTGTTCCCTGTATTATTTCCTGTACACCTTTAGAAAACATCCTAAAGTGTGTAAGTCAGCATCAACTCCTAAAAGATATTCTGTAGAGTCATCGAATTGATGCCTTCACCGAACTCGGTCAGTGAGTAGAAGATAGGGGTAGGACCCCTAACTTACTTCTGAGATACTCAAAAGTGTCCCTTGGTAGTGGCTTGGTGAAGATATCTGCTATTTGTTCCTTTGTGCTAACATATTCCAACACCACTTTCTTCTCTTGAGCTTCTTCTCTAAGATAATGATATTTGATAGAGATGTGCTTCGTCTTAGAGTGCATAATAGGATTCTTTGAAATGTTAATGGCACTAGTATTGTCATAGAATATAGTTATTGGCTTGGTAACTTTCTCATTTATACCTTCCAATAGTTGTTTGATCCATGCTATGTTGGTACAATTCAATGCTGCAACAACATATTCACTAGTCTTTCTCCTAAAAAGAAAGCGCCTCCACTTGTGCTTTTCTTGTCATCAATGTTGCTTGCCCAATCAGCATCAGTATAAACTTTTAAATCAAAATCATTTCCTTTCTGATATACTAAGCCATAATCCTCAGTGCCTTTCAAGTATCTGAAAATTCTCTTGATTTTTGTCATGTGTGTTTCCTTAGGATTTGCAGAGAATCTTGCAACTATACCTACTGCATGTGCTATGTCTAGCCTGCTGTGAACAACATATTGTAGCTTTCCAATCATGGATCGGTAAAGTGTCTCATCAACAGATGTAGATTCATCATTCTTTGATAGTTTACAGTTGGTAGTCATAGGAGTACTTATTGGTTTTGAATCCTCCATTCCGAATTTCTTCAAGATTTCCTTTATGTACTTGGATTGAGTAATGAAAATCTCATTCTTCATTTGCAGTATTTATAAACCTATAAAATACTTTATCTCACCGATTAATGACATCTCAAATTATTTGCTCATTTCATTTCCAAAGTTCTTGCATAGAGAGTCATTTCCACAAAAGATAATATCATCAACAAATATGGCTGAGATCAGTATTCCATTTTCATCATTCTTCATGTACATATTGTTGTTTTCACTTGTTCTTATAAAACCAATCTTGATTAAATAAGAGTGCAGTCATTCATACCATGCTCTAGGTGCTTGTTTTAGACCATATAAAGCTTTGTTCAATTTACATACCTGATCTTTATTATTCTCTTCAACAAATCCTTCAAGTTGTTCAATAAAAACTTCTTCTTCTAATATACCATTCAGAAATGCAAATTTGACATCCATTTGATATACCTTGAAATTCTTGTAAGTAGCATATGCCAACAATGTTCTTACTCCTTCAAGTCTTGCCACAGGTGTAAAAGTCTCACCATAATCAATTCCTTCTTCTTGGGCATAACCTTTGCAAACTAGTCTTGCTTTATTTCGAATGACCTCACCTTTTTCATTCAACTTGCTTCTGAAAATCCACTTTGTATCGATTACATTTTTGTCCTTTGGTCTTGGGATTAGAGTCCATGTGTCATTCTTCTTGATTTGATCAATCTCTTCTGTCATAGCATTTATCCAATCTTCATTGTTAAAAGCCTCTTTCACTATTCTCGGTTCAAATTCATATATTAGACATGTGTTCTATCTTAGTTTGTTCCTTGTCATCACTGGATCGTCCTTATCTCCAATAATCTGACTTGATGCATGATGCCTTCTGACATACTTGGCTAATATAGGCTCAGTAGGCTCTGTATGATCTTCTTCATCACTCGGTAACTGGATATTCTCTTCATTTCCTTCAACAGTTCTCTCGGTAAGACTTGTCGGTTGAACATAGACAAATTCATCATAATCTTCTATTTCCTTGGAATTTCCTTCATCATTTCTTTCTGCAAATTTATCAATTTTCACATTTGCACTTTCTACTATTTTGTTAGATGTTTTGATTAGACATTTAAATGCTTTGCTTCTAGAAGAATAACCTAGAAATGTTCCTTCTTCACTTTTCTGATCAAACTTGTCATTTCTATCATCTTTGTGTACATAGCATCTACTTCCAAAGATTTTGAAATAACTTACATTAGGTTTCTTATCATACCAGATTTCATATGGTGTCTTCAAAGTTCCTTTCTTCAGTTGTACTCGGTTCAAGGTGTAAACTATTGTACTTATTGCTTCTCTCCAAAATGTTTGTGGCACTTTCTTTTCAATAATCAGGGTTCTGGCACAATCCACAATAGATCTATTTCTTCTCTCAGCAATTCCATTTTGTTGTAGAGTTCTCGGTGCAGAGACTTGTCTTTTTATACCATGATCATTTCAAAATAAGTTGAACTCATCAGATGTGAACTCTCCTCCTTTATCTGATCTAAGACATTTCGGTTGTCTTCCTATTTCATTTTCAACTCTTGCCTTGTACCATTTAAATATTTGAAAAGCTTCTAATTTTTCTTTTAAAAATATTACTGACATCATCCTTGAGTAATCATCCACAAATAATATGAAATATTTATCACCATAATAACTTTGAACTTTCATAAGACTACAAAGATCAGTGTGCACAAGATCTAAAATTCCCTTAGAAGTGTAAGACTTAATTGTAAAGCTTGATCTTGTCATTTTACCCATCTGGCATCCTCGACACATAGCATTCTTAGGTTTTTCAAGACTCAGTAGACCTCTTACTCAATGCTTCTTGCTTATTTTGATCAGATTATCAAAATTTACATGACAAAACCTTTTATGCCATAACCAGGTATCATCTATCTTTGCATACAGACACTTATTCCAAGTTGAGTCAAGATGAAATGTATTACCTTTTGTTTGTGTCCCGGTAGCAACTAACTTTCCATTCTTGTCATGAACTTTGACAATTCCTTTCTGAAATTCTATTCGGTATCCTGTATTGTTTAGCTGTGCTACACTTAACAAATTGTATTTCAAACCTTCAACCCAATAAACATCATTGCATCTTGCATTGTCAAGAAGATCCTTTACCTTTTACCGAACATGGTGCATCATTACCAAATCTTACATAGCCACCATCATAGTCTTCTAACATAACAAACTTGTGTTTATCACCTGTCATGTGATGTGAGCATCCATTATCTATGATCCAAGAATCATTAGTATTTATGTGAGATATTAGGTCTTTTTCTTCATACCTTTCTTCATCTGATCCATCTTTGAAAGCCACATAAACTACTTCCTATGTATCAGTTTCTTCTGATTTATCATCATTGGATTCCTCATCGGCTATTAAGCATGACTTTCTATCTCTTCTTCCGAAGTCTCGGTGTCTTCTGTAATGATTATCTTTCTGTCTATCATCTCGGTAATCTCTCTTTTCAGTAGAATCTTTGTCAGAACAGTTAGAAGCCATATTTCCTATCTTATCACAATTGAAACATTTCAAAGGTAGTTTTCTTTTATACTTACCTTTGCCTCTCGGTAACCTTCTAGCTAATAGTGCTTCAAACTCTTCTTGCTTTCTGATTTCTTCATATACTTTGTGTACTTCCTCCATGTTCTTGCAAAATCTTTCACTTGCTCCACTGTGATCCCCTTTAGTGTATTTACTCATTCTATCATTGTAATCATCAAATTCACCAATATGAAAAGAACTAAATTCAAATTCAACTTTATTTACCGATGACCTACTATTATCAAAGTTACTGAACTCAAATGCATGTAGCTTACCAATAGTAGCATCTAAAGAAACTTGCATATTGGGTACTGATGCCCTCCTAAATGGCACAAGGTTAGTCAATGACAAAATAACACAAAAGACACAAAAACCATTAGTGTTAGTCAATCAAAAACTAATCTAAAAAGGCATACCAAGAGAGATATTAAAAGCATGCTAATATATCTAATAAACAAAGAAAAGATTATGAGGCATCTCCAACTGCCTCTTAGCATGGCCTTAGCTTCTTCTCCCTTGTTCCTCTCCTCTCCAAGTTTCAAAATAGTGTAGCTCTTAGCAGCTTTTTGCACTATGGATGCTTATGAAGGATTGAGATTGTAGTATAGCTCTAAATATGAAATAAAAAGCTAATACTAATCTATTGATACTAAAATGATATGTTTTTAACCAAAATGATAAGATGTTAGATTGTTTATGCTAAATGCTCTCTAAAAATGTCTATAGCCTAAATGCATACAAGTTTTTAGGATCTGGATTATGAAGGAATGAGCTCTATTTATAGGAAAAATGGAGCAATGGATGGCCAGGATTGAAGGGTTTAATCAAGGGTCAAGCTTGAAAGTTGGGGATCCATGTGCACAATTTGCACCAATAAAATGGTGACAAGTGTCAACATAGGGTTGGGTTGAAAGAAAGGGGTTGGAGGCATTGAATGTCTGAGAAGACCTTATGGTTATTGTTGTTCTCAAAATCTGATTCCTCTTCAATGCCCTCAAAATAATACAACCTAAAATGACTGCCGAAGAGACATCATGGAGAAAGGGATTCTAGAGACAACATATGACAAGGTTTGGTTAGACCTTCTACACTTCGGACCTTTCTTTGAGCCCAGGTGGGTATACCTTCTGTGAATTAACTCCACACTCTTAAGCAACAAATCCACAGCAAACCAGTCCAGAAAACCAGTGGATTTATTCACCTTGAAAAACAATTGAAAACAAAGGGTGAAACAATACTCAATTTCAACATATTTGATCGACAAGGTATGCAATAAAGGCCTCAGATTAATACCAGTGCTTTATCCAAGGCTACAGAGTCACTCAAACTCAAATAAAACTCCTGAAATGAGGTATCTCTATACCTCCCATCAACTCGGTTTCCATTTATCCATGTAAATGCCTAACATCGACAAGGATCTAATCACTTCAAAATAAACTATGGTCCTCAAATACAAAGTTTCTCCTAAAGTATTTACTGGTAGAGTGGTTGTGCATATTTAATTTCCCTCCTAAAGAGAAAAGCTAGAAACACCCATACAGAGATTGCCTTACAATTCCATTCAAACAGAAAAATCCTAGACTATTCTGAATGAAACAAAGTAAATAAACTTAAGGACAAGTTTGAAGACGACACAAAGCTTTACTCAAAATTGATGGCCTGTATATTGATATTCATTTGAAATTTTTTTACAAAAGTCTGATTCTCCATTAATCTTTGGAAAAGCGCAGATAATATTTCTGCAGCGTTTTCTTACAAAAATTTTTGTGATCCCCTTTCTCTCTAGTCCTGGTATCCATTTATAACAATATGGATGCACAAAGCTTCGGACTTCTCGAGGAAAGTTTGTTACAATTACTTCAAAAATTGAAGAAGTTACAATTTCAGTTAAGCGCTCTTTTCAGCTTCTTCAGCAGTCTGTTGGACGGGTTGTTCAGTTGCAACCTCCTCTGGCTCTTCAGGGACGTTCTCTAACTGCTCCGGATCTCGAGTGGAATATTTAACTCCCCACTCACTATACGTCTCCTCGGTCGGCCATACAAAATTAATCACATCACTTTTAACCTTAGTCAACCCTTTCCAAGAATTCCTCAGTTTGTTGACTTCTGAGTTAAGAAAACTGTAGTGTGATTTAATTCTTTCTATTTCCTGTATGGTTAGAACAAAGAATGAGGTGTCATCGAGATCAATGATTCCTTTGACCCTTGCTGACAACTTAGCATCTATCTCATTGAGCCATACCTGTTTGTCTTTCAGCTGGTCTGGATTGGCAAAAATTCCTGGAAGCAACTCAAAAACTTGATCATTGTATTCCTTTTTGCACAAATTGACCTTCCTGTCCATATTGTCTACATCTGCAGCTAATTGCATTAAAACTTTAGCAACATCAGAAGTAGCCTTTATAATGGGATTGGCCCTTGCTTCATCACAGGAAACACACATGAACTCCAAATCCTGCTCCCTAGGCCTCCATCGGTCAAAAATGGGTGTCAAGATGGCCTTATCTCTTCTCAACTCAGTCCATATCTCCATGACTTTTCCTACACTATTGTGAAGGAGTGAAGCATTTATAGTGTCTGCAAAACTGGAGACTGTAGCCTTGATCTTTTCTTCATATTTCCCTGCATAATAGGCCTGAGTTTGCTTAAGACTCTCCAATTCTTGGGGAGTTATTTCTATCATATGAGAGCTGGAGGGTGCAGGGGATGGTGGGAGCTCAATAATGGGGCTAGTAGGTGGAGGTCTTGCAGGAGAAGAGGTGATCATTAATGTTGAAGACTCACCTTGTTGACGTTGTCCTGCTAACTGGCTCTGCAATTTGGCAATGATACTCTCCTTGCCTCTTATTTCCTCCTTGGCACTGTCATAAGCTTTCAAGACTATTTCCAATTTGAGCTGGAGAGCCTCCTTTTCTTTAGCATCCTTCTCAGCTACTGCAACACTAAATTTGGCAGTCTCCAACACTGTGCTAGCAGCCTCTACTACCCCTGTACTTTCTACTCTCTTGACCATCAATCCGCCAATGTGACTTGTCCCTGTGGTGTCTTTACCCTTCTTGTCCTCATTTCTCTTAAGGGACCACATGACTAGAGCAGCATTGTCTTTACTGAATGTAACCCCTTCCATGGGTTTGGTTTCTTTCCTCACTGCATCCAGCACCAGAGCATCAGGAATATTCCATTCTGACAAAATGAGCACTCCAGCTTGTGCTACTAAATCTCTCCCCTGTTTAGGAGTAATGGTTTTGAATTCTTCCATCATCTCCTGTTTTATTTCTTCCTCCACCGAGACTGGATCTTTATTTGGTTGTTCTGCCTTTCTTGTTTCACATCTAGCATTATATTTATCTATATGTTGTTTCCATATAAACTGCATGAATGCTTCAGATGTTACAAAACTATCATCTGCTAGAAAAGCACTAGTGGCCTTCTTTATCTCAGGATCCCACTCCTGGCCCTTGAGTTCAGTCGAGGTGATGTCCATTTGTGCTTCAGTGGGTTCTTCTGGCATCCCCTCTTCCACTTCATCATATGTATACGCAATCTCCCCCAAACTGCCCAACTGAGAGAGGTATTCAGTTGCTGCTTGTTCATCTCCAATGTGGAGAGGGGATTGGGATGGGGAATATAAGGGTGTATCTGATTGCACTTCCTTCCCCACCCTCTGCTTCTTTGGGCTGTCTTGGATGTCAATGACTTCATGTGCCTTCCTCTTCCCTTTAGATGAAGAGGGTTCCCCTGTTGCAGACACCAACACACTGTAACCTGCTTTCTTATGCAGGGTATAATCACCAGGAGGGATGGCTTTAGTGGGAGCTGATTTCCCCAAAATTATTCTTGCTTTCTCAGGGTTGTTTTTAATTACAGCTTCCCTTTTCTCCTTTATTGTCTGCATCACATCCTCAAAACAAATAATCAAAAATTTTATCTTTTCTTCCAATGGGAAGAAGCTAGACAATGGGTCATAGCTAGCATCAAATTGATGCACAAAATCCAGGGCCTTCCTGTAAGCCACCCATTTTTCCTTCCTCAACTCCTGTTCATCTAAATCAAATTCATTCCTGATGAGGTCTTCAGGAAAGTGGAATTGATGGGGCCTACCTCTGCATGCGACTTTCTTTCGGAATACACCATTGTAGAAATCCTCCGGGTCAGCACATCTAGACACTGCAGTGGACAAATGGTAGGGTTTAAGGAAATCCTCAAAACATTTCCAGCCTCCCTTGGTGATCACAAATTGGTGGGCTACTGTAGCTGTAGGGAAAATAGTCCCTTTACCTCAGCCTGTTAACTCTGCCTCTTGCAAGTCACCAATTTGTCTGAGAATCTTAGCTATTCCCACTTTGAGGTGGACCTGGTATGGTAACAAAAATGGGGTGCCTCTGAAACCAAAGACCCTAAACACTGTGGACACTGGATACAAATACATATCACCCCAGTTATGAACAATCTTGACATTCTCTGCGAATTCTTTTGGTCTTAAGAATTCCAGAAGAACCTTGGGGACTCGTGGATTGTCAGAGCAAAGAAGAGTCCTTATCTTGGATGCAAAGTATTTATCAAACTTTAGAAAACTTGCATCCTCTCTATCCCATGACAATACGATACTCCATAATTGTACCGGCATCTTTTCTCCCTCCTTTTCTTTTACCAGGTCCATTCCACTGGCAAAATAATCTCCACCTTTGAAGAGGAAGAGGTGCATCAATAGTGAATACCACCCAAATGGCCTATCCACCTTCCCATTCTTTATCCCCATCAATCCTCCATGGATAGCATCAGCAATATAGGAGGCATAATCAAATGTAATAGCAAGAGAAGGATTCAGAATTTGAACAATCATTAACAGATAATGATTTGGCATATTAGATTCAGCATCCTCTCCTAGAACTTGGCAAAGTGCCCAGTACATCCCTTTTGCCCTTAAGGTAAACATACTTAATGAAAAAGGCTCTTGTGTATTGGGCCCTACAACTGCTAACCCCCCTACTTTCAGAAAAAGTTCTTTGAGAGGCCCATTCCTGAGATGAGTCCTCTGTGCCCTGTATACCTGAGCTAATTGTGTGAAGTTTATAGGCTCCAAGAAATTGGTAAACTCACTAAGCCCAAACGCTTTTCTCAGCTCTTCTGCATTTATCTCCACGAGGGTTTTTCCATTCACATCCCGTATACACCTGGTAACTGAATCATAATTCAATGCCATTTGGGTTAACAAATCTGTATCCATGAACACCCCTGGGACTACCAATCTCCCAACATCTAATTCCCAAATGCTATTTTGAGGAGCAGGAGAATTCCTCATTCCAAAACCGATTTTAAATAACCCCAACCCAGACAGCCCAACCTGTGGGTCTCTTAACCAATTACCCTTATGATATAATCCTTCTCCAATTCTCAGTCGGGGAGCCCTGGGTACTAATTCTTTGGCCTTAGAGGCCTGGTTGGTTGACGGCGTCAACTGCTCTAAGAAGTCATCACACACACTTCTTTCAAGATAATCAACTTTACTAGAAAATTCCCTTTTAGGAGCCATTTGCAATACAACCAGATAAATATTACTTCTGAAAATACTTCTGTTATACGAGAACAATTTCACTTATTACAACACAAGAATGGCTGCAAAATAAGAAAAAACCCGATGCTTGCTCGAAAAAATTCGCTCTGCAACCAATTCGCCTTCTCTGTATTTGTAAAAGATAACTCTGCGTTTGCCTCCTCTGCAAAAATCCTTTTAAGAGGTATCCTTACTTGGTTGTTAGGAAATCAAATGCTTGTACTCTGGGCCTTAACTGTAACATTGATTCCGCATGCTTCGGCCGTCCCTTCAAAATCGGATTCATACGAGAATTCATATTTTAGCTCCAACGGGTCGCAGTCTTTCTGCAAGTGTCTCTCTATGAATTTCATTTTGACGGCTTTGTCCTTAGTCTAAGTCCTGTCTTTTTATTGGCTACATAATACCACGTAGCATCCGACCATTGGCTTAGAAAATCCCCTCACATTCTATTTTGATACTGGCTGAATGTCGCCCTTTATACTGTGGCGGGCCCGTGTCTTTCTCTTTTTTCCATGTCATCATCATGACACGTGGACGGCCGATATTCATTCTCGCTATTTCGCAGCCTTAAAGGGTGAGCACTTAACCCTCGCGAAATAGCGCGGACCGTTGGATCATCTTTCAAGTTGGTCACCTTTTACTCCTTCGAAAAAGTCCTCAGGAATGGTGGGCCCGCTGTGTCGTCAGTGACATCTGGCATCTAGTCATCCACTGTGCTGATTTGTCGCTCTGGCACTTGCCGGAAGAAGAACCATGGGGGCCCCACTTTAGTCTCGACAGGTCTACCTCAGAAATGGTGGGCCCACGGACACGCCATGGACACCTGGCTCCTTGTCACCTTCGAAGCTGACCTGTCGACTTTTCATTTGTCAAGCATACACTATAGGGACCCACAGCTGCCTTTTAGACCGCGTGTCATCAAGACACATGGACGGTCCAGGTTAACTTTCGCTATTTCGCAGCCTTAAAAGGTGAGCATCTTACTCTCGCGAAATAGCGCGAGCCGTTAGATCTTATCTCAACTTGCTCGACATTTAAACCCTGTTAGGAGCTTTCAGAAGAGGTGGGTCCACGGACACGCCATAGACACCTGGCACCTTGTCATTCTCGAAGCTGACCTGTCGATTTTTCATTCGTCAGAGAGAGCCACGGGGTTTCCATGAATTGTAAGAGCTGCCCCTGCCAGGTCACCTCCACCTGTGAGCTGACTCATCTTTGGGGCCCACTTTTGAACCTTGATCTCAACATGCTAACTGTGGCGACCTGTGCCACGTGCTGCCCTCTAATACGCCAGAGAAGACCACGTAGAGGGGGCCCCACCTTCTTGACAGCCGTAACCTTCACTTCCTCCGCATGACACATGGACGGCTGATATTAATCCTCGCTATTTCGCAGCCTTAAGAGGTGAGCACTTAGCCTTTGCAAAATAGCGCCAACCGTCGGATCCTTCCCCAAGTTGATCAATGTTTACTGGGCCCGGCACTTTAGAAGGAAATAATAAAAGGTGAAATTTTTTCAAATAATTAACATGACCGCCTAGGTAAATAGCAAGGGGGGACACTTCTTATGACCCCGCGACCCATGACTTAAGTGAAATAAAGTAACGACAGAATAGAAACCAGGGGATTTAAAACAAAAGATAAAGCGTAAAACTTAGAAAAGCCTTAAATCCTCTAGGTTTAGAATAAAGCTGAAGCATTTGGGGCCACATCTTATACAAATTTTTTCAAAAAACCATAGCCAAATATGGGGAAAGAACCCAATTTTAAAAACAGTGATAACAACGGCTCTGACTGGGGATGGTTGATTGCGAGATCAACACAAGAAAACTCAGAAACTCTGGAGAAACAGACCAAAACACAGACCGAAACCAGGAAAACAGGAAAGAAAACAAAATATATACAAACAAAGGACCTACTGTGCATGGACATTAAGAGAAATAGTGCTTCAGGAATTGTCCATGCACTGGAAATTCCTGCATCTCATCATTCATATTCTTCAAAAAATATGAATCCTTACCATTCAAGTCACAAATTACAAAAGGGTCAATCCAAAGTGATTCAAATTTCTTATGCTTTCCTTTATCTTGCCCTTTTGCATTACACTGAAGAACCATGTCATCAATTTGAAACTTCCTCAATGATGTCCTTTTATCAAAAAGATACTTTGACTGTAACTGGAGCTTCTGATTTTTCTTATGACCGGAGGTTCTAAGGTCTTCCACCTCTACAATTTGGATCATCCTGTTCTCCATTGGTTCAGATAATTCCATGCTCTCTTCCTGCAAAAACTTATATACTAGAAGAAGGTTATTTACCGGTAATCTGGCTTGGGTACCATAAACCAACTCAAAAGGTGACATTCCAATGGATTTTTTAACTGTTATTCTATCCGCCCACAGAGCCAATTTCAACTTTTGATCCCAAGACCTTTTGTTTTCTTCTAAGATCTTCTTAATAATAGTTAGCAAGCTTTTGTTGCTAGATTCTGCTTGTCCATTCCCCTGAGGGTGATAAGGCGATGAGTATGACATAAGTATACCATGACTGTTGCAGAAACTTACAAATTCTTCTGATCTAAAACACATAGCATTATCCATTATCAATTTTGCAGGTCTTCCAAATCTAGTCACAATATTATTCATCAAGAAATCAATGACAATTTTGCTAGTAGCTCTTCTTGTGGGAATAGCTTCTATCCATTTAGTAAAATAATCTGTGGCCACTATAATCCATCCATGACCTCTTCCTGACTTCTCAGTAATTTCTCCAATAAAATCAATACCCCATTGGACAAAAGGAGCTTCTACTGAGACTGGATTCAGGGGTAAAGCTCCTTCATACTTGAGCTTGGAAGAAAATCTCTGACATGAATCACATCTTCTAACATATGCATGAGTATCTTTAAACAAAGTAGGCCAATAATACCCAGCCCGTATTATCTTACCAGCTGTAGTCTTAGCAGAGTAATGACCTCCACATACTCCATCATGCATTTCATTCAACATCCGTTTAGCTTGAAATTCATCCAAACACAGCAGCAACTCCCCATCTCTTTGTCTCCAATAAAGATCACCCTGAATGAGGACATATTTCTGGGACTTGAGCTTCAAAGTTCTCTTCTGGTTGTGTGTCATTTCTTCTGGCAGCATATGACCTTTTAATACTTGGATTATCTCTGTGTACCATGGTTGCCTCTCAATACTAGTAACCGAAATATCTTCAACCTCAACATTGTGTACTTCCAAATTCATGAGATTTGACTCAGTCATGAGCTTGGCCAAACCTAACCCTCTCACCAATTTAGTGATCTTTACCTCCAAATTGAACTCTTGAATTCTATTGATCCACCTACATCTCTTCCCAGTAACCTCAGATTGAGACAAAATATCTTTAACTGCAGCATGTGGAACATAGGCAGTGACATTTGCATTCACCAAATATGGCCTGAAGGCTTTAACAGCTTTAACCAAGGTGTAAGCTTGTTTCTCCATGGTTTCATATTTTAATTCTGCCGCTTGCAAAGATTTGCTATAGAAAGCTATGGGATGTTCATATCCCTCATTATCCTTTTGCAATAACACTGCAGCCACTGTGTGATATGAAGCAAAAGAAAACAGAGAAAAAGGCTTACCATAATCCGGGGACTTCAACACTGGTGCTTCCTGGATTGCTTCTTTAATCTCATTAAAAGCTTTTGAGGCTTCCTGATCCCAATGAAACTTTGCGTCCTTCTTGAGCAACTTGACAATAGGCTTCACTATCTCAGCAAAGTTCGCAATGAATCTCCTGACAAAATTCACTCTGCCTAAAAAGGACTGGATTCCTTTCACATTCTTTGGTTCAGACACCTTGTTGATTGCTTCAATTCTCTCAGGGTCTATTCTTATTCCTTCCTTGGAGACTATGTGTCCCAATAATTTTCCTTCAGTGACCCCAAAGTGACATTTCTTGGGATTCAGTGATACACCAAATTCCAAAGCCTTATCAAACACTTTCTCTAAATGTCCACAGTGATCATCAGCTCTCTTTGAGAAACAAGTTAAATCATCTTGGTAAACCACCATAATAATGTTAATGAATTCCTTAAAAGCCACATCCATAGCTCTTTGAAATGTAGCCCCTGCATTTTTCAATCCAAACGGCATTCTCACATACACATAAGTTCCCCATGGAGTAGTAAAAGCTGTTTTGAACTGTTCTGACTCCTTTACTAACACTTGATTGTATCCTGAGAAACCATCCATCATGGATAAAAGATCACATCCTGTCACTCTTTGTAGCATTGCTTCCATATTTGGGGATGAATAATTATCTTTTAAAGAGGCAACATTAAGGTTCCTAAAATCAACACACAATCTGATGTCTCCATTCTTTTTTCTCACTGGGACCAAATTAGAAACCCATGAAGAATGTCTGATTGGTTTGATAATCCCCCCTTCTCTCAATTTAGTCAACTCTTGTTGCATTTTTGTTTCTAACAAGGGGTTAATAGGTCTCTGTTTTTGTCTAAAAGGCTTAGCATTTGGAAGTAAGGGAATTTCATGCTGAAAAAGATCTTGTCTATACGCCTTTAGATCTTCATAAGACCAAGCAAAAACATGTTTATACCTTTTCAGTAAACTGATTAGGTTAGTCCTAACATGAGGAGGTAGCTTCTTTCCAATGTATACCAACTTGGGGGACGATTCTGTCCCCAAGTTGACCTCCTCCAATTCTTCTAACTTGGTGGTGGATTGCTGGTGTAAATGACTGTCATTATAACTGAACATGCTTTCTAACTCCACCAACCCTTTAGGTATCTCATTGGCTTCCAACTGGACAATATCATTTCCAAACACTGTCTCTATGCCATCCACTACTTCCACCAATGCATTACAATCAATTTTTTGTCCATCATAATCATCAACACATTGGATGAATCTAAGAATATCTTCATCATCAGCAAAAACTTGCCAATTATACACATTATCAGGAATAGCAGGCCTAGCTTTTATTTCCACAGTAGAAATACCGGTTAGTGTTGCATCATCGTTTTTTAAAGCAACATTAGCTAAAAAATATGCCATAATATTTCTTGCTCGCTCTATCCAGTTGATAGAAAAGGCATCAAAATATTCAATAACATCCCAAAAAGCATGCTTATATTGCTTCAATTTATCATTCTTGGATGCATACTTAGACCTTACCTGAGAGACAACCAGCTCTGAATCGCCCATCACTTTCAATAATCGGATTCCATGCCTTTTTGCAATCTCAAGTCCTAATAACAGAGCTTCATACTCTGCAGTATTATTTGTGCATTGGAATGCCAATAGGAATGAATATTTAAAGGTTATACCTGATGGGGATACAAAAAGAACTCCTGCTCCAGACCCTTCTTTGGAACAAGCTCCATCGAAATACATTTGCCACAATCCATACTGTTGTGCTTGTAACTCAACTACAATTGGGTCAGTGTTCTTCAATTGAGGTAATACTGGCTGAATTCTGAAATTATCTAAATCCACATCAATCATACAGTTAAGCATACTAGGGTCCACATTTTCAACTACCTTAGGAGCTCGTGGCTCCCTGTATAGTTTGACCTTATTGCCACCAACAGGAATAGTAGCATAAGACAAATCCAATTGAACATTTCCCCCCACTGCTGCGGCCCACTGCCTAGAAAGTAACATGCCATAGTGGGGTTTAGTATCTGTGACAATAACATCCATTTTGTAAGTAGCTTCAAGAAATGCAGCTATTTTTACTTCTACATCTTTCATTGTACCTATCACAGGTACTTCTCTGTTATCCATGGCATAGCATTTCCCATACACAGTAGTCACCGATAATCCTAATTCTTTCATGACACCATAGGGCATCACATTAGCAGCTGCTCCTGAATCTATCATGCAGTTTTTAATTAACCGGTTATTTACCAGCAGGGTAACATAGAAAGGGTCCACCTGAGAAGGCTCCTGAGTGATAGTGGTTCCAACATATACCTCTGGAGTTTGGAACTCTTGATCCTTCCCGATTTTATCTGAACCAGTGGGTAATACCGAATCACCATCAGATATACTAGATAATAGAGACAAAGCTGCATCTTTGTGTTCCTTAATCTTTAGTAACTCCACTAATGGGACAATGACCTTCATTTGAGTTAAAGCTTGGGCCATATTAAATGTGGAGTAATTACACTGTTCAGTATTAATCTTAACCTTTTCTACTTTGAGTTGGTTGGCCCTTTTTATTATTTCCACCTTTTGTACATCACCAACATTTTTGGCATCTGTGGTTCTAGGCAAGTCTTTAACTTGTTCCTCTTTTTCTTGACTAGCTTTAACAGTAGCAGTAACACTGCTTGATGCCCCTTTCTTTGTGACCTCTTTTACAAACATGGAACCTGGCTCACCTTGATCGGTATCTCTCTTGGTGCTTCTCAGATTGTAGTTATGTTTAGCTTTGGCGATTGCAGCCTTAGTGAGATTTCTAACCTCTTCTTCGCTAGGCCTCCTAAGATGAACTTCTTCATCTTCAATTGTTACCACATTCAATGTAGGGTGCCAGCCTAAGGCTAGCTGCCCTTTTACTGATCTTTCATTATCTAACACATCACTGCACTCACTTTGTATAGATTCCTCATCACTTTCTATGATAGTTTCAAACATATTAATATCAAGCTCTGCTTCTGGTCTCATGGATTCTTCCAGAGCTTGAGCTACTGCACACTGGTGAGGAGAATGTGGTCCATCACAAGCAATACACCAGGGAGTATTTTCTATATTATTAACAGTCTTGCCTTTCAAAGGATCTGGTGTGTCTTGGCTTTGGGCAATTTTAGGCTTCTCAACTTGGGGCTTACCATCCTTCCAATTTGTATTGTATGGCATATCATGTAACCTAGGAGGTCTATCTTGCCAATTGTAATGAGGTTTATCATTTTTGTTAACCTTAGCAGTCAAATCTTTCATAGCAGTGACCAGTTTTTCTATTTTATCCTCTTCCTTGGCAACTTTGTTAGGTTGTTGTTTGGTTTCATGCCATAATCTTCCATCTGTCCTCCTTCCTAATTTTCCAGATGCCTTTCTATTACTTTCAACATTTATGGCAATTCTAAAAGCATCCCTCAGGCTATGAGGATTTTTATCTCTGAGAATGTAAGCCATCTTGGAATCAAATGCATTATAATATGTATTAAGGCACATATTGTCATCTAGCCTCATTACCTGATACAATCTATGCATAGCCTTTTGGAACCTAGCATTAAAATCAGTGACTATTTCATTTTCAGATTTTCTAATATTATTGAACTCATTCAGCACGAAACTCACATTAGTCTTATCACCATATTGTTCTTGAAAACAATTTTTGAACTCTTCCCATGAACCTATGCTAGCTACTGGAAGACCTCTGTACCAATCTCTTGCATCATCAACCAGGGATTGAACAAATAGTTTCATAATCACATCTTCATCAACTACCTCATAGTCATTTATCAAATCCCCAAAAGATTTGAGATGTTCCTCAGCACTGACTGCATTGTTCCCGGCAAATTTATGGAGTTTGTCTCTTAACTCAGTGGGAACATGATTTGGATACCCTGGGATCCCATCAAAAAACAATTGCTTATATTGTTCTAGATTAATCGGCCTTCTTTGAAAAGGAGACACAATACTATTATTCCCCATGATCATTTTAGCTTTTGGGATTGGGGATTGAGATGTTTGGGTGTACTGCTTATCTGAAGGTATGTGGCTTGCTGAGGCAATGTTAGTGTGCACTGCTGGTTGGATATTGACCTGAGGGAGAGAAATTTGTTGGGGATTAGGCTTACTAAGATCTTCTGATGGGAATGTAATAGGAGGAGCTTTTAGGTAGTTAATCTTTCTCTTAACTTCCTGATTTGCAGCTTCTAACTCAGCCTTTTCCAACTCCATTTGGAGGTCTTCCTTTTCCTTCCTCATCCTTTCCATCTCTCTCTCATGTGCTAGGATCCTATGAAAAATCCCTTCTGCAGTTTTAGACTCTACTCCATCATCTACCCATATCTGTTTCCCTTTGTCTAAATTAACTTTAGGGAGTTGGGAATCATTAGGGCCTTCTTTACTTGGCTGGGCTACTGACTTAGGAACTGGTCTGATCTTAGGGGTTAAGATTTCCCTGATCACCGGGCCTTCTTGATCACTCTTTTCTTTGTCTTTGGCAAGGAATTCAAGATCAGCTATCTGTCTAAGAAGCCTATCTCTCTCCATCATTTTGGCTTTAACTTCCTTTTCCTTATTTGCCTCTTTTTGGGGCCTCAAGGATATTAAGTGATGAACTCTTTTATTTAATTATTCAATTTCTTGGGACATTTTATCCTCATCAGGATAGTTTTCTTCAGAATTCGATACATTAACTTGATCTATATCAATCAAACTAATGTTCCCATCTATTGTCCTAGGAACAGAGTGCCTAATAGCATTTGAACTAGTTCTATCTTTTGCGGAAACACTAGCATGTGATAAATCTCGACTTAAAATAGGCATATCATCAATATTTCCAAACAATCCTGAATGAAAACCTAAAATATCCTGATCCGAATCTCTTGAAGATGAATTTGACTTTGCATAAACATGTCGGTCAGGCATCTTACCAGTATTGGTGTTTTTCTGCACCCATGCAACATGTGACGGCTCATGCATCACAGATCTCTTCTGGCCTCTTCGTGATTGCTCGGGCAGACCTTCTTGCAGGGTTTCACGAGGATGTTTCTTCATAAATGATCTTGTATGCTTATTTCCTTGCATCTTGTTTGTCTTTATTTTAGAAAGTTTATATCTCACAAGGACTGGTTCAAAAATAACAGAGTCGCCACCCACAAAGCTGTGGGAAATATAGACACAAGCAGTCTTACTCACAAACACAACAATACTTTCCACAAGTCTTGGCACAGATTCTGTGTGTATATCTTTGTGATAATTCTCCCCAGCAGAGTAAATCTGATTCCTCTTCAATGCCCTCAAAATAATACAACCTAAAATGACTGCCGAAGAGACATCATGGAGAAAGGGATTCTAGAGACAACATATGACAAGGTTTGGTTAGACCTTCTACACTTCGGACCTTTCTTTGAGCCCAGGTGGGTATACCTTCTGTGAATTAACTCCACACTCTTAAGCAACAAATCCACAGCAAACCAGTCCAGAAAACCAGTGGATTTATTCACCTTGAAAAACAATTGAAAACAAAGGGTGAAACAATACTCAATTTCAACATATTTGATCGACAAGGTATGCAATAAAGGCCTCAGATTAATACCAGTGCTTTATCCAAGGCTACAGAGTCACTCAAACTCAAATAAAACTCCTGAAATGAGGTATCTCTATACCTCCCATCAACTCGGTTTCCATTTATCCATGTAAATGCCTAACATCGACAAGGATCTAATCACTTCAAAATAAACTATGGTCCTCAAATACAAAGTTTCTCCTAAAGTATTTACTGGTAGAGTGGTTGTGCATATTTAATTTCCCTCCTAAAGAGAAAAGCTAGAAACACCCATACAGAGATTGCCTTACAATTCCATTCAAACAGAAAAATCCTAGACTATTCTGAATGAAACAAAGTAAATAAACTTAAGGACAAGTTTGAAGACGACACAAAGCTTTACTCAAAATTGATGGCCTGTATATTGATATTCATTTGAAATTTTTTTACAAAAGTCTGATTCTCCATTAATCTTTGGAAAAGCGCAGATAATATTTCTGCAGCGTTTTCTTACAAAAATTTTTGTGATCCCCTTTCTCTCTAGTCCTGGTATCCATTTATAACAATATGGATGCACAAAGCTTCGGACTTCTCGAGGAAAGTTTGTTACAATTACTTCAAAAATTGAAGAAGTTACAATTTCAGTTAAGCGCTCTTTTCAGCTTCTTCAGCAGTCTGTTGGACGGGTTGTTCAGTTGCAACCTCCTCTGGCTCTTCAGGGACGTTCTCTAACTGCTCCGGATCTCGAGTGGAATATTTAACTCCCCACTCACTATACGTCTCCTCGGTCGGCCATACAAAATTAATCACATCACTTTTAACCTTAGTCAACCCTTTCCAAGAATTCCTCAGTTTGTTGACTTCTGAGTTAAGAAAACTGTAGTGTGATTTAATTCTTTCTATTTCCTGTATGGTTAGAACAAAGAATGAGGTGTCATCGAGATCAATGATTCCTTTGACCCTTGCTGACAACTTAGCATCTATCTCATTGAGCCATACCTGTTTGTCTTTCAGCTGGTCTGGATTGGCAAAAATTCCTGGAAGCAACTCAAAAACTTGATCATTGTATTCCTTTTTGCACAAATTGACCTTCCTGTCCATATTGTCTACATCTGCAGCTAATTGCATTAAAACTTTAGCAACATCAGAAGTAGCCTTTATAATGGGATTGGCCCTTGCTTCATCACAGGAAACACACATGAACTCCAAATCTTGCTCCCTAGGCCTCCATCGGTCAAAAATGGGTGTCAAGATGGCCTTATCTCTTCTCAACTCAGTCCATATCTCCATGACTTTTCCTACACTATTGTGAAGGAGTGAAGCATTTATAGTGTCTGCAAAACTGGAGACTGTAGCCTTGATCTTTTCTTCATATTTCCCTGCATAATAGGCCTGAGTTTGCTTAAGACTCTCCAATTCTTGGGGAGTTATTTCTATCATATGAGAGCTGGAGGGTGCAGGGGATGGTGGGAGCTCAATAATGGGGCTAGTAGGTGGAGGTCTTGCAGGAGAAGAGGTGATCATTAATGTTGAAGACTCACCTTGTTGACGTTGTCTTGCTAACTGGCTCTGCAATTTGGCAATGATACTCTCCTTGCCTCTTATTTCCTCCTTGGCACTGTCATAAGCTTTCAAGACTGTTTCCAATTTGAGCTGGAGAGCCTCCTTTTCTTTAGCATCCTTCTCAGCTACTGCAACACTAAATTTGGCAGTCTCCAACACTGTGCTAGCAGCCTCTACTACCCCTGTACTTTCTACTCTCTTGACCATCAATCCGCCAATGTGACTTGTCCCTGTGGTGTCTTTACCCTTCTTGTCCTCATTTCTCTTAAGGGACCACATGACTAGAGCAGCATTGTCTTTACTGAATGTAACCCCTTCCATGGGTTTGGTTTCTTTCCTCACTGCATCCAGCACCAGAGCATCAGGAATATTCCATTCTGACAAAATGAGCACTCCAGCTTGTGCTACTAAATCTCTCCCCTGTTTAGGGGTAATGGTTTTGAATTCTTCCATCATCTCCTGTTTTATTTCTTCCTCCACCGAGACTGGATCTTTATTTGGTTGTTCTGCCTTTCTTGTTTCACATCTAGCATTATATTTATCTATATGTTGTTTCCATATAAACTGCATGAATGCTTCAGATGTTACAAAACTATCATCTGCTAGAAAAGCACTAGTGGCCTTCTTTATCTCAGGATCCCACTCCTGGCCCTTGAGTTCAGTCGAGGTGATGTCCATTTGTGCTTCAGTGGGTTCTTCTGGCATCCCCTCTTCCACTTCATCATATGTATACGCAATCTCCCCCAAACTGCCCAACTGAGAGAGGTATTCAGTTGCTGCTTGTTCATCTCCAATGTGGAGAGGGGATTGGGATGGGGAATATAAGGGTGTATCTGATTGCACTTCCTTCCCCACCCTCTCCTTCTTTGGGCTGTCTTGGATGTCAATGACTTCATGTGCCTTCCTCTTCCCTTTAGATGAAGAGGGTTCCCCTCTTGCAGACACCAACACACTGTAACCTGCTTTCTTATGCAGGGTATAATCACCAGGAGGGATGGCTTTAGTGGGAGCTGATTTCCCCAAAATTATTCTTGCTTTCTCAGGGTTGTTTTTAATTACAGCTTCCCTTTTCTCCTTTATTGTCTACATCACATCCTCAAAACAAATAATCAAAAATTTTATCTTTTCTTCCAATGGGAAGAAGCTAGACAATGGGTCATAGCTAGCATCAAATTGATGCACAAAATCCAGGGCCTTCCTGTAAGCCACCCATTTTTCCTTCCTCAACTCCTGTTCATCTAAATCAAATTCATTCCTGATGAGGTCTTCAGGAAAGTGGAATTGATGGGGCCTACCTCTGCATGCTACTTTCTTCCAGAATACACCATTGTAGAAATCCTCCGGGTTAGCACATCTAGACACTGCAGTGGACAAATGGTAGGGTTTAAGGAAATCCTCAAAACATTTCCAGCCTCCCTTGGTGATCACAAATTGGTGGGCTACTGTAGCTGTCTGGAAAATAGTCCCTTTACCTCAGCCTGTTAACTCTGCCTCTTGCAAGTCACCAATTTGTCTGAGAATCTCAGCTATTCCCACTTTGAGGGGGACCTGGTATGGTAACAAAAATGGGGTGCCCCTGAAACCAAAGACCCTAAACACTGTGGACACTGGATACAAATACATATCACCCCAGTTATGAACAATCTTGACATTCTCTGCAAATTCTTTTGGTCTTAAGAATTCCAGAAGAACCTTGGGGACTCGTGGATTGTCAGAGCAAAGAAGAGTCCTTATCTTGGATGCAAAGTATTTATCAAACTTTAGAAAACTTGCATCCTCTCTATCCCATGACAATACGATACTCCATAATTGTACCGGCATCTTTTCTCCCTCCTTTTCTTTTACCAGGTCCATTCCACTAGCAAAATAATCTCCACCTTTGAAGAGGAAGAGGTGCATCAATAGTGAATACCACCCAAATGGCCTATCCACCTTCCCATTCTTTATCCCCATCAATCCTCCATGGATAGCATCAGCAATATAGGAGGCATAATCAAATGTAATAGCAAGAGAAGGATTCAGAATTTGAACAATCATTAACAGATAATGATTTGGCATATTAGATTCAGCATCCTCTCCTAGAACTTGGCAAAGTGCCCAGTACATCCCTTTTGCCCTTAAGGTAAACATACTTAATGAAAAAGGCTCTTGTGTATTGGGCCCTACAACTGCTAACCCCCCTACTTTCAGAAAAAGTTCTTTGAGAGGCCCATTCCTGAGATGAGTCCTCTGTGCCCTGTATACCTGAGCTAATTGTGTGAAGTTTATAGGCTCCAAGAAATTGGTAAACTCACTAAGCCCAAACGCTTTTCTCAGCTCTTCTGCATTTATCTCCACGAGGGTTTTTCCATTCACATCCCGTATACACCTGGTAACTGAATCATAATTCAATGCCATTTGGGTTAACAAATCTGTATCCATGAACACCCCTGGGACTACCAATCTCCCAACATCTAATTCCCAAATGCTATTTTGAGGAGCAGGAGAATTCCTCATTCCAAAACCGATTTTAAATAACCCCAACCCAGACAGCCCAACCTGTGGGTCTCTTAACCAATTACCCTTATGATATAATCCTTCTCCAATTCTCAGTCGGGGAGCCCTGGGTACTAATTCTTTGGCCTTAGAGGCCTGGTTGGTTGACAGCGTCAACTACTCTAAGAAGTCATCACACACACTTCTTTCAAGATAATCAACTTTACCAGAAAATTCCCTTTTAGGAGCCATTTGCAATACAACCAGATAAATATTACTTCTGAAAATACTTCTGTTATACGAGAACAATTTCACTTATTACAACACAAGAATGGCTGCAAAATAAGAAAAAACCCGATGCTTGCTCGAAGAAATTCGCTCTACAACCAATTCGCCTTCTCTGTATTTGTAAAAGATAACTCTGCGTTTGCCTCCTCTGCAAAAATCCTTTTAAGAGGTATCCTTACTTGGTTGTTAGGAAATCAAATGCTTGTACTCTGGGCCTTAACTGTAACATTGATTCCGCATGCTTCGGCCGTCCCTTCAAAATCGGATTCATACGAGAATTCATATTTTAGCTCCAACAGGTCGCAGTCTTTCTGCAAGTGTCTCTCTGTGAATTTCATTTTGACAGCTTTGTCCTTAGTCTAAGTCCTATCTTTTTATTGGCTACATAATACCACGCGGCATCCGACCATTGGCTTAGAAAATCCCCTCACATTCTATTTTGATACTGGCTGAATGTCGCCCTTTATACTGTGGCGGGCCCGTGTCTTTCTCTTTTTTCCATGTCATCATCATGACACGTGGACGGCCGATATTCATTCTCGCTATTTCGCAGCCTTAAAGGGTGAGCACTTAACCCTCGCGAAATAGCGCGGACCGTTGGATCATCTTTCAAGTTGGTCACCTTTTACTCCTTCAAAAAAGTCCTCAGGAATGGTGGGCCCGCTGTGTCGTGAGTGACATCTGGCATCTAGTCATCCACTGTGCTGATTTGTCGCTCTGTCACTTGCCGGAAGAAGAACCATGGGGGCCCCACTTCAGTCTCGACAGGTCTACCTCAGAAATGGTGGGCCCACGGACACGCCATGGACACCTGGCTCCTTGTCACCTTCGAAGCTGACCTGTCGACTTTTCATTTGTCAAGCATACACTATAGGGACCCACAGCTGCCTTTTAGACCGCGTGTCATCAAGACACATGGACGGTCCAGGTTAACTTTCGCTATTTCGCAGCCTTAAAAGGTGAGCATCTTACTCTCGCGAAATAGCGCGAGCCGTTAGATCTTATCTCAACTTGCTCGGCATTTAAACCCTGTTAGGAGCTTTCAGAAGAGGTGGGTCCACGGACACGCCATAGACACCTGGCACCTTGTCATTCTCGAAGCTGACCTGTCGATTTTTCATTCGTCAGAGAGAGCCACGGGGTTTCCATGAATTGTAAGAGCTGCCCCTGCCAGGTCACCTCCACCTGTGAGCTGACTCATCTTTGGGGCCCACTTTTGAACCTTGATCTCAACATGCTAACTGTGGCGACCTGTGCCACGTGCTGCCCTCTAATACGCCAGAGAAGACCACGTAGAGGGGGCCCCACCTTCTTGACAGCCGCAACCTTCACTTCCTCCGCATGACACATGGATGGCTGATATTAATCCTCGCTATTTCGCAGCCTTAAGAGGTGAGCACTTAGCCTTTGCGAAATAGCGCCAACCGTCGGATCCTTCCCCAAGTTGATCAATGTTTACTGGGCCCGGCACTTTAGAAGGAAATAATAAAAGGTGAAAATTTTTCAAATAATTAACATGACCGCCTAGGTAAATAGCAAGGGGGGACACTTCTTACGACCCCGCGACCCATGACTTAAGTGAAATAAAGTAACGACAGAATAGAAACCAGGGGATTTAAAACAAAAGATAAAGCGTAAAACTTAGAAAAGCCTTAAACCCTCTAGGTTTAGAATAAAGCTGAAGCATTTGGGGCCACATCTTATACAAATTTTTTCAAAAAACCATAGCCATATATGGGGAAAGAACCCAATTTTAAAAACAGTGATAACAGTTATCTAGAAGGTAAGGGTCAAGTCTAAATTAGGATTACCCACTGGATTAAGAGTTAATCCAAGGATAAACCTTTGTGCAAATGATTAAAAGATAATCATGGTCAAAGCATTAAAGGCTTGATGAGACCCTTGGGTTGGATGAAGGTTGAGTCAAAACAAATGTTTTAACCATGTAGGAGGGTTTGGGTTAGCCATTAATGGTTTTTGAAGACTTTGTGGATTAAGTGGTTGAAGGTTGGAAGTTTTTAAAGGTTATCCAAGACTTTGAGACTTTTAGTGGTTGAAGGTTGAAAGCCTTTAATGGTTATCAAAGACTTTTAGGCTTTGAGAAGTGACTTCCCTTTGCTTAGGAATGTGACAATAATTAGGGGATGGATTAGGCTAATTAGGAAGGGGTTAGAAGAATCTAGAAGGGGATTAAATTTTTCAAGTGGATTTGGTGGGTGAGGGAAAATAGGATTTTATTTAAAATAAAAATTCATTTATTTCAATAAATGTGTGCAAGTTGCATTTGTAGGAAAATGCAAGTGGGGTGGGGATAATGATTTAAATAAATGTTTTATTTAATTTATTTAAAAGAGGAAAAGAGGATTTTATTAAATAAATAGATTTTATTTATTTAATTGAATGGAATTTGATTTAATGAATTAATTAAAATAAATTGAATAATTTATTTAATTAATAGAAGAATGTTTAGGGATGAATTAATTAAATATTAATTTAATTAACTGATGGCTAGTGGATTTTTAATCAAATAAATACGAAATATTCATTTAATTAAAATGGACAGATTTATGTGACTACATTTGCCCCTTTTTGAGACAGTGTGGTTTATCGCATCGTTTCAAAGAAAAAAAAACTGGTGTGAAGAAATGCCCCATAAAATGTAAATTTAATGGGTGGTATGCCCCCTCGAGAGATGGACCGAAAAAGTTTCGAAAAATCGGGCGATCTCTCGAAAAAGAATGAAAATTGGCAGGGTGGTAGAAGAGAAGAAGTTAGGTATACTAGTGAAAAATAGAAGAAATCGGGGGAAACATGGAGAAATGGGGGGCTAGGGAAGTTCACGGGGACCACGGCGATGAGCGGGGCGAAGTGACGGTGACGACGAGGGGTATAAATGGGGTAAAAGGGGTGAAAACAGGATCATTTGTGACCGCGACCAGTTGAAAACGAGAGCTCTGATAGTGACATTTGGAGGAGCAAGGAGTAGCTACGATGCCGATTCCGATCACCGAGCATAGATTCGAGCGAGTCCGATGGTTCCAGCGCCCAGAGGACTACGGACCAGCGGTATGCAAATTTGAAAACTTAACTTTCATACATTTTTGATAGGTTTTTAGCTGAGTCCAAGTCAAGTCGGAGCAAGGGCGCTGGAACTCTGGTTTTGGCGCTTTTGCTCCATGAATTAGCGCTATTGTGCCGCAATGGCGCTATTGTGCTCTTGTTTGAGTGCTTTTGCTTTGAATTAGCGCTACTGTGTGCAAGTTTTAGCGCTATTGACTAAGTAGCGTTATTGTGGGGTGAATTGAGCGCTATTGTTGTTAAAGAGCGCTATTGTATAGCTATTTTAGCACGTTTGTAGTTGTAGTGCTTTTGTATAGCTTTTTGAGCACTTTTGCTAGGGTTTGTAGCGCTATTGTGTAAAATAGTGCTTTTGTGGGTAAAATAGCGCTTTTGCCTTAAGATAAAGAGATGCCACAGTGTTGGAAAAAAAAAAATCTCCTGATGCCAATGATTAATGGATGGCGAGGTGAAGTGGGAGTTGTCTTGAACCATAGCAGCCCAATGAAACGTAGGTCATTTGTTAGGATAAATGCTTGTTGAAGTCTAGGTAGCCATGATTGTTTACCCGTTGAGACCCGAAGATACTTGATCAGAGTATCTGATGATAGTCTAGGTTTCAACTTAAGAAAGTTTGAAAACAAAACAATTGATGGTGATTGTGGAATGTCCATGTGCAAGAGGATCTACGCGTGTTGCAGTTACGCGAGCATAATCCTGCGACACAGGGGTTGCGAGACCGCTTGACACAGACGAAGATTGATTGTATTGCATCGACTAGTCTCTACGAGGTGATGCACATGCCCGTGATTCAGATGAATCACGACCTGATCACAGCATTGGTAGAGCGGTGGCACAGTGAGACGTGCACCTTTCATTTGGCACAGGGGGAGATGACTGTGACTTTGGAGGACGTATGGTGCATCCTTCAGATTCTGATTCGAGGGGAGCTGGTCACATATGACAGATCCTGGGGGACTCTTTCGTGTCAGAGGATTTTTGATGAGGACGTGTTCATTGATGATGGCTCGATCGCATGGGAGGATATAGCGGCACTATATGAGCCCCTTCCAGCAGTGTTGTCAGGGATTGTGGCAGTATGCACGGGTTATTCGGGAGAGGTATGCATGGGTTCCAGTGCTACCTTATGATCAGGCACTGGCAGAGTTTCAGACACTGCAGACGAGGCCATGGGATCTACGTCCGAGGGTCGTTGATGCAGGGGTGATAGAGGAGTACACAGTATCGAGCGGTGCACCCGATCCTACGTATATCGGACCCAGCTGAGCCGATCCCAGCGTTTGAGGATGAGAGGGGACGGGGACGAGGACGGAGAGCAGGAGGTCGAGGAGGAGGAGGAGGAGGAGATGGGGGAGGAGGAGGAGATGGAGGTGGCGGAGGAGGAGGTGGTGGTGGGTTGGGGATGCAGAGGCAGCGGAGAGGGTGAGGTGGACTACCTCTTCAGATATCACAGGGACCTTTGATGCAGGGAGGAGTGCAGCTGAGTGGGAGGAGGATGGAGAGAGAGATCCTTATGGATAGAGGAGAGGGGATCACTGGAGAGGGTGGTGCAGGGGAGGGACCTACTGGAGAGGGTGATATAGGTTAGGCAATGATAGACATGGGAGAGGGAGCTACTGGAGATCTGTGGGATCATATGATAGTTCATTTGCAGACCTGGATAGAGAGGTTAGAGGAGGAGGTAGCAGCTAGGGATGTGCAGCTATTTGCACGAGAGTCAGAGCTGACGGTGGTGCTGCAGGAGAGAGATACTGTGGTGGAGAGATTGGCCAAGCTGCAGGAGAGGGTTCGGATTGGAGTAGGAGCACAGGGTCCTACAGGGGAGGTGATGAGGGAGATGCGGCGAGCGCAGGCAGAGATAGAGTATTGGCGGGGCTTATATGAGCAGGTTGTACCAGTTGGCCAGCGAGCTCTCAGCTATTCGCAGACGTGGCAGGCCAGATCTGAGTGATCACAGAGGGTGCAGAGTAGTGGGGGTGTGATGGGTCCTCTACGGAAGGAGAGATCAGGGGATGCAGGAGGGAGTGGGGGTTCGATGAGGCCTCCACGGAGAGATGGATTAGGTGGTGCAGGCACCAATGGGAGAGCAGGTGGCACTGGTGGTGGTGGTATAGCATCTGGCCTGAGCGGCATTTGAGAGAGCATTTTTGCATACATGTATTGTATCATTGTTTATTTATGGACTGTATCTTGGATGGCTCTTGGTAGCCGATTTTGTAGACTTCATTGTACTCTGATATATGAGATGATATATATGAGGAGATCCCATATCGTGATGATATGCATTTGATTATGTATGGATGTTTATGCATGATGATGATTTATTGCTTAGATGGATGTGTGTACATGTATGCATTTTGATGAGATGTTTCCTATATGCATGTTTTTATGATGATTTATGATGTGGGATACTGACATATGAATGTAGGTTTATATATGTATGATGTTTTTGATTTTTGATGCAATGCTTTATGTATGTAATGCCATGATGATGATATATGTTTATAATTTATGAACAGGATTTTGGTGTTTTCGATTTGCAATATAATGATGAGATGATTTATGTGATGATGTTAATGCAATGTTTATGGATGGATATGCATCTAGATATGTTTTCAGATGAATGTAATATGGATAACCAAATGTTTATTTAATAATGTGTTAAATGAATGCAATATGTAAAAATGGATATAAAATGTTATGAACCAATGTTTAAGAAACAAGTGGATTTATGATTCTAAAGGTTTTTAAATATGATTTTAAGTACAAATGTTAATATGATGATATTATAACTGATGGGTTTAATAACTGCATCTTAATGCAATTAAAAAAGAGGATAATGAATGCGATGTGAAATGAATCCTAAAATGAGCATAATAAAATACTTTAATAACTGGATGAATGCAATGTTTTATTTATGAATGTATGCAATGATAAATAATAAAGGATAATGAAATGATGATGGATAATTGACACTATATGAATGCTTAGTAAAGGACTAAATATAATCAAAGACAATTTAATCCTACGAATAAATCAACCTATTTATGATTAATGCAATGATGGAAAATGATTGATGAAAACTTAATGTCCAAAATGAACTATATGCAAAGTTAAAAATGACATGAATGTTTAATGCAAGATATAACTAAACGTTTAATGCAAGATGCAACTAAATATTTCATGCAAGATGCAACTAAATGTGAGGGTGATATGATCATGAGGAATGCAAGGTTTGTAAGACTTTGCGTGATGCATTGATGATGTATCAGAGTACTCGATCGTGATTGTATCCAAGACTAGCTTTATTGGTCATTTTTGCATGTAAATCCTACATATGAATGAATGAATGGATGGGTGATATGCAACGGAATGCAAGATATAAACAGATGAGGCGAAATGATGATCCATAGTGCTCTATTTTCATCATTGAGCTTTAAAATGTTGGAAAAGAATACAAGCATCTTGACATAATGATTCAAGATGACTTGAGTATTTCTTTCATGGATTTTAATATAGCAAGTTAATACAAACGACTTGATATAAGGGTCAAGTCGACCAGAGTATTGCTTGCGGAACAGACAAGGATTATCTCCGTTCATGCATGACTTGGATCATCCTCCTTGATCTTAGGCTGATCAGATCCTGAGACAAGTGCATACCATACTAAGAAAATAAAACCTTTATCCAATTTGGATGAGGAGGAAGCAAAGAATGAGCATTGTACCTGTAAACAACAGTATATACATAAAGAATAAAAGAATATGGATCCTTGGTAATGGTTCATGTCCATATGGTCGAGGTATATGCTGTAGTCAGCAAGCCGTAGTGATCTATGACTGCTTTTGGCATAAGATCACGTAGCTTGGTGAACTTCCCACGTAGACACCATTAGTACATGCCCCAGAACTTCATCGGAAATAATGTGCAAATGATACAAAACAATGCTGAAAGATTCCGATACAGATAAACAAATGAATTACTCACAAATCAACCAAGCATTTGATAGCTTAACAGAATTTTCTTGTCAAAGAAAACGTCACTTTTGTCTTTGTTTTGGTAAGGAAGGATGCATCCTTGTTGAAGACAGTTTGGATTGTTGATGTCGATTGTTTTGGTCGATTGATAAGTGGTCATCGTGTGAGTTTTTGTGTCAATGTTTGTTTTGTATCTGCGTGGATGAATATGTACAAGGTGTTGCCATGTTTTTGTTTTGATTTGCGATGGTTTTTTGATGTTTTTGGATTTTGTGAAACAATTTTGAATGTTTTTGGATTTTGTGAGACATTTTTGAATGTTTTTGGATTTTGTGAGTCATTTTTGAATGTTTTTCCCAATGAATCACCAGTAATGTAGAATCCACTTCCATCAATAGGTTAAAGGCATTGCCCTCAATTTAGACATGACTATATATATATATATATAAAAGTGGGATGCCAGACGCATGAAGTACTTTCTTGGATTACAGATCAAATAACAAGCCATGGTTAGATGGATGGATGTGTGTATGTATGAATGTGATCGCAACGAGCTTGAAAGATACTGGAGCCATTGTCTTTATGAGTGGCGCCTATTTGCCAGGTTTTCGCCATCACACTTACCCAAGGTGCCACCGGAGTGGTTGTTCATCGTTTGGATGCATGATTTTTCTTTACTTTTTTGAATGTTTTTGTATTTTCTTCAGGACATTATTCTGAATGTTTTTGGTATTTTCTGATATGCAGGGGAACCTGATGCCTTGTACAGCTTATGTGTAAAACCATTTGAAGTGCATGCTATTGATTGGATCTGCGAGCGGTTCTCCTTCTGATGTAGCCAACTGATATGCCCCGGACCTGAATACAGTAGTGACAACATATGGGCCGAGCCAGTTTGATTCAAACTTGCCCTGATGTTCTCTGTTTGGTTGGTTGCGAGGATTCTCTCGTAAAACAAGATCACCTACCTCAAATGTACGAGATCTAACTCGGTGATTGTAGCTTCTGCTCATGCGCTGCTGATAGGCTTTGAGATGGTTGTATGCAGCTTGTCGCTTCTCATCAAGTAGCTCCAAGTCCTGAAGACGGGATACTCTGTATGCTTCATCATCGATGAGATTGTGCAAGGAAACCCGTAAGGATGGTATCTCGACCTCAATAGGTAAGATAGCTTCAGCACCATAGACCAATGAATAAGGAGTTGCACCTGTAGGGGTTCGAATGCTAGTTCGATATGCCCATAGCGCTGGATTGAATTGAACATGCCAATCACGACCGGCATCATTGACTGTCTTCTTTAGGATTCACAATATGTTTTTATTGGATGCTTCGGCCTGACCATTGCCTTGTGGGTAATAAGGAGTGGAAAAGCGGTGTTGGATATGAAATTTCTCACAAAGCTCACGGACATCCTAATTTTTGAAAGGAAGACCGTTATCTGTGATGATGGACATGGGCACACCATACCGGCAGATGATGTAGTTGAGGATGAATGAGGCGATCTGCTTGCCGGTAACTTGGGTAAGTGGAATAGCTTCGATCCACTTTGTGAAGTATTCGGTAGCGGTAATGATAAATTTATGGCCGTTGGATGAGGATGGATGAATCTTACCCACAAGGGCAAGGCCCCATTGACAAAAAGGCCATGGTGTCGTGATTGGTTGCAGTTCCTGGGCTGGTGCATGTATCAAGTCTCCATGAACTTGGCATTTCTTGCACTTTCTAACAAAGTAGTAGGAGTCTTTTTCCATAGATGGCCAATAGTATCCAACTCGCATGATTTTCTTGGCTAGTGATGGACCACTTGAGTGAGTCCCGCAAATTCCTTCATGTACCTCTTCCAAAGCCTTTGTTATCTCACCTTGTTCCAGACATCGAAGAAGAGTACCATCAAGACCGCATCGGTATAGGGTTTCAGCAATAATGGTATATCGAGCAGTTTGGCGAATGAAGGTTTTTCGTTGGTTATTTGATTGGTTAGGAGGAAGGGTGTGATCGTGGAGATAGGTGTAGAACTCACCGTACCATGGGGATTCGAAACCGACAAGGCAACATATCAGTTCAGATTCGGGGATATTATAAGCGGGGATCCAAAGCTGTTCTACGAAGAACTCGTAGTGTGTTGAATTCTGTGGAAGATCTAGTAGAGATGCGATGGTAGCCATGGCATCAGCAGCTCGATTCTGATCTCTTGGTATCTGCTCAAAAGTGACAGTAGTAAATGATGTCTTTAGAGTGTCCACCATTTGCTTATATGGCATGAGTTTATCATCCTTGGTCTGATATTCATCGGTTGCCTGCCGAATGACCAGTTGTGAGTCGCCATATACTTGCAATTCTTGTAATTTCCATTGTATGGCGTGCCTGAGTCCTGTGATCAAGGCCTCATACTCTGCTATGTTGTTGGTGCATGGAAATGTGAGCCTGTAAGACTTCGGGATGCTATCACCTTGAGGTGTGATAAACAGAATGCCTGCCCCCGAGCCGTGCTTAGTGTATGAACCATCAAAATATAGTTTCCATGGCCGTGCTTCTGTGATCATGAATATCTCTTCATCTGAAAAATTGGAAATGAGGGGATGATCGCCTATGAGTGGTGCATCGGCCAACTGATCTGCAATAACTTGACCTTTAATAGCTTTACGGTCCACATACTCGATGTCAAATTCACTTAGAATCATTACCCATTTGGCCAAGCGACCTGTCAACGCTGCTTTGCTGAGTAAATACTTGAGTGGATCAATCTTTGCAATGAGTTGTACCTTGTGTGTCAACAGATAGTGCCTTAGTTTAGTGGCTGCTAAGATTACTGCTAGGCAAGCTCGCTCAATAGGTGTGTAATTGAGTTCATAGCCAACTAGTGTGCGAGAGATGTAGTATACATCACACTCTTTGCCTTCTGCATTATGTTGTGCCAATAATACACCTAATGTTGTACTTGTCACTGAGATATAAAGTAACAACGGTCTACTTGGATCTGGTGGCATCAACAATGGTGGATTCATGAGATAGTCTTTAAGCGTCTGAAATGCTTGCTGGCATCGGGCATCCCACTGAAAGCGGATGTTCTTGTGTAGCAGGTGTGTGAATGGGTGACACTTATCAGCCAATTGTGCAATGAATCTTCAGATGGATTGAAGTTGTCCTTGTAATGTCCTTAGCTAACTGATATTCTTTGGAGGTGGCATGTCCATGATTGCCTTAACCTTTGCTGGATCAACCTCAATGCCTTTGCTTGAGACAATGTATCCTAGAAGCTTCCCAGAGGTTACTCCAAAGACACATTTCTTTGGGTTAAGTCGAACATGGTATTGTTTCAGTCTATCAAAGATTTTATCTAAGATGTGGAGATGCCCACCTCTAGTGAGTGATTTTTCTAGTAAGTCATCCACATAATCTTCCATCATAGTATGCATCATGTCATGGAAGATGGTGGTCATTGCTCGTTGATAGGTCGCTCCTGCATTCTTTAGACCAAAAGGCATTACATTCCAGCAGTATGTGCCCCATGGACATGTAAAGGCTATCTTATGTTGATCTTCTAGTGCAATCTTTATCTGATTGTAGCCGGAAAAGCCATCCATGAGTGAAAGCATCGCATGTCCTACTGTTAGATCCACTATGATGTCAATATTTGGTACGGGGAAATCATCCTTAGGATAGGCCTTATTTAGATCTCTGAAATTAGTACAAATGCGGATTCCCCCTTTTTGTTTGCCCACTGGCACAATGTTGGAGATCCATTCTGCATAATCAATTGGTCTAATGAAACCAACATCCAGGAGTTTCTTGAGTTCTGTTTTGACTAGCACTGCAATCTGAGGATGCATCTTATGAAGCTTCTGCTTGACAGGTTTGGCTCCTTCTGCTACTGTGAGATGATGCATAACTAAATCAGGATCAAGCCCAGGCATGTCTGCATATGACCATGCAAAGTTGATCTGACACTGCTGGAAGAACTCTATAAGTTTAGGCTGTTCCTCTGGAGTGAGAAGAGATGCTAGATGTATAATATGAGGATTTTCAGGAGTCCCCACATTGTATTCATTGGTTGCTTCGATAAGAATCGTTGATCATTCCTGTTGTGTACTAGCAGGGAGAATGTCAAACCCTTCATCCTCAGGTGCCTCAGAGAGGTTTTCACCATTGGATACGGTCTTTCTTTTTACTTTTGTCAGATCAAACAGTGCCACAGTGTGGTTTTCACTGGAAGATCCATGTTTTATTGTTATATTTTTGCAGCTGAAGGGTTTGGCATCCGCCTCAAAGTATGTTGCGCTATTAAGGTCAATACATGGAGGATTTGATTGGTTCCATTCGATGAGTTCTGGGTGGATAATGGGCATTACATCATTGATCAGGTTAAGTTCGTTAGAGGTATCAGTGAGGGTTAAGACAGTGTGGTTAAGGTTGTTGATTGTACTCTCCCTATCAGAATTAGGCGTAGGATGAGACGTAGGGTCTGTGGAAGATGTTTCCAGCTTAGGTACCCAAGTGGTCTTTATCTATGCTTCTCCATAAATAGGGATGTCTTTGCGTGGTGGAGGTGGTGATGTGTCTTCCTCATCTGAAGTGTTAAGCTGTACAGAATCAAATTCCCACTCATGTGAGTCAGTCTCTGAATCACTTTCCAGCATCCTATTGCTATACCATACTGGGATGTCGCTGGAGTTGAATACTGCAGGCGTGATTGGTTTATGTACCTTTGTAGTGATCGGTGTTGCATGAATTTTGATGGGGATTAAAGGATTTGTTACTGGAAGTATCGGCAGTGTTGACTTAGTGGCTTCTGTTGGAACGACTGGTGCCATAGATGCTGCTGTGGGTTTCAATACATTTGTTGCTACAAATGGTGTTGCTGATGGGATTACTGGTTCGTTTGATGGAATGAATGACATTGGTGACGGTTGCAGTGGGTTTGTGAGCCTCGATGGGGCAGTGGGGATAGTGCTTGATGGTGCTTTGATAATGAAAGGTGTCCTCTTTGCAGTAGGTGGGCAAAATGGTTTGCTGGGTTGTCCTTTGAATTTGAGTTTAGGAAGGATCTCTTTTTCAAAGCCTAGGCCTGTATTACCTTTGGGCTTGAATTTTGGTAGCAGAGGTTCATGTCGTCCTTGTTTGCAATATCCTAAAGCACTCTGACCATCATACCCCATTCTTTGCATAATGAGGAGGCCTTTACCATACTGTTTCGTAGGAAGTGTAACTTGCGGTTTATCAATGGTGATGGGATCTTTATAGATCCATTCCGCTAGGTCCTCATCTTGTGTCTCTTCCTCTTGACTCTTTCCAAGGATGAAAGGCGTCAAGGCACATGCAGGTGTGTTTAGTGGTTGCTGGAGTAACTGCTGTGGTTTACCATGTGTTCGAGGAGAAGTGGGCATTTGTCCTACACAAAAGAGCTGACTCAAGTTGTATTCTCCGGGACCTTCCTCTGCTACTTTCATTTTAAGTTTTTCTTGCTTTAGTATAGGGGTGTTCAAACTGGCAAGAGAGGTGGGACTTACATATGATGTGGAGGAAATGGCTTCCCTATTATTAGGAACAGTAATCTCTGGTTGATGGTTGATATTATGACAAAAAGCAAAGGGATTTGCATCACCCAAGATTGTAATCTCTGTATCGTTATGTGGGAACTTGATACATTGATGGTAGGTGGATGGAACGGCTTGCATGACATGTATCCAAGGTCTCCCTAATAATAGATTATATGGCAGAGGAAGGTCCAGAACCTGACAGATGATGTGTTTTACCACAGGACCCACTTGGATTGGTAGTACCACAGCTCCTTTGGATGAACGCTCTGCATCATCATAGGCCTTGATGGTGATCTTCTTGCGAGGATCCACTGATTCTATTGCATATCCCAATGCTGTGACCAACTGTAGTGTACAAATGTTTAGGCCTACTCCATTATCTATCAAGACTCGCTTGATCCTATGTTGGTTGATAAAGCCTTCAATGTGTAGCAAAGCATTATGAGGTTGTTGGAAAGAAGAGTTGTCACTTTCAAAAAAAGTGAGACAAGGTGATGACTTTAGATTTCCAACCATGACTTGAAATTGGTCTGTATTCAGGTTTGCAGGGACTGACGCCTCTTGGAGTGCTTGATCCAAGATTGTTTTATGAGATGGCGATAAGCGCAATAGCTCTAAAATGGATATCAGTGCAGGCGTTTTATCTAATTGTTCCACAAGATTGTACTGCTTTGGGACGGAGGTGGTGCCCTGTGGAGCTACCTTGATGGTGACCTTGCCACGACGTGTAACAACATTGCAATTTGAGGTGGGATTTTTGAAGGTTATAGTTGCAACTTGTTCACTGGCATCATATAGATGATTTATAGTGTAGTTATACGCAGCCTGCATATAATCAATGGTATCAGTGCCTCGCTTGGAAGTGGAAGGACCCCTTTGATCTTGTGATGGAAGTGGATTCTTGAACATCAGATGATCATTATTGGTTGTTTTTGGGTCATGTCCTTCAATCTCAATTTCTCCTCGATCAATAAGATCCTGAATGAGATCTTTCAATCGGTGACAATTACTTGTCTTGTGTCCTCTTCCTTGATGGACTCACAGTGTTCAGTATCTCTCCACCATGCTGGTTTGACCTGAGGCTCATAGTTGGATAGTTTAGGTAGAGTGACCAAATTCTGAGAAATGAGTTGTCGTAACACTGTTTCAATGGGTTCCCCTAAGGGAGTGTATGTGCGTTTTTGTTTTTGTGGACGAGGTCTTGGTTCATCATGAGATGTGATGCGACCTTGATTAGGAGGAACATTTGTGTTATTCTGAGGTGGAGGATTTTGCCCTGCAAATCGAACCACAGGTTGTGCATTTTGGATAGTCCGAGCATCCACAACTCCTTCGTTGACAATATTCTTGTTTTTGTTCCAGAAGTTCGGTTTATCACTATTGAAGCGTGGGCGAGGACCATCTTTTGGTTCATTAAATATTTTAATGAGTCCTTTCTTGATGAGTGCCCTTTCACATTTTAAACCCTTGGTGATCATATCGTTAAAGGAGTCTGTGTCTTTGACATCCAGGTGAAATTCCATTTCTTCGTTTAAGTTGGAAATGAAAATTTCCACTAGTTCTCGTTCAGGTAACTGAAGAGAACGTCTGCTAGACATTTGGCGCCATCGTTGCAGGAATACTGAGAATAATTCACCTGGTTTTTGTTTGGTGTTGCATAGATCAGCCATGGTGATGTCGCGTTCAATGTTATAAGAGTAATGAGATAGGAACTTCTGGATGAGTTCCTCAAATGTTCTAATGCCACCTAGTAGTCGGGAAAACCATGATGTGGTTGTTCCTCCCAAACTTTGGGGAAAAAGGTGCATTAGGTATGTGTCTTCATATGCCACTTCAAGACAAGCGGAATGAAATTCTCGGACATGATCACGGGGATCCCCCTTTCCTCTATATTTTTCAAATTTGGGTGTTTCGAATCCTCGTGGAAAGGGCGGCATATAAAGATTCCTATCAAATGGATAGGAACAGATGTCGTTAAGTGAGAATTGATTAGTCTTAACACCACTATGAAGTTGTTGGGCGAGATTCTCGACTTGTTGCCACAACATCTCTATTTCATTTGGAAGAGGAGGTGGTGGGTTACCTCGAGGAATGTTATATCTGATGCGATCTCTACCTCTTTCCTCCTCATGGCGACTTTGTCTTTCTGATGCTTGTCTTAATTGGGCAAGATCAAAGTCAGAGGGGAGTTTGGCTCCTTCTTGAGCGAGTTTTAAAAAGTGAGCATCCGCATTGCTCCTGAGTATTTCATCAAACAGTCTGTTAAAGTGAGGGTTATGCTCAGCCCTTTTGATTGTTGCAGGAGTGGGAGTACTTGGGTTTTCATCATTTATATTTCCTCCAAGTGCTTCTTGAAATTCATTGAGATTTTCGTCTTCTTCTTCCTCAATTTCTATTTCTCGTTGCCTTGACCGTGATCGGGTTTGAGCCATTTTGCTTGCAAGTTTTTGTTGAAGTTGATTGAAGATGATGATGAGTTGTTGTTTAATGAAAGATTGATGATTAGTGGATTGGTGGTATGTAGATCTCTAGCACTTTAAGGTAGATGTAACTAAAATTTCTTCTTTGAATTGCTTGTTTGTTTGAGGAGTTTGGATGTGATAAGGTATAGAGAAATCTGAGATGTGTTACAGATTTTGACTACCTAGCAATGAGAGGATTCACTCATGAACTAGTTTTACCCTGCATAGATGTGTCTCTTAGGATGAGCTTATCCTGGATGTAGAAACAATCTAAAAAGTGATGTGATCTGTTTGATTCAAGCAATATCTAAAAAGGAATCTTGGGACAAGAACCTCTTAATGTTTTGAGAGTTGGGACGGATTGATGATGAAGTGATGATGAATGAGTAAGATGATAGATGAAACGTTTTTAACTTTCAATAAGTGTTATGAATGGGACAAACTCTATCTCTTCCCTTTCGGGTGTTGATGGTATTTCTCGAGCTGTGTTGTAGGTGATGCAGACATTTGGGAAGAAGTTGGGATTAATCTTTCCTCCTTGATTTTTGTGATAACTCAGAGCTCTATATTGCATAAAAGCTTTGCGGTTTGATGATTCCGAATCAAACTCATTTGTTTTACCTTGAAGGTATAGACGCATGCGATGTAGAAAGACTCTATGTGAGACAAAAATTTGTCTATTGAGATAGAAGAATTTCCTCCTTTTGATCAAAGCCTTTGAGCTTAATGGTCTTCTTTTCAAGTTGATATTTTGATGACACTTCTTCTTTTGTAAGATGTGAAGAATGGTCATAATTTTTGACTCTTTGTTGTTTGCACTTTGTTTTTGGTATTTTTGGTTGTTTTTGAGAAATGTTGGATGAATACTTTATTTTTGAAAGTGATTTTCTGATTTTTCTTTGACAAGAAAACAAAGCAAGCACACAAACACAAGAATGTTGCCGAAAAGGCACAAATGAGTTATGGGTCTAGATCAACCCAATCTTTGGACTTGTATATGACCCTTCCTTTAGATGTATTTTAAGGTGTATTTCCAAAGCCTGAAGTCGGCTCAATTTGCACTAGGTCTTTAAAACAAACACACTTCAAACACTTTTTATCCCTAAGGTCAAATGGCCAGTTGTGATAAATTTAGCCCACATCTTGATATTTCTTCGACTTTGGTACTACATACCTTATGAATCCCGCCGTGGCAGGTAAGGATGTGATATACTAAGTCTTGCGTGAGCATAACAAATAGATGATCCCTATGATGGGGGAGTCACCACTTTTATCAAGCCACAAGTGACTTTTCAAAAAGCTATGTTTCTACTCAAGGAAATATGTATGGTGAGTATCTTGGGAGCAAAACCATCTATGCTCTTGCACTAAATTATACCTCAAATATCGTCAATCAATAGAACAGGTGGGCTACTACTTAAAGGTGTTTAGTCATGTTCGATGTTTTTGGACATAAGTTCATTCTGAAGTGACTCACTTAAGAGCCTTGTAACTGGTGGTGGGGCCCATTTGTCCTTTCGGCCAGTTACACTGTAGGAACAGCTATGCCCAAGGCTACAACTTTTGCTCTCACCTGATTTCTATAGCGGCTCAAAGGATTTACCGCTCGAGGTCGTTCCCAAGAGTATCGATCCCTTGGCAGGCCTCTCTTAAAAAAATAAAATTTGAGTGTTACTAACACTTTTCTCTTGCACCTAGGACCACAAGAGCCAAGGGAGAGGATAGTGTGTGTTAGAGGTAGGACCACTCGACTGACCTTTGTGCACAAGCGTGCCAAACACGTAAAACACTTGTTCTTTTTAATCCATCATGTCAAAATGTGGTCTAACTATTTGGAGATGTTGCTCCAACAGGCATGGCGTTCTTTTTAACTTCAAAAGTAATGTGTTGTGTAATCTAGAATTCAAAAATCCTGGTCAACTTAATGGAAAACACGTTTGCTTTGAAGTAAAATTTGTTTTTGCAAAAATCAAAACAAGTGGTTTGTTCTTTTTACTTGCCCAAAATTGAACAGAAGCGCTAATTTTTAATTGCCCAAAATTGAACAGAAGCGCTAATTTTTAATTGCCCAAAATTGAACAGAAGCGCTAATTTTCATAGTAGCGCTAGTCTGCGTTTAAATAGAAGTGCTATTTCACACAGAAACACTGAAAGAACGTCTGAGACAGAGAGGCAAAAGTGCTAGAAGGTTTCCAATAGCGCTAGAAAAAGAGCATAAGCGCTAGAATAATGTCAAAAGCGCTGAAACTTTTGTAATAGCGCTATTGTAGGGACAATAGCGCTGAAAGAAAAAGTGTTGGTAGCGCTAGAACGTGTTCAATAGTGCCGAAGCGCGACTTGTGTGGCACTTTCAACAAGCAAACATGTGAGTTAAAAAAAAAGGATATGTTTTTGGTGTTTGATTCACGTCGGGTTCACCAAATGATGCCCTCCTAAATGGCACAAGGTTAGTCAATGACAAAATAACACAAAAGACACAAAAACCATTAGTGTTAGTCAATCAAAAACTAATCTAAAAAGGCATACCAAGAGAGATATTAAAAGCATGCTAATATATCTAATAAACAAAGCAAAGATTATGAGGCATCTCCAACTGCCTCTTAGCATGGCCTTAGCTTCTTCTCCCTTGTTCCTCTCCTCTCCAAGTTCCAAAATAGTGTAGCTCTCAGCAGCTTTTTGCACTATGGATGCTTATGAAGGATTGAGATTGTAGTATAGCTCTAAATATGAAATAAAAAGCTAATACTAATCTATTGATACTAAAATGATATGTTTTTAACCAAAATGATAAGATGTTAGATTGTTTATGCTAAATGCTCTCTAAAAATGTCTATAGCCTAAATGCATACAAGTTTTCAGGATCTGGATTATGAAGGAATGAGCTCTATTTATAGGAAAAATGGAGCAATGGATGGCCAGGATTGAAGGGTTTAATCAAGGGTCAAGCTTGAAAGTTGGGGATCCATGTGCACAATTTGCACCAATAAAATGGTGACAAGTGTCAACATAGGGTTGGGTTGAAAGAAAGGGGTTGGAGGCATTGAATGTCTTAGAAGACCTCATGGTTATCTAGAAGGTAAGGGTCAAGTCTAAATTAGGATTACCCACTGGATTAAGAGTTAATCCAAGGATAAACCTTTGTGCAAATGATTAAGAGATAATCATGGTCAAAGCATTAAAGGCTTGATGAGACCCTTGGGTTGGATGAAGGTTGAGTCAAAACAAATGTTTTAACCATGTAGGAGGGTTTGGGTTAACCATTAATGGTTTTTGAAGACTTTGTGGATTAAGTGGTTGAAGGTTGGAAGCTTTTAAAGGTTATCCAAGACTTTGAGACTTTTAGTGGTTGAAGGTTGAAAGCCTTTAATGGTTATCAAAGACTTTTAGGCTTTGAGAAGTGACTTCCCTTTGCTTAGGAATGTGACAATAATTAGGGGATGGATTAGGCTAATTAGGAAGGGGTTAGAAGAATCTAGAAGGGGATTAAATTTTGCAAGTGGATTTGGTGGGTGAGGGAAAATAGGATTTTATTTAAAATAAAAATTCATTTATTTCAATAAATGTGTGCAAGTTGCATTTGTAGGAAAATGCAAGTGGGGTGGGGATAATGATTTAAATAAATGTTTTATTTAATTTATTTAAAAGAGGAAAAGAGGATTTTATTAAATAAATAGATTTTATTTATTTAATTGAATGGAATTTGATTTAATGAATTAATTAAAATAAATTGAATAATTTATTTAATTAATAGAAGAATGTTTGGGGATGAATTAATTAAATATTAATTTAATTAACTGATGGCTAGTGGATTTTTAATCAAATAAATACGAAATATTCATTTAATTAAAATGGACAGATTTATGTGACTACAGGTACAAACCTTAATTCATTGATTGCAGAGACTCGGATTGCATAAGCTAGTAGAAGGGTTCTTAACAACTTACTTGTTATATCCTTTTCTTCAATAGTTCCACCTACTCCCTTGATTTGATTGACAATCTCCTTAAGTCTTGTAATGTACTGGGTTATGTTCTCACCTTCATTCATCCTCAAAGATTCAAGTTGTCCTCTTAGACTATCCATTTTTGCTCTTTGAACATGTTCATCTCCACCATACACAGATATGAGCTTGTCCCACATTGCCTTTGCATCATTGCAGCCTTCTAGATCATTAAACTTTGAATCGGTCAATGCAGATGTTATTTCAATCATTACTTAGATATGTTCTTGCTTTTCTTTTATCTCTTCAATTGTCAATGGATAGGTGCTCAGTGTGATGAAATCATTCTCCAGATAATATACAACATATTCTCCAACTCCTGATAGGTGCAGCTTCATCCTTTTTTGCCATGTAGAGAAACTTGACTTGTTCAGCTTCAGTGCATCCCTCTTATACATCTTTGGATCTTTTCCTCAAGTACCTTTAAACCTTTTTTTTTCAGAGTCCAAGGCTCTGATACCAATTGATAGTTCTGATACTTAATGATAAGTATAGATGCCAAAGTAATAAGATGAGAGGGGGGGGGGGGTGAATCATACAACTTTAATCTTCCATAAAAACAACAGATTCAACCTCGGTAACATATACTTCAATAATATAACCAAAACTGTTAAACATGCAAACTCAAAAGCATATAAACATCATAACACTCATAACACCAGATTTAATGTGGAAACCCAAATAGGGAAAAACCACTGTGGGATTTTGGACCCACTAAGAAATATACTCTTCTAGGGTATGCTCGATTAAAAGCAAATCTTGTTAAAGATTACAAACACATTGCTAGATGTGACCCGGTTAAGGGATTTCCCTCAAATCTATTAGGATCTTCACCTTGTTAGAAGTGACCTTGTTAAAGGATTTCAAACACTCAATCAGAATGTCACCTTGCTAGAGGGTTTTACAAATAAGACTGTTAAGTCCACTCGGTTAAGAGATTTTCTGTCACTTTACAAAATAATAGTAATAAAATCTATCTGCAACTTCACATCTAAAATGCTAAAGCATATTCTTATTTGCTCAATACAATATAGACATAGAACTAATCTTGTCCATCTGTTGGGCTCTATACTCTATTATTCAAAACAAGTCTTCAAGCCTCTATGCTCAGTAACCACTATGTAGCATCCCTGTGCATACACTTGCCCGCATACATTGTTTATCAACAGTTCCTTATTTATAAACAATTCACCAACCGCTTAATCTCCTTGATCACATTTCCCATGATCAATCACAGCCATCAGATATTCAAACTTTGACCAGGTTCAATGCATCCTTCAATTTGAAAACGTTTTACCCCACCTTGGAACTTGCATACATTTATTGGAACTTGTGCTAGGCTATTGTTGTTCAATCTGTGCTGTAGATCTTCCTGTCCTTTGCCATAGACTCTTTAACAAATTTCATTCATGGCATACCAATCATTTAATCATAGCCAGCTCATCAGCTTCCTTCATTAAATAATGCTTTTATTCATTCAATGTATTCTGTTATTACTCGGTTGCAACTCGGTAAATACTAAACTTCACTCGGTAGACATTTTGCCTTCATTAACCGATAGCGATAACCTTAGGGTTTACCGACTAGGTTCCTTAGGGTTTACCAACTAGGTTCTTTGCTCAGTAACATAGTATAGTATTAACCTTACAATCAATAACATATGTATGATATCAAAACAATCTAAACATCATGATCTCATCATTGTCTAACTCGTTAATAGTTGCCCATTGAATAACTTATTTCTCCCCTTATTCATCATATTCTTTCTGTGTCTTTTACCGACATCTTTATACTCATCAAATCATACTTCTCAAGATATGGCAACATCATACTGAATTAGAAAATCAATTTCTTGACATCAATGACAAAATAATAATATTAAGACAATAAACATCCTTAATCAGTTATATCCATAATCATCATCAACCTTCTCAATATCCTTATTGAAATGCCAACAATCTCCCCCTTGTCTGTTATAATGCCAACATTATCATTCTACAAAAGTTTCTATTTTTGTACACATAACATTCATGCATGCAGATGATAGCATAGAGGAGGATAGAAAGGTTGTAAGAGAGTATCACTTCTACATAAGTGATGATCGTACTCATTGATTAGAGTTTGTACAAGGATGCTTTAAAGTTTTCTATGATAATTTAAAGGAAAGAAACATACAATACAACCGACACTTATTATGGTCAGATAATTGAATCACACAATTCAAGAATGCAAGGATGTTTTATTGGTTGACAAGGATGCATATGACAAGCGATGTATAATATTTTTAGAATTTCACTGAGGCTGGACATGGTAAGGGAGAGCACGATGGTGTAGGCGCATGTGTAAAAAGAGCCCTAGCTAGAGAAGAATTGAAGTATGAAGGTGGTGCTAAGTTTATAGATGCAGAAACAATTGTGCGATGGTATAACTCTACGATGGGTCCAAGTATTCCAGGTACGTCAATGGTTCGTAAATATTTTTGGTTGATCATTGAATATAATAATGAAAACTATCTATATTGTTGTACAGTTGCAGGATCGAGTGACATGCACTCATTTATGAGTTCAAATGCATGTTCAATAGTATTTTATACGAGATAGATGGTATGTTTTTGCTCTTCATGCATGTATTGTTTGTGGGAAGAATGTGAATCACAAGAGTGGGTTGACAAATGGTCTTGTAGATCATTGGTTCCCATTGATACATATCAAATTCCAAAAGCACTACAATTAAGCCAGATGGAGACATCAGTGGATTTTGACCATGTATCTGACCTAGTGGATTCAGATGATTTTTTGAGTTAATTTTTTTGCAATTATTCTTTTTGGTTCATTTTGTTGTACATCACACTTTATTTTTGGTATTAATTATCACTTTATAAAATGCAGGTCATGTGTATGCAATTGTTGCAGAAGAGAAAAATGAACAAGGAACATATTACTATTTGTGTCATTGTGTTGAGCCTAAAAGAAAATTGACAACCACAATCATTGACGAAGAGGGTATTGAGTACCCAATAGGGTTTGTTGTCGTGATAGGAACATGGCTTACGAGATACCCTATCAAGAATTTTGATGTTTGGTTGTTTGAGGACTTTGAAACACATAGAAATATTCTTCATTTCTCTAACCTTGTTGTTGCAACAAATATTCATTTGATGAAGTATTTTGGTAGACCTCATAACAAGATTTTATGGAAAGTTTGTGAATCTGACCACAAGGCAATACTTGACACAATATGGGTTAGAGCCGATCCTGAAGGCTCACTTGATTGATTCTATGGTTCAGAGTAGAATGATTTTGAGAATTTTGTATATATCATTGACGAATTGTTTTGTATTCATTTTTTGTATTTATAAATGCCCATGAGCTGATTTGTACATGTTTAGGAGCATAATTTTGTATATTTAAATGGCAATGAGTTGATTTGTACATATTTAGATGCCAAATTTTGTATATTAATCTGGCGATGAGCTGAATCGCACATATTGTAATGCCAAATTTTGTATAAAAGCCCATGAGATGATTTGTAAGAAATTTTTTTGTATATTCAAATAGCCAAGAGCTGATTTGACCATATTTAAAGGCAAATTTTTGAATAATATGTCACCATGTTTTGTGACTATTTTTTGTGTCTATGTTTTGTGACTATGTTTTGAGTTTATGTGATGTGATAAGGTTAATCATGACCATTATTGATAAGGTCAATCATGAGAATTCTTGATTCTTGTATAACCATGGATAATTATTTGAGTTATTATCGGGTCATAGGAGTCATAGATCGAGTCTAGATACAATTTGAGCAAAAATTGTCATTATTGTCAAAAAACTTGTCAAACAACTTGTACATCGCGTCGATAGGGTATGAATCTCAATGTTCTGACGCTTTTGGATGCACGAGAGGAGAATGCCTAGAGTAAGCCTGCCCATTCAGACGGGCTTGTGACGTCGGTTTGTGCATAGGACGAACTGAATTAATTCTAGCCTATTTTGCAACTTTGCATTGCATGCAACTGATGGTTTTTGCAGTAGGTGAAAAGATGCTACCAATTGAAAATGGCTCCGTCATAAAAAAACTGAGATAGGCCATTGTAGAGGAGCCTCACGCGAACCCACAAGTTCAAACAAATCGATCATCTATGTCTTAGATTGGAATTGAAAATGGCTCCGAGTCGTCAAAAACTAAGATAGGCCATTGTAGAGGAGCCTCATGCAAACCCACAGGTTCAAATAGATCGATCATATGTGTCCTGGATTGGAAGAAACGGTTCGTCAAAGTTTAACAATTTTTTGGACTCAGGGCACTTGAGAGATCGAGTCGGTAGGGTATGACTCTCGATGTTTCAGCGCTTTGGGATGCATGAGAGGAGAATGCCAAGCATAAACCTACCCACCCGGACGCTCTCATGACATCGGTTTGTGCACAGGATGAACCAAATCAATTCTAGCCTATCTTGCAACTTTGCATTGCATGCAACTGACGATTTTTGTAGTAGGCAAAAAAATGCTACCAATTGAAAAGGGCTCCGCGTCATCAAAAAATGAGATAGGACATTGTAGAGGAGCCTCTCGTGACCCCATAGGTTCAAACGGATTGATCATATGTGTCCTGGATTGGAAGAAACAATCTGTCAAAGTTTGATAATTTTTTGGACTCAGGGCACTTGAGAGATCACGTTGGCAGGGTATGACTCTCGACATTCCGACACTTGGGGATACATGAGAGGAGCATGCCTAGTGTAAACCTACCCACCCAGACGCACTCGTGACATCGGTTTGTGCACAAGATGAACTGAATCAATTCTAGCCTATCTTGCAACTTTGTATTGCATGCAACTGACGGTTTTTGCAGCAGGCAAAAAAATGCTACCAATTGAAAATGGCTCTGAGTCGTCAAAAACTGAGATAGGAAATTGTAGAGGATTCTCACATGACCCCACAGGTTCAAACAGATTGATTATATGTGTCTTGGATTGAAAGAAACAGTTCGTCAAGGTTTGAAATTTTTTTGGACTCAGGGCAATTGAGAGATTGCGCCGGTAGGGTATGACTCTCGACGTTCCAGTGCTTTGGGATGCATGAGAGGAGAATTCCTAGTGTAAACGTGCCCACCCAGATGCGCTCATGATTTCAACTTGTGCACATGACGAACCAAATCAATTCTAGCCTATCTTGCAACTTTGCATTGCATGCAACTGATGGTTTTTGCAGTAGGCAAAAAAATGCTACCAATTAAAAATGGCTCCAAGTCATCAAAAAATGAGATAGGCTATTGTAGAGGAGCCTCACACGACCCCACGGGTTCAAATGGATCAATCATATGTATCATGGATTGGAAGAAATAGTATGTCAAAGTTTGACAATTTTTTGGACTCAGGGTACTTGAGAGATCGCGTCGGTAGGGCATGACTCTCGATGTTCCGGCGCTTTGGGATGTACAAGAGGAGCATGACTGGTATAAACTTGCCCACCCAGAAGCGCTCATGATGTCGGTTTGTGTATACGACGAACCGAATCAATTCTAGCCCATCTTGCAACTTTACATTGCATGCAACTGACGATTTTTACAGCAGGCAAAAAAATGCTACCAATTGAAAATGGCTCTAAATCGTCAAAAATCGAGATAGGTCATTGTAGAGGAGCCTTATGCAACCCCACGGGTTCAAACAGATTGATCATATGTGTCCTGGATTGGAAGAAACAATCCGTCAAAGTTTGACAGTTTTTTGGACTCGGGGCACTTGAGAGATTGCGTCGGTAGGGTATGACTCTCGACGTTCTGATGCTTTGGGATACATGAGAGTAGCATGCCTAGTGTAAATTTGGCCACCCAAACGCACTTGTGATGTCAGTTTGTTCACATGAGAACCAAAATTTGACCATTGCGAGCATGAGGGTGCTCTCGCACCACACACATATTGTTGTTTATATTCATATTGTTGATTACATAGGTAAATATTCATTTAAATTTATAAAAGGGCAACCACCAAATACAAAAAATACACAATAATGAACTGAATACAAGGATTTTTGTAGGGTTAATTTGATATTTTAGAAATTTTATCAAATCATATTCCACGATTGCAATGTTTTATATCATAGATTTTTGTTGTTTATATTCATATTGTTGATTACATAGGAAAATGATCAATTAACTTTACAAAAGGTCAACCACAAAATACCATGAATACACAATAATGAACTCAGTACACATTTATTGGATCAAATATCAACATTTATATATATCAAAAAAAGGCATGTCTGCCAAGTCAATACAAGTATTACAAAAATGTGGCATATGCCATGTCCAAATCGATATACAATAAAAATGTAGAATATATCTACATGTATTGATCATTATATGACCACAACTAACACTATATGATCCTAAACTTGTGGTGGATCATCAAAATCAAGCCTCTTCGATGCAGTACGCGACTCTGTAGATGGCTGCAAAACCACAATTCAAAAGCCAAGTTAGAATTCTTTTGTAGAAAATAGTTCACAATTAACAACATAACTATGCATTTAACTATAATTCCTTTGCAATTGAAATGTAGATTACCTCATCGGCTGATCTTGGAGCTAATGTCTTCGCTCTCCTCTCCTTGTCACTCTTAGGAGTTTTCTTGAAGACAAACTTAAAAGGATCCATGTTATGGCTGAACCGCGAAGGGCACTATTGTAGATTAAATGTACAATTAATACAATGTACTAACATAAATACATCAAAAACACTTAAAAGCTATAGTATAGATAACAATGACGTACTAGTGCCTGAGATGCTTCTCCAATGGACCGAGGATGGCTCACCATCGATGGAGAAATTGTCGCTATTACTTATACAAAAAATGATCAAAGATTAAATATAATTAATATAATGATAAGTATTATAGGTTAAAAATAATTAATGTAATATATCAAACAAAAGTTTACCGGATTCTGAGCTGCTTCTCCAGTGCACAGAGGAGGGATCACCATTGATGAAAGAGCTATGGATATTTCCAGTATGAAAAAATTATAAGATTATAATTTATCACAAGTTCACATGTACACGTGCATATAATCATGAAATCAAGAAAATAAAGTAGAGATACATACCTTCGCCCTCTCTCGATCCACGGGTGAATCAGGCGCATTCAACAAATCCACATAGCTCAATGGCCGTTGTACATGTAAAATAGACAAAAAACATTAATCAATCTACAAACCCCAACTAAGACTTGATTTCAAAAAATTTAAACAATTGTACAACTAAACATGTGTTCAATTACCTTCTTCCCATGTTTTGGTGTCTTCGAGGAATTCTTTTCCTTAGGACGAGGCCTAGACGCGGAGGGGGTACCCTAAAAAAAAAAATTAACATGAGATATTAGTACAGATAATATATTAAACATAATTTTAAAAATCTAAAATGAAATGACTTGCATATTCCATCAAAATAATACATAAAAAAGGTTGTACAAAATATGATACCGTATAGCCTTGTAGGCCAAAATCGATCACTGAGAGCGTGATGTCATCAATTTGGGACATTTGGTCCCCTATCAACACCTACAAACCAAAAATTGGACCAATCATTAAAGATAGTTAGTATATCTTGTAATTCTTTTGAATTCAAAGTGTACTATTCTATTTTAACATGTTACAAAATTTATACCTTAGGCATCGAAGTTGCAGCTGTAGTAACTGTGGGAGGAGCATGGGATACCGCTGCTGCATCCTGAAATGTATATTATTTGTCTCAATTTAAATCGATGTATAAATAAAAATTCATTTGTGTAATTACAAATTTAAAGTGATTGGTAAATAAAATGCTATGAATTCAAATCAACACAACTATGTTTGTTGCTAATGGGGAAACAACATATGCAACAACTCCTCTGTCAGCACCACATCCTCAACCGTGCGGGTCTGACATCTACTTCCCCAAATCGTGCACAAATGAGATGTGGATAAATTTGCAGCAGCCTTGTCATCCGTCCTTGAGCATATCCCCGAGCAACTGACACGCATATGTTGAATGGGCTCTTTGTCGCCACCTAGAGCAACTAATGACTCATCATCCAGTATAAGAGGGTGTGCTAACTGTGTCCCATGCTATATGATGGCACCAATCAATGTTGTGGCCGCCTGAAGAGTTAGTAGCTCCATCTACTCTTTCAACTGTATTGGGACAGCCTAATGCACCTTGGGTTTGGGTGCTAGGGGGCCACGACTCTCCAAGGCTACTCGCCTACTAGCTCTAGGTCTATCTTGGGTAGAGCCACCACCTCTAGCATGGAACTCTCTCATGTCAAAATAGTTTGACCGCACATTGAGGACAAACTCACAGTATACTTTTCTCAAAAAATACAATGGCACCTCATAATTATTACAAGGTAGATCATCAAAGACCATCCACCACCTCTGCCAAAAAAGATTCTTCATTTGCACATTGGTACACCAATGTATGGGAAACCTCTTTGCATTAAGAGGTAACAACTGACCAATTTTAGGATCAACAAAAAGGGCACATATTTGTTGTTTACTAATATTTTTGTTTTTCACTCCCTCATATGATAACCCACCAGCATAGTATTGATGACACCTATTCCTAAAGTTTCCCATTTTGTAATTTGTGTGGAAATGGTTGTGGCACCACTAGCTAATGTTTCTAGGATAGTGGCAAGGGATTTATGATGCTCAAGCTCAGATGTTTTCAATTTATTAATCAGTCTATTTATTTTAGACGTCTTTTTCCCTAATTAATTAATCAATTGCTCTTGTGTTTCAGGTGTACGGTCAAAAGGAGGAACTGGAGGTGTATCTTGTGGGTTTTCTTCGGGGTTTTCAGGAGGTGCATTTTGTTGTTGTTGTTGTGGATTATTAGAATCGGGTTTTTGAAAAAAAAAAAAAAAACCTAATCAAAATAAACAAAATTAAATTCAAAACGTAAAACAAATTGAATAAACGAGAAAGAAAGACAAAAATTAAGAAAAACTAACCTTGATCCATAGCGTCTGGAGGATAAATGAGGCAGCCCATTTGCAGTTTCGTGGAGGAAAAAACGACATGGTCACGAGAAAATAAGACCCAATTTTTTTAAAAAAACTTTTTTTGACAAGTACCGCGTACACAGTTCTTTAGGGCTTATGAGCGCGTATGCGCTCACTTTCCTAAAGATAGTGCATACGTGCTTACTTTTCTAAAGACAGCGCGTATGCACTGACTTTTCTAAAGACAATGCATACACGCTCAGTTTCCTAAAGACAACACGTACGTGCTATTGTTTTTAGGCTCGAGAACAACAAACCTAAGCGCGTACGGGGTGATTTCAAATTTTAGAACCGCGTACATGCTGCTTATTTTTTCATGTTTTTTGGGTGGTGTTCACTTTTATGACCACCATCTTTGTGCACATACCCAAATATCAAAATATAAGAATATAATATATTTTCTTTATGGAGATATTTAATGGAGCTCAAATAAGGTCATGTAATATAAGGTGTGAAATTAGTTATTGTTTAGAATCTACACTTGGAAACATGGCGTATGGAGGCAAATGTGTGAAATGCATAATCTATCATATGCTCACCTTAATTGATGATTTGTATCATATTGGGCCCATGTATATGACAAACATTTCCAAGAGTGTTATCAAACCCTAAGTATTATATAAAACCCCTCCATTTACTTAGACCATATTCAATAAGGTTTAGGTAGAAATATTTATTCTTGAAGAAGCAGACTATAATTTTTGTAGTCAAATGGAAACTACCAAGTCTCACATCTAAAGATTAAATTCCTAACATGGAGGAAAAATCCACTCATGGCTACATTAGGCTCTAGGACTATATTGGGGATAGTTGGGCCATTATATTTTCACACCTTGGTTAATTCTCAAAACTCTTCAATATATATCATTTCATTTCTATGCTTTAGTTTAACTCAATATTTTTCGGAGTTAGTTGACTTTACATTTATTTATATTGTTTAGCTTGGAATGATTATGAACTACATAATATAATTTGAGAAGTGTAGAGTTAATATTTTGGGCTTGTCCTTTGATGAGGTAGGCTCACATAGAGAAATTTTTTTTGTATATATTGAAGCACGTGCCCTTGGAAGTAAGGTTACATGTACCCAATATTGGCTACTCCTAATAGCTCCTACCAATTGCTAGACGCTAACATTTATAGTTCAATATGTGCATTTTCAAGCAATTGTCAAATAGAAAACAATGGGTAGTCTCAATTCTATATCAACTCAATAACAATGGATTATATGTTTCATTCATTAGGAAAAAAATTGAAGTTCGAAATAGCCAAAAGTAACTTTTGGAAGATTTTCATAAGTTTATATTCTTCATAAGTAAATTGCATCCCCTAACTTCTTTTCTCTATGAAAGTCATTGCATAACAAATTAGACTAAAGTCACATCATAGATTGCATGCATTGTTTATTATCTAGAATGTAACTTTCAAAACAAAAAACCAAATAACATAATTAAAAAGTCAAGCATTTAAGTTTTAAAGGTTTAAATTGACAAGATTCAGAATATTCATTAATATGCAAGTTTAAATGTCATAATGAGTTTGGCAACTCGAGAAAATGTCATAGTAAACATACTTTAATATATTATTATTCTTCATATATTTGTCTATCAAATTCTTTTGCAGTTGCTTTTATATGTAACTATTTTGTCTATTATTATATTTCTATAAAATAATCATTATATTCATACATTTATATACTCGACTGTGATAGAGAAGACATGAATACATAAAATACTTTCTTATAATGAAAATCTACTTTTTACACTATTTCATACAATATATATGAAAATGATATTTTTCTATTAAAACAATTTCCTTTCATTAAACAACTTTTTAAAATAAAACCTCACATAAATATAACCAATCATCTAGATCAGAAGACTATGTAACTCTAAAACTGAATTTATTCCCCACTTTGCTTAGGGAGCAACTCCTAGATAGCTTAAAGACCCCTTGAAGATGGCTTATAAAAGAAATCTCTTCCCATTTGATAAAAGTTTCTTTATTTCTCAGCAATACCACTAAATAACTAGTAATTTGACTCTTAAAGTAAAGGGCAGGTATATACGATACCTTAGAAAAGGTAAGGGCATATGAACATATTAATATTATTACACCATTAATTATTAAAGGGCATCTAGACATATTAATAAATTATTAAAATCACCTTACAAGTAAGATTTAAGAACCTTGTGCATAGAGCGCTTCCAAACAATGCATTATTATTTTTTAATCCATATAAAATATTCAGTTTGCACCTAAATCACTTATCATGTACATTTACAAGCCTTTGTCAAGATGTCACTTTACAGTCAAATGAGAATGCAAGAGTAGAATTAAGGTATATAATAGAATTAGTAGCATATTTAAGTTGTTTTAAAAAAATAAAAATTAATGACAGTCTGAAGAATATTTTTTTGGTTTAAATGTTTGCAAATATATTGTAATATATTTAATATAAAAATATATATGTTTTGATTAGTAGAAGTAGGGATTTTAATTATGTAGTTCAATTGTTTTTAATAAAAATTTAAAATTTATTTTAATTCATTTTTAAAAAATTATAGAGTTTTTATAAGGAAAATAGGCAAATATTATTTTGAAATGGTGAAATTTGTATACTTGTGTCATGTCTTATTTTGTTTTATATTTCTCATGAGTTTTGCATTTGTTTTGAAGAGAACATCTAAATGCAATTATATATTGATAAATGGTGCATTCTTGTGTGAAGCTGGGTTAATTTCGCTAGCCATCACCAACCTCTATATACATTTCAATGTATTTATACATATCTTTTTCACATCTACACATTCTTCATCATCAATTACATATATTACCCCATCCATGATTAAACTTTCATTCTATATATCTAATTTTCACTATTCCATCATTGAAGTCTTTTCCGCAAGTGTAAGATAGATCTTAAGTCTATGGACCTAACCCCCAAAATTTTAAAATTATAATTTACGTTTAGTCAACTTCTCTTCATTCCACTAACTATAATGAGCTAACTAAACACACATTTTCATGAATTGTCGGTGTATCTTTGTACTTAAAGGTATATGTTACATTCATTTCACATCCTCTCACATTTAGACACCCTCTCTCATCCTAAGGAGCAACTATTCAATTTTTTTTGGAATTGGTGCACTAATAATTAAAATATACATATTCACCCAAGGAGCATTTGCACACTTGAAGTTTGTTGTTTTCGATCATTGGCATGACTGTAAATCTATTTTTTCAATGTTGAATTCAATATGAATCCAATCACATAGATTAGATGCATAAAAAACATATGAATGTTAAAAAAATCCAAATAAATTGAATTGATTGAAGACAAAGTGTAAATATTAAATCTAAAAAGACAACAAAAAATACCATTTTGAAACAAAAGACAATTCAAATCCCAAAATCTTTTCTAATAATATACATTCTTTGACCACAATAATTCTATTCACTTTATCTTTAATTTTTTTAAATAATATTTAATTTAAAAATACATATACACTAAAGAATTATAACTCAATTAATTGAAAAAGATGAAGAACATATATCAAAAAAAATAAAAAAATTTACACTTGTATCGAGGTTACAGTCTAAAATATTGGACAAAATATTCCCCATGAAAGCAGGCGTGAAGAAAAGTGAAAGCAATGACAAGGAAGCTTCAACCAAGTTTACAACTACTTTCTCTCTTTACAAAGAAACCCTCGAAACATATATTCCATTCCCAATAAAGTTCTTCTGTGGCCTTTTTCTTCCCACTTGCTAAGCAATTCCCAGTGCTCAATCAACATCTTTTTAAGCACAGTTTGTGAGAGATATTAATCACACCTGCTTTCCTCTGTGATTAGCCCTCAGAAATCTGCTTGAATTCATTGCTTTTCTCAAGTTGCAGAGATGGTGTCTGATAACATAAGAAACTCTGTTGTTTTTTATGCATCTCTCTTCTCTCTGTGTTGGCAAAATATTGTATCCTTAGCCCTCACTTTTCTTCAGCGATTCTGCTGTGCTTTTGCCATCCAGATCTTTAAAACTGGAATTTTTAGCTTTAGCAGTGGAGAAGGCTTAAAATTCATACCAGATGAGCCAAGCCCAACTTGTGCATCCATAATTGATGAGGTGGGTGATACTTCTGAGAGTGAAAAATTGTTGCAGAACATCAAAAAATGGGATCTTGCTAGAATTTTTCATGTTTTGGACAGCAATAGGGATGGCATGGTGAGCACAGATGACATACAAGGTCTGCTACAAAAGCTTGGTCTACAGTACTATTGTGATGATGGTCTGAAAATCATGACAAATTTTCCGGAGCATTTGAGCTTCGATGAATTCTGCAGAGTTTGTGTGAGTTTGGTAGAAGATTTTGAATGTGCAGAGGGGGTGAAGCAGGTGTCTGAGAAAGAGGAGTTGAAGGAAGCATTCTGTGTTTTTGACAAAAATGATGATGGTTTTATCACCCCACCTGAGCTTCAAAATGCCTTACTCAATCTGGGTTTCAGAGAAGCAAATGAGTTGGAAAATTGTGATGCAATGATAGCTAAATTTGACAGAAATTGTGATGGTAAAATAGATTTTGAGGAGTTTGAGAATATGATGACAATTGTAAACTGAGTTCACAAGAAATTTGGATTTTTTTTATATGTCAATATGTTTTCACAGTTTGGGAATTTAAATGGATGTATATGACTACTTATTGGTGTAGAAGAGAAGTGAACTTTTTATAATTGCAATGGTGAATTTGTTATTATTATTTTAATATTGATAATTGCAATGGTGAATTTTTTTTTTTTTTTAAAATTAATTTTGTTTTTATTTTCCTATACAAAAATCTTCAGCAACAGTAATTTGTATCAAGGAATTATAGAATCCTTTCGGTTTTCATAAGATTGATTAATAATGCAGTTAAGGACGTGTTAATATTCAATCATAATAACTCGAGCTTCCTTTCCAGTTCTTCAATCCCACTCTTTTCCAGCGCATGGGCAGAGAAACATTAAAATAAGTGAATTTTTTTTACTTCAATTCTGATTTTGTATATGAATATTTTTTTTAAGTAAATAGATAAGAATTATTGAATTTAGTGTTCATTTAAGAATTCGAGAGTTACATTTGGTTTCATTTAACAAATGTTTATTTAGAAAGATATTATTAATAGTATGTTTATTTTATTAAATAATAATAAATTGATATGTAAATGAGTGTCAAAATTTATGGTGGGAAGTTTTTATTAACACATTCACATTATTATAATTCATCTATTGTTTTTGATTAATAAAGCAGTGAGAACAAGGGCACTGACCCTTTACATAGCAAAACTATTAAAAATCATAGTGCAGAAACAACACTATAACAATAATTAATAGCAACTATTAGCAAAAAGGAACCAAGTCTTTAGAAATTAGAAACAACAACAGAAAACAAAAAACAAACTATAGGGGCACCCCAGTGACATCCATAGCATTGTTCCATCTATTGGACATAAACTTGTAGAGGTCCCTAGCCTCTTGCTTGTCCTCCTCAGTGTCCGCAAAACGTTTCCTCAGTAGAGAGAGGGTGAGCGCAAAGCTATGTAAAACCTGCACATGGAATTTGTTAAGGCCCACCATTTGGGCTTTCCAAGCCTCCATCTTTTTCTTGAGCCGGTTGACATCCTCCTTGATAGTCTGCAGATCAAGCACAGGGCTGAGGTTTCCAGTTCTCTACGTGATGTCCAACACATCTATGCTCAACTTTTCCATTTGTTGGAGAGTAGGGACATCCTGGGGGTTCTCAGTAGCCATGCCATTTGTAGTCTCTTTGGTCTCTTTGGGCACACCACCAGCAAGGGAGTTATCACTATCATTAACTAGGCCCATCAGAGGGATAGAATGCATCACTTGTTCAACCATTTTTAATTCCGGGTCCAAATTACCAGATTCTAAGGCTTTGCTATCAAAGATTTCCACGCCCATAAGACCCTCAGTGCTCGTGTTCATAGGGGTTGTATCCTTAATATCAATGGGGTCCTAGGTTTGCATTTCAGAGATACTCATGTCAGCGGTACCAATAGTGGTCAGAACCATGGGGTCCCCAGTTGTATTCACATCCACAACATCCCCATCAGGGCCCCCCATAGTGGTATTAGGGCCCTCTTCCTCCTTGTCCCCAATGGGGTCCTCCTCAGAGTCCAGATTCTTAATCACCGGGGTTTTCTTTTTGCGACTTTTGGAAGCAAGTCTGGAGGATCTCCTTTTAACCTCAGAATCAGGGGAAGGATTGTCATTCTCAACATCCTCAAAGGAAGAATTGTCATCAAAGACAACACATTTGTGTTTAGCGGGGGTTTTGTCTTTGCCCTTGGACAGGGAGAAAGAAACACTGGGAGAGGCAGATAGAGTAAAACTAGGGGAGACTGTTGATAAGGAAACAGCCGAGGCATAAGCAGGCAGGGACATGGTGGCTGTTGTAAAGCCCTCATGGGAATATTGGAAGAATCTAGGGAAATTCGTAGACAGGGCCGCAAGCTGCTGAGGAGTCGGCATGGGGGGCTGAGAGAGCGAAAGATTCTGGGGGGGGCAGAGGGCCTCATGGAATTTATATAACCTGTAAATGAGGCCTTGGTAGAGGAGGTAGGGTGGCTTATCCCCATGCTTGGGGTCCATGGTGTCTTTAACAGAACTCTCTATAGAGTGTAGTAAATAAAATGGAAGACAAAGCAAATCATTGTTGTGGAAGTGATTGAGGAGGGGCAAATGATAGTAGTAGAATACCTTATGCCTGCCTTCGAGAGTGAAGTACTCCATGATCATGAGGCAGATCATGTTCCATGGGTGCTTGAGCTCCTCCCGAGCAAACCCACCTTGCAGCTTGATGGGTTCTTCGCGCTTACGGAAGAACCGTGGGTATGTACACAAGGATGGTGGTCAGAAAAGTGGACACCACCCAAAAAAAATATGGAAAAACAACTAACGCGTACACGATTCTAAAATTTGAAATGACCGCATACGAGCTTAGGTTTGTTTTTTCCTAAGCTTAGAGAAGGTAGCATGTACGCACTGCTTTTAGGGAAAGTAGCGCATACGCGCTACCTCTAGGAAAATGAGCACGTACACGCTACTTATAGGAAAATGAGTGTGTACGCGCTAATAATCCCAAAAGAACCGTGTATGCAGTGCCTGTCAAAAAAAGTTTTTAAAAAAAAACTAGGTCTTATTTTCTCGTGAATAGCGTGTTTTTAATTTGTTTTTTCTTCATTTTCTCTCCTAAACCATGAACAGGGTGCTAGATTTCTCCTCCAGACACTATGGATCAAGGTTAGTTTTTGTTTATTTTTGTCTTTCTTTCTCGTTTGTTCAATTTGTTTTACATTTTGAAAAAAATTTCATTAATTTTGATTAGGGTTTTTCTTTTTTTTTGTTTCAAAAACCAGATTCTTCTAATCCACAACAAGAACAACCAAATGCACCTCCTGAAAACCCACAAGATACACCCCCAATTCCTCCTTTTGACCGCACACCTGAAACACAAGAGCAATTAATTAATCAGTTAGGACAAAATACGTCTAAAATCAATAGACTAATTGTTAAATTGAAAACATCTGAACTTGAACATCATCAATCCCTCGCCACTAGCCTAGAAACATTAGCTAGTTGTGCCATAATTGTTTCCACACAAATTACCAAATGGGGAAGCTTTAAGGATAGGTGTCGTCAATTCTATGCCGATGGGTTATCATACGAGGGAGTAAAAAACAAAAATATTAGTAAACAACAAATATGTGCCCTTTTCGTTGATCCCAAAACTGGCTAGTTATTACCTCTTAATGCAAAGAGGTTTCCCATACATTGGTGTACCAATGTGCAGATGAAGAATCTATTTTGGCAGAGGTGGTAGATGGTCTTTGATGATCCACCTTGTAATAATTATGAGGTGCCATTATATTTTTTGAGAAAAGTATATTGTGAGTTTGTGCTCAATGTGCGCCCAAACTATTTTGACATGAGAGAGTTCCATGGTAGAGGTGGTGGCTCTACCCAAGATAGACCTGGAGCCCGTAGGCGATTACCCATGGAGAGTCGCCGCCCCTTAGCACCCAAACCCAAGGTGCATCAGGTTGTCCCAGTAGAGCTGAAAGAGTTGATGGAGCTACAGACTCTTCAAGCAGCCACATCGTTGACTGGTGCCATCATCCAACATGAGATGTCGTTAGCACACCCTATTGTATTGGATAATGAGCCATTAGTTGCTCCAGGTGGTGATAGAGAGCCCATTCAACATATGTGTGTCAGTTGCTCAGGGATATGCTTGGGGATAGTTAATGCAACCGGTGCAGATGGATCCACATCTCATCCGTGCACGATTTGCGGGAGTAGATGTCAGGCCCACACGGCTGAGGATTTCGCGCTGACAGATGAGTTGATGGACATTGTGTTTGCCTATGAGCAACAGACACATGCGTGTTGGTTTGAATTCATAGCATTTTATTTATTAGTCACTTTAAATTTGTAATTACATAAATGAATTTTCATTTATACATCGATTTAAATTGAGAAAAATAATATGCATTTCAAGATGCAGTATCGGTATCCCATACTCCTCCCCCAGTTACTACAGCTGCAACTTCGATGCCTGAGGTATAAATTTTGTAACATGTTAAAATAGAATAGTACATTTTGAATTCAAAAAAATACAAGATATACTAACTATCTTTAATGCTTGGTCCAATTTTTGGTTTATAGGTGTTGACAAGGGACCAAATGTCCTAGATTGATGACATCATACTCTTAGCGATCGATTTTGGCCTACAAGGCTATACGGTATCATATTTTGTACAACCCTTTTTATGTATTGTTTTGATGGAATGTGCAAGTCATTTCATTTTAATTTATTATCTGTACTAATATCTCATGTTAATTTTATTTTTTTAGGGTACCCCCTCCGCGTCTAGGGCTCATCCTAAGAAAAAGAATTCATCGAAGACACTAAAACGTGGGAAGAAGGTAATTGAACACATTTTTAGTTGTACAATTGTTTGAAAATGTTGAAATCAAGTATTAGTTGGGGTTTGTAGACTGATTAGTGTTTTTTGTCTATTTTACATGTATAGCGGCCATTGAGCTATGTGGATTTGTTGAATGCACTCGATTCACCTGTGGATCAAGAGAGGGCGGAGGTATGCATCTCTACTTTATTTTCTTGATTTCATGATTATATGCATGTGTACATGTGATATTGTGATATATTATAATCATATAATTTTTTCATACAGGAAATATCCATACCTATTTCATCAATGGTGAACCCTCCTTCGTGCATTGGAGAAGCATCTCAGGATCCGATACACTTGTTTGATATGTAAAATTAATTGTTTTTAACCTACAATACTTATCATTATATAAATTGTATTTAATCTTTGAACATTTTTTGTGTAGGTAATAGCGACAGTTTCTCCATCGATGGTGAGCCATCCTCAGTCCATTGGAGAAGCATCTCAGGCACACGTACGCCATTGTTCTCTATATTATAGCTTTTAAGTGTTTTTGATATATTTATGTTAGTACATTGTATTAATTGTACATTTAATCTACAACAGACCCCTTCGCGGTACGACCATAACGTGGATCCATTTAGGTATGTCTTCAAGAAAACTCCTAAGACTAACAAGGAGAGGAGAGCGAAGACATTAGCTCCTAGAGTAGTCGATGAGGTAATCTACATTTTAATTGCAAAGGAATTATAATTAAATGCATAGTTATGTTGGTAATTGTGAACTATTTTCTACAAAAGAATTCAAACTTGGCTTTTGAATTGTGGTTTTGCAGCCATCTACAGAGTCACATACTGCATCGAAGAGGCTTGATTTTGATGATCCACTACAAGTTTAGGATCATATAGTATTAGTTTTGGTCATATAATGACCAATACATGTAGATATATTCTACATTTTTATTTTATATCGATTTGGACATGGCATATGCCACATTTTTGTAATACTTGTATTGACTTGGTAGACATGCCCTATATATATATATATATATATATATATATATATATATATATATATATATATATATATATATATATATATATATATATATATATATATATATATATGTTGATATTCAATCCAATAAATGTGTATTGATTTCACTATTTTGTATTTGTTGTATTTATGGTTGTCCTTTTATAAATTTAATATTATTTGCCTATGTAATCAGCAATATGAATATAAACAACAAAAATATATGATATAAAATATTACAATCGTGGAATATGATTTGATAAAATTTCTAAAATGTTGAATTAACCCTACAAAACTCCTTGTATTCAGTTCATTATTGTGTATTCGTTGTATTTGGTGGCTACCCTTTTATAAATTTAAATGAATATTTGCATATGTAATCAACAATATGAATATAAACAACAATATGTGTTTGGTGCGAGAGCACCCTCACACTCGCAATGATCAAATTTTGTTCATTGTGTGCACAAACCAACATCACGAGTGTGTCCAGGTGGGCAATTTTATGCCAAGCATGCCCCTTTCATGCATCCCAAAGCATCGTAATATCGAGAGTCATACCATACCAGTGCGATCTCTCAAGTGCCCTGAGTCCAAAAAATTGTCAAAATTTGACGGTCTGTTTCTTCAAATCCAGGACACATATGGCCGATCCCTTTGAACCCATGGGTTCACGTGAGGCTCCTCTACAATGGCCTATCTCAGTTTTTGATGACTCGAAGATATTTTCAATTGGTAGCATTTTTTCACCTACTGCAAAAACCATCAGTTGCATGAAATGCAAAGTTGCAAGATTAGCTATAATTGATTCAGCTCATTGTGTGCACAAACTGACATCGCGAGCGCGTCTGGGTGGAAGTTTTACACTAGGCGTGCCCCTGTCGTGCATCCCAAATCATCGGAACTTCGAGAGTCATACCGTACTGGGGCGATCTCTTAAGTGCCCTGAGTCCAAACAATTGTCAAAATTTGACAGACTATTTCTTCAAATCCAGGACACATATGGTCAATCCATTTGAACCTATGGGGTCACGTGAGGCTCATCTACAGTGGCCTATCTCAGTTTTTGACGATCGAAGCCATTTTCAATTGGTAGCATTTTTTCGCCTGCTGCAAAAATCGTTAGTTGCATGCAATGCAAAGTTGCAAGATTGGCTAGAATTGATTTGGTTCATCGTGTGCACAAACCGATGTCACGAGCAGGTTTGGGTGGGCAGGTTTACGCTATGAATTCCCCTGTCATGCATCCCAAAGCACTGGAACGTCGAGAGTCATATCGTACCGGGGCGATCTCTCAAGTGCCATGAATCCAAAAAATTGTCAAAATTTGACGGACTGTTTCTTCCAATCCAAGACACATATGGTTGATCCGTTTGAACCTATGGGGTCACGTGAGGTTCCTATACAATGGAATATCTCTATTTTTGATGAAATGGAGCCATTTTCAATTGGTATTATTTTTTTGCCTACTGCAAAAACTGTCAGTTGCATGCAATGCAAAGTTGCAGGATTGGCTAGAATTGATTCGGTTCGTCGTGTGCATAATCCGACATCACGAGTGTGTCCAGGTGGGAAATTTTATGCTATGCATGCTCCTCTCATGCATCCCAAAGTGCTGGAACATCGAGAGTCATACCGTACCGGGGTGATCTCTCAAGTGCCCTGAGTCCAAAAAATTATCAAAATTTGATGGACTGTTTCTTCAAATCCAGGATACATATGGTTGATCCATTTGAACCTCTGGGGTCGTGTGAGGCTCCTCTACAACTTCCTATCTCGGTTTTTGATGACTTGGAGCCATTTTCAATTGGTAGCATTTTTTCACCTACTGCAAAATTGTCAGTTGAATGCAATGCAAAGTTGCAGGATTGGCTAGAATTGATTTGGTTCATCGTGTGCCTAAACCGACATCACGAGTGCGTTCGGGTGGGTATTTTTATGCTAGGAATGCCCCTGTCGTGCATCCCAAAGCACCAGAACGTTGAGAGTCATACCCTACCGACGCAATGTAGAAGTTGCTTAACAACTTTTTTGACAACAATGACAATTTTTTCTCAAATTGTATCTAGTCTCAATCTATGACCCCTATTACCCGATAATGACTCAAATAATTCTCCATGATTATATAAGAATCAAGAATGCTCATGATTGACCAGGGACACATCACATATACTCAAAACATAGTCACAAAACATTGACACACAAACAGTCACAAAACATTGTCACATATTATTAAAAAATTTGCCTCTAAATATGGTCAAATCGGCTCTTGGCTATTTGATTATACAAAAAAATGTCTTACAAATCATCTCATGGGCTTTTATACAAAATTTGGCATTACAATATGTATGATTCAGCTCATCGCCATTTTAATATACAAAATTTGGCATGTACATATGTACAAATCAGCTCATTGTCATTTAAATATACAAAATTATGCCCCTAAACATGTAAAAATCAGCTCATGGGCATTTATCTATACAAAAAATGAATTTTGTATAATTCGTCGACGATTTATACAAAATTCTCAAAATCATTCTACTCTAAACTGTAGAATCAATCAAGTGAGCCTTCAGGATCGGCTCTAACCCGTATTGTGTCAAATATTGCCTCGTGGTCAAATTCACAAACTTTCCATAAGATCTTGTTATGAGGTCTACCATGATACTTCATCAAATGAATATTTGTTGCAACAACAAGGTTAGAGAAATGAAGAATATGTCTATGTGTTTCAAAGTCCTCGAACAACCAAACATCAGAATTCTTGATAGGGTATCTTCGAAGCCATGATCCTGTCACGACAATAGACCCTATTGGGTACTCAATACCCTCTCTGTCAATGATTGTGGTTGTCAATTTTCTTTTTGGCTCAACACAATGACACAAATAGTAATATGTTCCTTCTTCATTGTTCTCTTCTGCAACAACTTCATACACATGACCTGCATTTTATAAAGTGTTAATTAATACTAAAAATAAAGTATGATGTACAACAAAATGAACCAAAAAGAATACTTGCAAAAAAATTAACTCAAAAAATCACCTAAATCCACTAGGTCGGATACATGGTCAAAATTCACTGATGTCTCCATCTGGCTCAATTGTAGTGCTTTGGGAATTTTATATGAATCAATGGGAACCAACGGTCTACAAGACCATTTGTCAACCCGTGCTTGTGATTCACATTCTTCCCACAAACAATACATGCATGACGAGCAAAAACATACCATCTGTCTTGTATAAATTACCAGTGAACTTGAATTTGAACTCATAAATGAGTGCATGTCACTCAATCCTGCAACTGTACAACAATCTAGATAGTTTTCAATGTTAGATTCAGTGATCAACCAAAAATATCTATGAACCATTGACATACCTGGATTACCTGGACCCATCATAGACTTACACCATCGCACAATTGTTTCTGCATCTATCAACTCAGCACCACCTTCGTACTTCAAATCTTCTCTAACTAGGGCTCTTTTCACACATGCTCATGCACCATCATGCTCTCCCTTACCATGTCCAGCCTCAGTGAAATTCCAAAAATGTTGTACCTCGCTTGTCATATGCATCCTTGTCAACCAATAAAACATCCTTGCATTCTTGAATTGTGTGGTGCAATTATCTAACCATATTAAGTGTCAGTTGTATTGTATGTTCCTTTCCCTTAAACTCTCATAGAAAAATTTAAAGCATCCTTGTACAAACTTCGATGAATGAGTATGATCATCACTTATGTAGAAGTGATACTATTTTACAACCTTTCTATCCTCTGTGTTATCATCTGCATGCATGAATGCTATGTGTACAAAAATAGAAACTTGTGTAGAGTGATAATACATAGATTGCACTTCATTTTGAAGTTGTAGTATATAATTTTCAGCGAAATCAACGATAGAGACAATGGTGCCAAGAGAAAATGTGTCCTTACATAACTTGAATTGCTCATCTAACCATCAAGCTCTATGTGTATGCATTATATACTCATAAGCTAGTTTCTCTTGAAACATTTTCATCAATTTAGCTACACATATATCATTTTTCACTAGCTCACATCTCTTCAAATATTTTCCATCTTTAACTCCATATGTGACTGTCTTGTATTTTTTGAAAGAAACTAGTTTCGTACCAATTTCATGTGTGCTCTCCAAATGTACACATCTTGGTAAACATTGCAAACCACCACATATAGCACAAGAAGATTCCAAACAAGGCATCTTATAATAAATGCAACCATCATGTCTATTACATAGCACACTTGAAATAAATTCTCTTACCGACTTAGGAGGTGCTTGTATATTGCATTCTTGCAAAACATCGTTAGTGTGCAAAGTAGAACAAAAATAACGAAAAATATCATACTGCATGGAAAATTTAATATGCATCCGACAACAACATGTGGTGCGTACATGATTAATCTTAATATAAAAAGGTTTTGCCATTTCAAAAAATCTTTGAGAAATTCTTATTTGAGGAAACTTTTGAAGGAATCTTTCATAAAATTTAGTTTGAGTCATATCCAAATAGTGTTTGGCATGTGGCTCATGATTTGTAGACCCAATTCGCCTTCTAGCAACATCTCTTTGGTTGGGCGAAACTCTTGTGTTGTCATGCCAAAATTTTTCAATTAATGTTCTTAGTGCATCAACAACAACCTTGTCTTTGCGTGGTAGTCTACCCGAGAATGCCCAAAGAGAATTATTGTTAGGTTCCTCTATTTTTTCCCGCCTCTTTAGTTGTTTACTTAATGTTGATCTACTAACATTTAATGACTTACTTGTTTTGTTAATCAAACGATCTTTTTTTATTTTCTTTCTCATTATGGTTGATGTAATGACATGTCGAGTAGCATTAGAATCTTTAGTGCGTGATTTTGAACCAATAGCTTGATATGCATCAAATAGATTTCTCACAATAGCTCTTTCACTGTTACTTTCAGATGTTCTTAGGCCTAGAATTTTCATTGTCTCTCTAAAATTCAAATTTTTAATCATTTGAACAATTAATTGACATCTTGCGATTTGATTTAAGTTTTCAAAATAGTTTTGCCATATTCTTATAGCCATTCTCCTACAAGTTCATTCATTCATTTTATTGGGCATTGGCTTCAATATATTCTCATCAATTTCAATTAGATACTTTGGTTTCCTACGAATGATTCTAGGAGGTGTTAACATCAGTGAATTATGTACATTCAATTCATCAAATAGAGAAGGTGTATGTTCATCATTTAATTGGTTATTCAAAGCGGTATCTTCTTCAATTGCATTAGGTTCATACGGTAAATCAAATGTCTCTTCTTCAATTGCATTAGGTGCATTATGTTCATTTGGTAAATCAAATTGAGATGTTGAGGATGACATAACTTCTTCTCCCATTGTTCTTATGTCATGTAATTTCTTCATACGTTGCCTTTATCTTTCCTTTTCAACCTCTCGTTGTTCCATCATTCCTCGCTTGTTCTTTCCCATGGTTGATATCAGTTGTCCTAAATAAAATCATATTACATATATATGTAAACAAAGTTCATAAACAAACAATTAACCATAAATATGCATCTTATCACTATTTTTTGGAATCAAACTATTAAACAATCACAATACTATTGACAAAACTAATAAGAACAATAATTCAATTATTTGAAATCATGCAAAAACAAAAAATTCACTTACTTCTATGTATAAAACAATGATAGAAGTGCAGACACAGTTCCAGTGGGGCCTTCAACGACCTCAAAAACTTCTTTTGAGGCCGTTGAGGCTCTTGGGAAACTAAAACTATGTCTATGTACCGTGTACGCGCTCCTAAGCCTAAAATTGTTATCGCAAGGTAGCAAATAATGGGCCTAGTACCTCGTACGTGCTTACAAGTAATGTGTACCGCACACGTGCTCCTACGCCTTAAAAAAGTTATGGCAGGGTAGTGAACTAATAGGTTCAGTATCCCGTACGTGCTATTGGTAGTAGAAAAAATGTGAATGAAAAGGGAGGGAGGGAGAGAGAGAGAGAGAGGGAGAGGGGGGAGAGTAGGGGGGAGGGAGAGAGGAGGGGGGGCAGAAGGGAAGGAGGGAGAGAGGGAGAGAAGAAGGAGTGGGGAGGGAGAGGAGAGGAGGAGGGAGGGAAAGGAAGAGAGAGAGAGGGGGAAGGAGGCAGAGGGAGAGAGAGGGAGAGAGGTAGAGGGAGGGAGAGAGGGAGAGAAGAGGGGGGGAGGGAGGGAGAGAAGAAGGGGTATGGAGAGAGAGAGAGAGAGAGAGAGAGAGAGAGAGAGAGAGAGAGAGGAGGGGGGAGGGAAGGTAGAGAGAGGGAGGGAGAGAGGGAGAGAAGAGGGGGAGGGACGGAGAGAAGAAGGGATAGGGAGGAAGGGAGAGGGAGAGTAGGGGGGAGGGAGAGAGAAGGAGGGAGAGGAGGGAGAGGGAGAGAGGGAGAGAGAGAGAGGGGGGGGAGGGAGGGAGAGGTAGAGAGAGAAAGAGAGAGGGGGGAGAGGGGATAGAAGAAGGGGTGTGGAGAGAGAGAGAGAGAGAGAGAGAGAGAGAGAGAGAGAGAGAGAGAGAGAGAGAGAGAGAGAGAGAAGGAGGGAGAGGGAGATATGGAGAGAGAGAGGGAGGAGGGAGGGAGAGGTAGAGGGAGGGAGGGAGGGAGAGAGAGAGAGAGAGAGAGAGAGAGAGAGAGAGAGAGAGAGAGAGAGAGAGAGAAGGAGGGAAGGAGGGAGAGGGAGAGAGGGATAGAGAGAGAGGGGGGGAGAGAGAGGTAGAGGGGAGGAGGGAGAGGAGGAGAGAGAGAGGGGGAAGGAGGGAGAAGGATAGAGAGGGAGAGAGAGAGGGGGGGGAGGGAAGGGAGAGAGGTAGAGGGGAGAGAGGGAGAGAAGAAGGGGTATGGAGGAAGGGAGAGGGAGTAGGGGGAGGGAGAGAGGAGGGAAGGACGGAGAGGGAGAGAGGGAGAGGGAGAGAGGGGGGAGGGAGGGAGAGGGAGAGGGAGAGAGAGGGAGAGAGAGAAAGAGAGAGAGGGGGGGAGGGAGGGAGAGAAGAAGGGGTATGGAGGAAGGGTGAGGGAGAGAGAGGGGAGAGTAGGGAGAGTAGGGAGAGAGAGAGAGAGAGAGAGAGAGAGAGAGAGAGAGGGGGGGGGGAAGGAGAGGTAGATGGAGGGAGAGAGAGAGAGAGGGGGGAGAGGGAGAGAGGGAGAGAAGAAGGAGGGGGGAGGGAGAGGAAGAGAGATTGAATCCAGGACACAATATGACCCTTAGAACACAATATGACCCCTAACAACATCTAAGGGGTCATAGGGTGTCCTAAGGGGTCATATGACACTATCTTATCCCTTAGCACACCATAGGACCTATAACAACACCAAATAGTGTCTTAAGGGGTCATAGAACACCATATAACCCTTTAGAACACCATATGGTGTTGTTATGGGTCATTGGTGTCCCAAGGGGTCATATGGCATCCTATGACCCTTTAGGACAACATATGGTGTTGGTATGGGTCGTATGGTGTCTTAAGGGGTCATATGGTGTCCTAAGGGGTCACAGGACACCATATGACCTCTTAGGAAACAATACGACCTCTAATGACACCTAAGGGGTCATATGGTGGGCTAATAAAATGATATATTAAATTTAAAGTTATGAATAAAACATCATACAATAGAACATCAGTAGTTTAGTTTTGATATAGCTAAGTTAGACCATTGTCAGCATAAGAGAGACTCCAAGCGAACAAACAACGAGGCTTCACTAAAAAGAAAGTGTAAGAGCTTGACCTAACCCTAAGAGTAATGCCTAAGTTTTAAAACTTATGATGCTATTAAATTTGCAAGGTTATAGGACTGATTTCGATTGTGACTATAGGAATTACACACTTGATTTCTTTCATGGGCATGTACCATTCCAAGTCGTTTGACAAGTGATGATCATCATATACTACCACTGCCATGCATACAACAAACTTTAATTTATTTAGGTGACAGGCGTTGTGTAACAACATGGGAAATCTCACATACCCACCACTATCATTCTTCAGGACATCATCTGTGTTACTCTCCCTCTTTCTCTTCCTACCGGTTGTTTCCTTCTGAAAAACATATTGTAGGTACTCTGACTCATCATGTTGCTTTGTTGACACTATTTTCCACATCTGCTTTGCTCATTAAAAACACATTCGAGAAGAATATTGCTGCAGGTTTCCTTATTTGTCACGGTAATGCACCCATGGTTCAATTTCAAACCCTATTCCTCCTATTCAATATACACACACAAATCCATTAGTCAATTTTCTTAGGAGAGCATACATGATAAAAATCAAAGAGGAAGTGGCAAACAAGAAATAAATTCACTTACTTCTATAGAAGTGCAGACACAGTTGCAGTGGGGTATAAAGGGAGGGAGGGAGAGAAGAAGAGAAAGAGGGATGGGGTATGGAGGAAGGGAGAAGGGGAGAGAGCGAGAGAGAAAGGTATGGGGTATGGAGGAAGGGAGAAGGAGAGAGAGAGAGAGAGAGAGAGAGAGAGAGAGAGAGAGAGAGAGAGAGAGAGAGAGAGAGAGAGAGAGAGAGAGGCACCTTGTATGTGTTTGAGAGGGGGAGACAATACATTTATGTGTATATATACTTAATATATTATATATTATTATATATTATATGCATATACACATATTATATATTACATATACTATATGTATATACACATATTATATATACAATATCATATTATACAATAGCGCGTATGCGCTGTTTATAGTAAAAAGAGCGCACACATGCTGTTTATAGTAAAAAGAGCACGTACGCGCTGTTTATAGTAAAATGAGCGCATACGCACTTCTTACACCATAAGTACCCCGTACGCGCTTTCTATACCATAAGTACCCTGCACGTTCTTTTGACTGTTTAGGCTTGGAAATAGGCCTGGATGACAAAGCTACGATTTGGAAGTTTGATTTCCCTCCATTTCTCTCATTTTTGACGTGTTTTATTTTATCAACTTTGTCATCATGAGGTTTACACTTCATCAAGTGGGTATTTCTAAAATTTCCACCATATTTTCACCCATCTTCTGAGCTTTCTAACCATATAATTTTTTTAAAATTTGAACAACAATAACATATTATTATTGAATTTCTTTTACCAGTGTCTCCATAGTTCTCACAGACATAGGTGTACCATTTTTTTAATAACTTTTGATATACTTATCTAGATTTAAAAAACTTCATATATTATTGTAGTGCACTTGTTTCTTTACAATTTTAAAAAAATAAAATTGTATTTTCGATTTGTTTAATGCAACTTATGCTTCACGCATGAACAGGTACCTAATTTTCTAGATGTGCTCAATTGGAAAAATCATTAAAAAAAAAATACTCAACAAAAAATTACAAACAAATACACATCTTCTAGTGCTCACTCTTAACTATCTTTCTGCCAAAGGATTTGTCAAAATACTAAATCTAACTGTGACTTTTTTGATGTGCACATTAGACACTATGTTATGTTTTTCAAAAAATCAGGGTTTGTTTTTCGTGCACGAAGGATTTGACCCCCTTAATCTTATCCAATTTTGAAAATGTTTAGTAGTTTGGAAACTAGATTAAGAGTACTACAATATTTGTTCTTTGATTATCTTCATATCTTGAGTGGATGAATTTCAAATTTTTCCTCCAAGTTTAGGCTCACCTAATTTCAAAAAAAAAGTGTCCACTTATACCCCCTTTTTGACCACCATCTTTGTGCACTTACCCCCGTTTCAAACCTTCATTGTTTGCAACATGGCTGGTACGCTTCCAGCAGCGGCCATCAAGGGTCAGCTTCGTAGCTTGGGAAATAGTCTCCTCAGAGACATCAAAGACAATGCTGCCAACTGAGACACGCCTCCCAAACCAGGAGGAGGCAAAAGCAACTGAGAGCTGCTCATCATGGCCCTTTAGACAATCTAGAAAATCAGCAACCCCACCTTCAACATAAAAATTCTAGACCACGGGGTCATTTTTAAAATCATTCGAATTATCCGGTTCATATCTAACTATGTTGCCCCCCATATCCTCCGCCAATGGAGCTTCTTTAGTCATGAAAAAATTAGCACATAGAAAGTTGTAGAGACCCTTCAAGAAGCAAGCCAAGAAGAGATAATGGGAAGTGTGCGAGCCCAGCATCAATAAATGAGAAATGAAGCTGGGCACATGGGAAAAAAATGAAGTCACTTTTAGAAATGATTTCCTGGTTATGAGGCATTAAGAGCCAACAAATACCGGCAACAACTAACACGTTTCCAATCCAATCGTACCTCATCATGACTCTGCAATCCCAAGGGAATTGCCAACACAACAACACGTGCGTCATCGCCAGCCTGGCCGAACGAGTCACCACCACATCAGAAGGGATCATAGGGATATTCCCAATATTTGAATTATGAAACCACCACCTCCAGACTGCCTCGAGGGAAGAGAGGAGGGTAAGGGAAGCACTTGGCAGCCACTTAAGCATTAGTAAAGATTTTGGATTTCTCTTCCTGGAGAAGGAAGTTAACATGGTCTGGGAGGGAATTGTGACTCCTCCAAAATCTCAAACCTGAGAAGTTTAGGCCAATGGTTGCCATGGCGTCTGCCACATTGTTGCCTTCCCTAAAGATATGCATAATTATGAACAAGTCAAGCCTGAAGATGACCCTCAGGGTGTCCCTGATGGTTCCCTCAATTGTCCAATTAAGCTTATTCTGCCCTTTGACAACATCAATGATAAGCTTGGAGTCCCCCTCAATGTCCATAATCTTGATTCCCATGGAGAGGGCAATGCGGATTCCCCAGGCTAAGGCCATCGCTTCAGCCTAATTAGAGGAATGCCCATTCAGGTTACCCGCATAAGCAACAACAAGGGCCCCCATGTGGGATCTAATAAGCCCTCCACCAATAGCTAGGCTCCCCTAGCAACCCCATCAAAATTGAGTTTAAAATTTGTAGCCAGGGGGAACCAAATTGTGCTTTGTCTTAGTAGTCTCTTAGAGCAGTCAACAAGATAGAACGAGGGGGGAAGGTTCCAACATCTAGCAATTTCCCAGTCCTGGGTAGAGGGGGCCTTGGATGCCATCTGGGTTTTAGAAACAGAGATATTCTCAAGAACCAATTTAAGGAATCGAGCAAACACAGTTTCCACGGAGCCCTCTTTTTCTCTGAATATCCTATCATTCCTTTCCTTCTAGATACACTAGCTCATGTGGGGGGGGATATGCTTCCACATTTGTTGGATAAGGGGGTTGGAAGAGGGGCCTCGAAATTCCTTAGATAGATTTAACAAATTATCATTCATAATCCAACAGATATTAAGCTTATTGTAGACCATCCCCCATAGCTCTTGAGTGAAGGCACAGTGGAGAAGAGATGGGCAAGACTTTCTTCATAATTTTTGCAAAGGATGCATCTATGAGGGAATTGGAATCCCCGCTTGACCAAGTTGTCTTGGGTCAAAATTTTGTTTAGGAGAGCAGTCCACCAAAAGAAATATACCTTGGGGATGAGTTGAGGATTCCAGACCTCTTTCCAGATAGAGGAGTAAACAAGTTCTCTAAGTAAGTTGTTGTAGGCAGTTTTGACAGAGAAGTCTCCAGAGGGGTCCCACTTCCAAATAAAATTATCCTCCCTAGGAAAAAGGGGAGGAATATACTAGCCAAAAGCTTATGGAGCTCTCTAGCAATAGGGAGGAGGAAGGGATGGTCGATGCAATAGTCCTCCAAGGCTCTCCAAGTGTGGTTGTTGAAGTAATCACTAGCCCTTTCACCAAAGAAGCCTTTGGTGGCATCCTGGAGCCTTCTCAGGGAGGGGGAAGAAGCAAGGGGTCTCTCTCCTAACCAGCAATCTTCCCAGAAGAGAATTTTCCTGCCATTTCCAATAAGCCACCTCAAACCATGAGATAAAAGGTCCCTACAACTCAAGATGTTATTCCAAATTTTGGAACCCCTGGGAAGGCCCTCCTCTTTCAGAATAAAGAAAAAGTCCCCATTACCCAAGTACTTGGCCCTAATGATCCTACTCCAATCCATATCCTTATTCAGTAGCTTCCAGATTATTTTAGTCATAAGGGCCTTATTGAACCTTGAAATCTTATGGGTTCCCAAACTGCCCATGGCCTTGGGAAGACAAACTTTGTCCTAGCCCACCAAGGTGAGCCTCTTCTTTTCTTCCATTCCCATCCAGAGGAAAGTCTTTTGGATGTTTTCCAGCTTAGCAGCCATAGCCACAGATATCTTGAAGAGGGTGAGAAAGCACACAGGGATCCCTTGGAGGGAGGAGGAGAGCAACTACAATTTCCTAGCACTACTTAGAAATCTACCTTTCCAACTAGCCAGCTTCTTTTGCATTCTTTCAAGGATAGAGATCCAGAAGGAATTAGAGACATCTTTAACAATCAAGGGGAGGCCCTTTGACAACCAAGGATTCTGTAGACTTTATCTTGGAGTTGGACATTAGTGTGAAAGAAGTAAATGCTTCTCTTTTCATAGTTAATGTGTTGGCCAGATGCCAGAGCATAGGCATTGAGAAAGGATTTCCAAGCCTTAGCTTCCCAAACAGATGAGATACCAAAAAGAATAGTGTCATCGATGAACTATTGTAGAACATAGGGGGGCGTCGTAGAGGCAGTTTTGATGCCCAGAAGAGCGCCCCTGCGAACCATATAGTTCAAGTTAGAGGCCAACACTTCAACAAGGATGATGACGAGGTAAGGGGATAGAGGATCCCCTTGTCACAACCCTCTGGAGGCCCTGAACTTCTCCAAGGGGCTCCCGTTTAGCAGCACAACATAGGTGACCATAGATATGCATTCCCCAATAAGTTTGATGAGTTTGTCTCCAATAATTAATCTATTGTTGCTATTGAGTTACACCTCTCAATGCAATAAATTCATGTGATTCCTTCACTAACCCATCAAGGATCTCGATAAAGTAGTTGCAAAGGATGGAGTAGTGCACATAGATCATACACACACTAATATGTTGTTTCACAATTTGTTTTCAAATCTAATGGAGCTAAAGAAGTGGATCTATTATGCTTGGCGGCCTATCCTAGAAAATGAAATTTGCTTCTCCATGTGTCAAAGGATTCTTCTATGTGATTTATGAATTTATAAAATGTAGGAGTTTGGTACTTCAAAAAGGTTCATGGGTATGAGGCATTTCCTATAAATGTACATGAAGTTATGGTAGCCTAATTTCAGCCTTGTCACTAAGGGCTTCATAACTTTTCTAATTTTGATAAAATATCCAATCTACCACTACATTTCTAATCCTTCTCTTATTTGAATTTAATTGAAAATTGCATTGGAAAATTTATTACAAGACTAGCTTCATCTCAAATTTATCACTCTTCATTCTTCCTTCACTTTTGCATGAATCTAGGTGGAGTTGGACTTATTTAAACCTTGCTTGAAATTGGTATAAGGTTGGGGATTATATTTGGAACCAATTTGTGAATTATGAGGGATCAAAAATCAAGTGCAAACAATATTATGATATAGGTCATAAGATGAATGAGTGTCCAAAAGATTTCAATAGAAAAGGCAAAAATAAAAAAGTACAAGCAACTTGGTTGAATGATGTCATGACGAGCCATAAAAAAGATTACTATTAAAAGATAAGAGGTTGATGAAGTGGTAGCACCTAGTCCTAATAAAAGAGAAGGTGCTAATGAAGTGGTTGTATAGAGTCTTAAATTGCTAATTGCATTTGTTGAATGGCTTCTAAACTACCCAAGCCCCTCCCTTCTAGGGTGAAAGAAAATATCAAAGGAAAATCATTGGAGATGGCTCATTTCCAAAGCCATATTCCCAAAATGGATGACCCTTAAGAAAATAACAGAAAATTTATTGACAACGATCGAGAAAAGGAAGAAGACTCCAAGTAAATACAATGTTCGCATAAATTAAACTCAAGATTACAAGCATCAAGCCCCTCTATGAGGAATTGAGTTTTTGACAAGGTTTTGAAACTCTTCTCACTAATGTGACCAAGTGTTTTGTGCCATAACATTGTCTTCTTCACTTGGATTTTTATCTCCAAAGCATTGACACCCTTAGGAATAAGGAGATCCTTGTAAGAAAACAACCTTTGGGGGTCATGTGAGGAAAGAACCTTAGGCATGAGGAGATCCATGTACACACAAGACATTGAATTTTCCTTTTAGATCTAAATAATAATCATCATGCATAAAGATGTCCCTACAAATGCAAGGTTGAAATTAGCCTTGGTGGGTCCTATAAAGAAAAACCAACAAATAGTACATGAAATAAAATAATATACCCCATTGTATGTACCAATCAAAACACACCAAGATATAGGAATATTTGGGTAGCCTTGAGTAGGTATAACTTATGGGTCAAAAAGATTAATGAAAAAAAAAAATCAATAGAAAAACAAGTCACTTAGCCATCATATCTCTTATCAAAGATAAATAATGATACAGGTTTGGATTATGCCCGATATGGGGAGGATGGATCCCTAAGCATGATTATGATGGAGAAAATAATTGTAGGCAATAGTTATGTTGGCTAATTATTATTCAAAAGCTAGTTATGTGTATGATTCTTATGTTGCACTATGTTCCATGTGCGGGTTTGTCCTATTTGAGTTAAAGTATATGACACTTAGTTTTAAATTAGGTGTCCAATGCAATGAGATGAGATGAGATGATGTGTTAGTTTTTATTATGATATGGGATTTGTTATGTGAGGGGGATTTTGATAATGGAATAAAAATGTATGAAAATGGTTTATAGGAAGGCCTACCCAATGAGTGCAAGGCATATAATAAGATTCAATCCAAAAACTAAATTTATGCATATGGTTCTAGTGTTCAACAATAATGGTGGGTGAGAATAGATGAAAAGGAGACAAATGAGTACTAACAACATAATGTTTGTAGGACAAGATGGACTATGGAATTATTGACAATCGACCATACCATGCTAGTTTTATCATGGGTAGAAGGATGATTTTATTATGTAGGGGGGTGAATAATCATTGTAACAAGTGGGGGTCAAATGCATATGAATGGTGTAAGAGACATCCTAATAGATAGTGGAAAGAAGTCACTACACATGATGTTTGTAAATAGGTTCTCACCATTGTACTTTCCCAAAGAGCCACTAAAGTGGTTTTCAATTTCACCATGGTACTTTCCCAAAGAATCACTAAAGTGGTTTTCACCATTAGATGGATTATTTCCCTATACTATTTTTTTTTAATTTTTTTTAATTTTTAATTTTAATTTTAATTTTATTTATTTTTTTAATTTTTGGAATAGAATGGATGGAAAAGGATGAGGATAAGGATGTGGACAAGTGGATTTGGAAGATAGTGGATGAGTAATAGGGAGATGGAGGATGGACTCAAACATCTTGCTCCATAAAGGTATCCCTAAGAGTAGTGTTACAATTGCATCATTTTACCTAGATCTTGCATAATCATATCCAATCAAATCAATTCAGAAAGGGAACAATTTAACCAAAGGGTTTAGCTTTCCTTTGGGACTAAAGTTGGTCCTTATTGGTTGTTCCCCAATTAAATGACAACAAATGAAAATGGTGAATGAATAAGTTCTTAGTTTGCTTCTGTAGACTAAGAGGGTCATTTCCACAATATTTTAGTGAGAGGATAGGATCATGGACTAGTGTCTAATCTTTTTCATAGAGGAAAATCTATCATCTTGTATGATCATCATAGTAAATTTGTCACATAGCATGCTTAAGTCTTCCACTTGTCTAGTTATGTTTGTACATTAAGTATGCGCCCAATGCTTATTGTAGTGTTGTGTCATGACATAGATTAGAGTATGTTAATGCAATTGTGCACATAGTTTACAATTGTAATGTAAAATATATTTATTTGTTTCTGATCCAATATGCCATGAGTGAAAGGTTACATAATTTCACTACTAAGCTCTATGATCAAAGAGTGTGTATCAATAATAAAGATTATTGTATTAGATTAGAATCTTCTCAAGAAATAGGATCTATCTATCACATGAATGCATAAGTTTGTATGTTGACCCTCTATTCTATTAGGGATAGAGTTTGATAGTTTGATTTAGATTCATTATTTTCTTAATATGTGTTTAGTCAACTATAGTTAGGAAAGGAATAGGTATGAGTCAACTAAAAATATTGTTTGAATTTTAAAATGTTAGATGTCAAACCTATGGGTGCAAAATTAGTTTCACAAGCATCTTGACTCAAACAAATTAAATACTAAAAGTAACCTAATTCGATCTCGTCAGTGATAACTCTATGAAATCCCCCCTCAAAAAATTGTATAAAATCTTGGCGAATATTTAATTTTTTCTAAAAATAATAATAATGTTTATTGGCGAATCTTTCCTTTCTATTAAAAAAAAATAAAAAATTATTGGCGAATTTGTTTATATCAATTTTTTTGGTAGAAAATATTGGCGAATTTTGGAAAATAATCATTGTATGCATTAATTACTATTGCATTTCCTTTCATTTAAAAATAATCTTTTATAAAAAAGTAAAGGCATGAAGGTTGAAATCAATAATGAGTTTAAGGGTTAGACTATACTTTATTTGGTTTCTACCATTAACTTAAAACAATCTAATAGCCCTCTTTCTATTTTGTGAGATAAAATTTACAAACAATTTGTAATACTCATGGGGCCAAAAATTGCTTTTAGACCATTGGTTTTTATTGAAGTCAACAATTCAAAAACAATTTCAAACCCCACGAGCATTACAACTTGTAGGTACATTTTATCTCATGGGATACAATGAAGGTCATTAGATTATATTTTAAATCAATGGTGGAAAAAAAGATTGGTCTAAAGTAACTAATAATTATGATATATTATTGGTGAATTAATTTGGATTTCTACAATAAATTATAAAATGTTGGTGAATCTGATCCAATCATGTATCAAATATTGTGATGAATCTTTAAGTTAAAAAAATTAATAAAATAAATTCTCTGGCGATTTAAATAATATTAAAATAAAAATTTGTAAAAATGTGGTGATTTGGGTCACCTTAAAAGTTGAAATTATTAGCCAAATTTGATTCCCAAATTTCAAAAAAATCCAATTGGCGAATATTAGCCACTAAAGTTTTCACTGAATCTCATCATTCTACTTCTAGAACATATTAGAAGTCACAATTCTAAGTTACATTTCAAAAGGTATGATAAAAATAGCGGACAACTACCTTTTGACTATTAAGACAAAACTGTGCCAAAATCAAAGTGAGAATGAAAATTCTGAGTGTAAATGCATGAGTGGACAAAGTAACTAAAGAATACATATGAATGTCGGTAAATGTGAATAGGATGCAAATAAACAATATAGAAAAGAGTAACAATATAAAGGAAGAAATCCAACTCCACATAATATTATGTCCTTTCTTAATATGGAAAAAAAAAATTGAAGGAGGATTTTTCATCCACAAGGTCATTTTAGCTACTCGATACGGTAGAGTGAGCCTTTAAGTTGAAATCTCTTCAGCTAAGAGCCAAGGACTGAGGCGTATCCATTCCAAAAAAATTGTCCGAGGCATGATCCCAACAAGTAATCCCTTATGTTGGAGCCTTGCACTCAACAAGACTTGATCCCTAGTGGGCTCATTAAGAACCACTCAACTTCACCACCAAACTAAAGGACCATTGACAATATGAAAATAATCATTGAAAATAAACACAAAATTAAACAAATAAGCAAATTACTCAATAAAAATCCTCAACAACTTCAATAATCACATCAATCTTAAAATAATTCAAAAAGAAAAAATTAAAAAAATATTGGTTAGCATTATTCTTCCCAACTTCTACACCACTACTCAAAAGGGTGGCTCTTGTTATTATTATGCCTATAGGCATTCTATGATGACAACAGGGTCTATAGGAGGTCATTACAATCCATATAAGAAAAACAAAGAATAAACCTATTGTATAAAATACAATTTATTTTTGATTTGTTTTCTTAAAATAAATTCACTATATAAAATAGAAATTAGATCAGATTTATTTTTTTTAAATAGAAATTACATTTAAATTTTAGATTTGAATTAATTTGAATTAATTTTATCAATATTTTTTACATAATTTTTTAAAATATAAGTATAGTAGAAAAATTATTAGTATAGTAGTTTATAGTATGAAATAGGAAAGTGATAGTCATATTATTAGTTGGATCTTAGTTATCTCGAGTGCGTTGGAAAGTTTAGTCGGTTAAGAAAAAGGAAAAAGTGTTCCGTGGATTGTCTATTGTATATTACTTACCAGATGACCAGACTCGGTAAGTGGGCCTCCTTTTGTCCAAGAATTATTCAAGTCCGATTTTTAAGCAATTAGAAAGGAATACGATTTGCAGAATGATCATTAAGATTTTACTCATTCTCATAATTACTTCAAACAACTATACATGTACATCCATATAAGTTTCCAAACTGTGAAAACATGTTGGCATTTAACCAAATCCAAATTTCTACTGAGCTCAGTTTACCATTCTCATTATGTTCTCAAATTCCTCAAAATCTATCCTACCGTCAGAATTTTTGTCAAATTTACCTATCATTGCTTCACAATTCTCCAACACATTCGCTTCTCTGAAACCCAGATTGAGTAAAGCGTGTTGAAGCTCAGGTGGGGTGATAAAACCATCACCATCTTTGTCAAAAACACAGAATGCTTCCTTCAACTCCTCTTTCTCAGACACCTGCTTCACCCCCTCTGCACATTCAAAATCTTCTACCAAACTCACACTAACTCTGCAGAATTCATCGAAGCTCATATGCTCTGGAAAGTTTGTCATGATTTTCAGACCATCATCACAATAGAAATGGAGTCCAAGCTTTTGTAGCAAACCTTGTATGTCCTCTGTGCTCACTATGCCATTCCTATTGCTGTCCAAAATATGGAAAATCCTATCAAGATCCCATTTTTTTATGTTCTGCAACATCTTTTCAGTCTCAGGAGAAGTATCCACCTCTTGAATTATAGATACAGAAGTTGGGCACGGCTCATCTGGTATGAATTCTAAGCCTTCCTCACTGCCAAAGCTCAAAATTCCAGTTTTGAAGATCTGGATGGCAAAAAGACAGTAGAATTTCTGAAAACAAGTTAGGGCTAAGGATGCAATACTTTCCCAACACAGAGACATGAGAGATACATAAAAAACAATATGGTTTCTTATGATATGAGACACCATCTCTGCAACTTGAGACAACTTGAAAAAAGCAATGAGTTCAAGCAGATTTCTAGAGGCTAATCACAGAAGAAAGCAGGGGTGATTAATATCTCCCACAATCTGTGCTTATAAAGATGTTGATTGAGCACTAAAAATTGCATTGCAGGTGGGAAGAAAAAGGCCACAGAAGAACTTAATTGGAAGAAATTGTGGGTTTTTACGTAAGGGAGAAGTTATTGGAAACTTCATCGAAGGTCCTTCGCCATTTCCGTCACTTTTATTGTCGCCTGCTTTCTTCATTAGGAGTTCTCTGCACTCTAGCGTGGGGACCAAGCCCGCCTGATGTCATATTCCATTCGGGGATGTAATTTAAAATAATAATAATAATTGAGATTGTTATAATTTTGAATTAAATGTTATTTAAAAAAAAAAAGGAAAGTAGTAGGGCATTCAGGTTAAAGAATATTGGTTTTCCCAGTAGATTTTCGAGTATGAATTATTCTTAGTTTAAGGAAGGTATTATTTTTGTTTGAATGTTATTGGATTTTGTATAAGATTTATGTTTTATTTGTGATTATATTTTTTTATGTTTATAGATTTGTTTGTCTATTAAATGATCTAATTTTTATGAATTCTTGATTTTTTTGGATTTGTTGGATTCTTCATTTTCTACATTGTTATTTGGGTTAGCGGTATTTAGGATGTCTTTAAAGGATTCTTAGTTTGCTAAGAAACAAGTTTTCTTGTTAATCGTTAGAAAATGATTGGTCTTATGATTGTCCAAATGATTAAAAACAAGCTTTTGTCATTGGAATGCTCCTTTGGGTAAATGTACATATTATTTTTATTTGTATCAATTTCAAATGTTCTTTCAGTGATTGTTCTAGGATGAGAGAGGATGAAATGAATGCAAATGCATGTGCTTAAATATTGAGGCATAGTAATAAATTGTGAAAATAAATGTGTGCTTAAACTCAACTTTGAATTTTGAAAATTTAGGAATTAGATCTACAACACAAGATCTATCTTACATCTACGGAAGTGATTTGGAATCAAGAAATACTGAAATATATAACTTACATCTATTAGATCTATCTTACAAATAATACAATCAATATAAAAGAATGTATGTATATGAAAATAAGTGATGATTAATTAAAAGAATTTAATTTCACATAAAATTATCTCATTTATTAATGTATAAAATTATATCAAAACAATCATTTTAAAAAACATAAAATATAAACAAAAATAAATTTAAATAATTTTTTTTAATACAATCAAAATTTTATAACAATGTATGATTATAAATATATCAAAAAATAATCTAAAATGTAAATTACACACTCATTGTACCCATAAGACCAATTGTAGAATTTTGAAATATAATCCTCATAAAAGTGGACATCGACAACCAACATAATATGTCAAATCTAACCCAAAGGTCGCAATGGTTGAAAGGACTAGTGGAGAGGATCCAATAGTTGAGCATGTTCCAATAATTGTTATAGCATTTGTTTTTTATTGTAAAGTAGCCAAAATCGGGAGTTGACCCGAAGGAAACAGAAAAAGCACAACCAACACACACACAGCTGCTTAGCGGCAGTCAACCAATCCCAACTTTAGTTTTCAAAAACAAAAACTGCCTACCGCTATTGGACAACCCGAGATCGAAACCAATCTCGTCCAACAAGTGCCATAAGCAACAATAAACCAACATATTGTCAATACTATAAAAATTGTTAAGAGTAGCAATATTACCATGGAACCAAGCATTCCAACGACAAAAACTATAGCAAAAAAGAAAAGAACCAACCAGACAACCTAATTATCAGCACCCATGTGCTTAGAGAGCATAAGCCCGGTCCAGTCATCCGCCAGGAACTGGAACAGTTCCTTAGTTGTATCGCTTTCCAGCCCACCCTAGTCAGCCTTATCCTGGTGAAGCAAGCACAGAGAGGTAGCTGACGAGTGCATCACTTTGACAGCGAATTTCCCAATTTTGTTAACATAGGACTCCAGATGCTCCAGTTTTTTCTTAACACCATTTAAATCTTTAGAGATAGCACTGCAACCCAAACACTGCACCACCTCTTCCTTCTCCCCGCCATTAATAGCAGCCTACCCGCCTTCAGAATGCCTTTCATCCCCCTCAGAGGTGTGGGGCAGGGAAGTGTTAGAATGAGGGGAGGTGTTCTTGATATCCTCCTTAAAGGTCTCCGAGTCGAGGATGTTAGTGCCCAGATTGGAGGAATCTGAGCCCTCCGTAGCCTCCATTTCCTCCTCCCCCTTTTCACTTTTCTCTTTCTCATAATCATCCTCTTCTTCATTAGCATAATTCTTTCTCACGACGATTTGCTTCATTCGGGGTTTGTTAGCAAATTTGTGGGATCTTCGCGGGGTGATACCATCCTCCGTATCAGACTCAACAAGAAGGATTTTGGGTTCCTTTCTGGGTTTCTTGGAGTTGGGTTTCGTAGTAGAAGGGTTGCTTTTATTTTTTTCCCAAATTTTGAGGGGGCAAGGTGGGCCTTGGTCAAGGGATTGACAAGGAGTCATCAAATTTTTCGAAGACTTTTTGAGGCCTTTTTAGAGCCCCCAAGGGGACCCAAAATGGAGGGGGCAGGTTGAACCGAGATAGGTTTAGGGGGATAAAGGGCCTTGTGAAAGTTGTAAAGCTGAAACATCAGCCCCTAGTGGAGGATGGTAAAATTACCCTCTTAACTCATACAATTGTGGACATCTTTAACGGTAGATTCAAGAGCATGCAGCAGGAAGAATGGAAAAGAAATGGTGTCATGGTTGCGAAAGTGATTGAGCAGCGGGAAATGATAATAGTAGAAAACACCATACCTTCCCTCGAGGGTAAAGTATTTCATAATGATTTTGCAAACCTGATCCCACGGGTAAGGTAAACAGTCCTTGTTGAAACCCCCACGCATTCTGGCTAGTTCCTCGCCCTTTTTGAAGAAGTGGTTCATGTTGTTCTCATCTACAACCCTGCAGGTTTTCTTCTACTTCTTACCTTCTGTAGAGAGACCCATAGACTAGGCAATAACTTCCTCGCTAATTTCAAATGAAATGTCCTCCATGACCACCCTCCTATCCTTCCAGCTGTTGACAAACTCCATGGAGAGGTTTTCGTCGAACCCCTTCATGGCTTCCATGAACGGGATGATTCCTCCTTCTTTAGCATACATCTAGATGCACGGGTCATTACGAAAACAATCATCAATAATGTCCAGTTCCACCCAAACTAAATCCCACCCCCCCCCCCCCCCCCACCATGATAACTTCCGCTGGAGTGAAGTTGAGATGTAGCTCAAGCCTGAAAAAGATAAATGCAGAGGGAAAAACTAGAACTGGAGTTAAGAGAAAACAACCGAATATTAGCCAAAATATTGTGCAAGGTGCAATAATTATTTTTAGTGGTGTTTCCCAAGGTATGCGTCTGCCAGCTCTGGGAAGAATGCGAAGGGACACCTCTTGATATCTCTGCCAACTTGGAAAGATCATCATTATGGAGAGATCTTAAATTTCAAGTTAAGGTAATAATTAGAGTCCTTGCTCTAATTAATGATTAAAAGTTGGCACTCCAAACCATCGGCGATGTAGAAATAGGTGGCCAACCACATTGGCATCGGGAAGAGAAGGTGGGGACCACTTGCAACCAGCATGGTATAGCCCATCTAATTTGAATTTAAATTTCCCGCCAGCAGCATAGCATAGCAGTTGGCCCAAAGTGACCTATTGAGAAGGAGGATGTGGCACTTCATTGATGGATGGAGGCGATTTGTTCATTTCTAATAAGGTCCTTCTTCTTGTTAGTAAGAGAATCTAGGTGTCTCCAGCTCCTCATACCTTTTATCTCTAGCCCCGTCACAACCAGAGAGTCTGCCACCACATTCCCCTCTCTATAGATATGCTGAATTTGAAATTCCTCCAGCCAAACTATCATGAACCAGATGTCCTTGATGATGTTGTTGATCATCCAGCTGATCCCTGAAACACCTTTAGCAACATCAATAATCAGCTTAGAGTCCCCTTCAATGATCAGTCTTTTAACATTGATGCCAAGAGCTAGCTTAAGCCCCCAAAGTAGAGTGAGGGCTTCAACCATGTTGCTCGAGACAGAGTCAAAATTTCCTGCATAGGCCAAAACTAGGTTGCCCAAGCTGTCTCTGATAATTCCACCCCCTGTCGTAGAACCACTGTGAGCAACACCATCAAAATTAAGTTTGAGCCAAGGGGGGGGAGGTGTTGACCATCTGGTATTAAGCCTCTCCATTTTTTTTGAATTATCGTATCGAAGAAAGCTATTTGGTAGATTCGATTTTTTAATCCAACTCTGATCCAATACCATAGGGACAGATTGCAGAGTTTTCCACTTACAAATGAGGGCATTTTCCTTGAGGTACTTCTCAGCTATGTCAGTCACCATGTCAACCAAGTTGTTGGTGTCACGAAAGATCCTATTATTCCTTTCCTTCCAGATATGCCAATAGACGTGGGGAGGGATGAGTCTCCAAAAAAGTCTGATCGGGGGGTGAGCAGAGGGGCACTTCCAGTTGTTGATAAAATGTTGCAAGTCTTCCAAGAATATCCAAGCCAAATTAAATTTTTGTAGAACTTTGTACCAAACCTTGGAAGCGAAGGGGCAATGGATAAAGAGGTGATTTATGCTTTCCTCAACACAATTACACATAACACACCTATTGGCAAGCAGAAATCCCCTCCTCTTCAGATTATTAATAATAAGTATCTTCCCATGAAGGGCCATCCACCGGAAGAAGTTAATTTTAGGGATGAGCTGAGAGTTCCAAACTTCTTTCCAGCTATAGCAATCATTCATGGGGACAAACAAGAGATTGTAGGCTGATTTAACACTGAAAGTCCTTAAGGGGTCCGCGGTCCAAACAAGTTTATCAGTGTGAGCAAAACAGGGAATCCTAATCCCCTCAAGAAGGGATTGCAGCTCTTCAGCCAAATGGATCCACTGGGGGTATTTCCCAGACTATCAACAAGCCTTAACCAGCAGCGAGAGGGAGAGATGTAGTTTATCACAAGGGAGCCAAACAAATCCTTGAGAGTGACCATGAGGTAACTGAACCGAGAGGAGGCAAGGGGTTTGTCTCCAATCTAGTTGTCCTCCCATAATCTAATTTTCTCACCATTGCCAACTTGCCACTTTAGACCCTGTTTGAGCAATTTCCTGATCTTAACAAAGTTGTTCCATATTTTAGACCCTGGAGGGAGCTCATTGGAAGAAAGGAGGGAGGGGAAGGGGGTGTGATTGAAGTACTTGGCCCTCATAATCTTGCTCCAGTTAGTTTTTCCCTTCATAAGGATCCATCCGATTTTAGTCAACAAGGCCTTATTCAAATCAGAGATTTTTCTAATCCCAAGGCCTCCCATGAGCTTCGGTTTGCACACCTCCTAGTTGACTGAGTTGATTTTGGCCTTCTCCTCCAATCCTATCCACATAAAGCTTCTTTGGATTCTCTCAAGTTTCTTAACCATAGTATTGGAAATCTTGAAGAGAGAGAGAAAGTAGATAGGAACACCTTGAAGAGAGGCCAACAGGAGTTGGAGTTTACCCACACTACTCAGTGTTTTTCCAGTCCAACCAACAAGTTTCTTTTGCATTCTTTCTAAGATTGATTCCCAAAAGTGGGAGGTGACCTCCTTGATAGTGAGGGGGAGACCCAAGTAGGAATTAGGGAGATCAACAACACTACATCGAGGATTTGCATAAGTTTACCCTGGAGGTTTATGTCCGTGTTAAAAAAATAAATCTTGCTCTTGCAGTAGTTAATCAATTGACCAGAGGCAAGGGCGTACTCTTCCAATAGATGTATTCATTCCTTAGCCTCTATCACAGACGATTGGCCAAAAAGGAAGGTGTCATTGTATAACCATAGGAGGAAGGGTGGAAGCAGCTTTCACCCCCGAGATTCTATTGGTCCTAATCAGATTGGAGAAATTCCTACTCAAGACTTCTGCTACCATAATGAACAAATAAGGTGAGAGTGGGTCCCCCTGCCTTAGCCCCTTCCCAACCTTAAAGAAGCCCCAGGGGGTGCCATTGACGATCACCGAATAGTGAACACTTTCCACCACCACCCTGATAATATTGATAAATCTTTCCTGGAATCCCATCTTAGAAAGGACCGCATACAAGAATTTCCAATTAACTTTATCATAAGCCTTAGAGATGTCAAGTTTGAGAGCCATACCTAGGTTGCAACTTTTCTCCATGGAGTGGATGACCTCATGGGTAGTAATGATAGCATCAAGAATCTGCCTGCCCGGAACAAAGCCTCTTTGAGAGGGACTGATGCATTTATCAAGGAGGGGTTTGATTCTGTTGACAATATTGTTGATTTAATGCACAATATTATTTATATTAAAGCACAAGTAGTTGTGACTTTAAAGTTGCTAGTGGTGATCACGAGTACTAATAATTGAATGAAATGCATTTCTTAGATCTAAAAAGTAATAAATTACATTATATCACATCATGACATTAATAAAACGTGAATTAGTGCACAACTATTTGTCTAATTTTTTTTGGGAGTCATTTTGGACACCTCAACAAAAGCACGTTGATGTGACAACATACTTGATGGTGTGGATCTGAAACATTAGTTATAAGGGACTTGTCAAGTAATTTGTAAAAAATCAAAAGTGATTTGAAATTACCATGTAGGATTTAAGAAGTGTGTGAAGTTACAGTGCTCAACTATTGAGTCATCTCCCCTACCATAAATAAAAAAAACTTAAATATTCATTGGATGTAAATTAAAGATTTCAATAAAACTTTTTTAAAATTATGAGATGTACTTTTTATTAATTATATTTAAATAAATTTAATTTCTTAGAGTAGGTTCTTATGAGGAAGTAAAACATCTCCACGTGACTTAAATACAATAATACAATAATAATAATTAGATGACTCCATATAAAGAGTTGAGAAAGAGCATGTAAATATTGCTATCTAGTTCTATTATCATATATAAGATGAATGGAATAAAATAGTTGAGTTCCAAAACTTCTAGATCCATATCTATGTTTATAGATTTGAGTTTAACAATAGAAATGGCTTTGTAATGTATAAACATTTAGTACCTAAGAACATAGATTCTACTTAGTGTTCAAATCTATTAATGCAAATTTTGACACAATAACTTTAGTGTATTATAACACTCTCTTGAAAGGAGATAAATCTTTTCAAGACTTTGATTACTTGATCTAGAATTCTCAAATAGTTTGAGTCGGAATAACTAGAATTCAACACATGAGAGATCTGTTGATTATTTAGTTTTTGACTAAAAGTTAATCTAGTTACTTGCACTTAAGGTTATGGTTCATCCATCTTAACAATAATAGGTATGCATGAGTAAAAATGTATTGAACCAAACAATAACATTCACAATAAAACCTATCAAAATATATTCAATAAAATTGGATTTTAAATATAATAGAAATCCACCCTACTTTTATATTAACACTACGTTAAAAGAAATAGCAAAAGAGAGAGAACAATAGAGAAAAAAGAAGGTGGCGAGGAATTATAATTGTTTTGCAACATCAATCATCAAATCTTATAAATCCTCTTAAACTCAAGTTATGAAGTAATGAATTATGCACAACCTCAACCTAATTGATGTTATCATATAAAGAAACTAACTCAAAAGATATATTCACTATTATAAGATCACAAATATGTACATAAAAACTAGACATACAAATTATACAAATGAAATTTACTATGTTAAGTCACTTCTATAAATCAAATTAAATATGTACTTATCTTTACCCTTTTAACAATAAATTTGTAACACTTAAAAAAACCTATTAAAATTCTAATAAAGATTGATTTAATTATTTTTTTTATATAGTTATTTCCAACTCCTTTATGGATATATTTAATACGACTAATATTCAACTTATTAGTTTATAATATAAAATGTTTTATTTTAAGAACAATACTTTTCAATTCTATATTAAAGCACAAATCCATCGTGTAGCCATACCAACCCCAAAGATAGGTATATTCGTATGTATATTCGTGTCTTCAATAATTTCACCAAATCTTAAAAGAAGATTTTGATTAACTTTATTTGATTGGCATTATTCCTTTTCAACATTTGCCCCGTAACTCGGATGGCCGGCCATAATTGGAAGAATGATCTTTTATATATACTATTATAACAATTATTATTACTTCATCGACTTAGGTATGTATATCTATATAAGTTTTTTAACTTAGAAGGCACATTTATCAAATTCCAAATATTTATTGAGTTTCATTTATCATCATTATTATTATTATATTTCCAAATTCTTTAAAATTTATTTTATAGGTAGATTTTTTGTTAATTTTTGTTTATTGTTTTACAATTTTATAAATCATATACATAAATAGCAAGGTTTTATAATAGTTTTTAAGTAAAGGTGATATTGGTAGATGTAAGAAAGAGTATAGAGCTATTAGATTAAGTCTTCACAATGATATAAGTTATAGGAACATAATATAAGAGCTCATAACTTTTTTCACGTGAAAGTATCTTGTATTAATACATCTTTTATAATAATTTTGTGAGAGGCTAGTTGTTTGCATTTTCTATTAACAACATTGTCTACCTTCATGAAAGTGTGTATTGTATGAGCCCACACTATTTTAGTTTTAGGTACATATCATATTTGTCCTCTAAACGTTGCTTCTTCACCTTCTTGTACTGTTATGATATAATTTTAGTGCATTTGTGATATGTCTTCCTTGTTAGCATTATAGGGGGTATTATATTGTGTATGCGTATTGGAGCAATTTATGGATCTATTTTTTGTTCTTATGTACTAGGTGGATGCCACTGTAGTTACTCATGCATTTTGATGTGATGGAACACATACAAATAAATAGTTTTACATGCCTAACTATGGAGGCCACCTTTTATCATCATCAGTAGATCAATGTTCTTGAGACTATTGAAACTTGTATTTTTTATTGTTAGATCATTGCCTTGTTATAGTACATTGGCGTTGAGTTTTCCATTTATGCAAATTATTCAAGTAATGTTTTGGGGGTCACTTGTGTAGAGTTTTGTTCCATCAATATTTTGACTGTGAGATCATTTCATTGAGCTCATTAAATGCAAATTTTTGTCTCTTTAATCTTGATCTTCATCTTGATTTTAATAAAGATATAATAGTATAGCAATTCATCTTCAACTATTATTTACAAATTATTCATTCTTCATGGAATTCTTCATGTTCCTAATATTTCTTAAATCTTCATGATCCTAATCTTTCAAGAATATCTTTTAAGGAGCCTTCTTAATCCTTCTCATATTCTCCCTTGAAAAGAAGTTTTTTCCTATAAATTCTCTTTTTTTTATTTGTTACTTCAAAAAATTTAAATAGCATTTAATTTAAAATTATAACTCTCAATTAATTATTTAAAATTAATTTATACTGCCAAACTTACAATTCCCAATGAAGATAGTAGGCGAGAATAAAAGTGAGAGAAATGACAAAGGACCTTCCATGAAATTTCTAATAACTTGTCCCTTACGAACAAGCCCACAAATGTTTTCCAATAAAGTTCTCTTGTGGCCTTTTTCTTCTCACCTGCTATGCAATTCCAAGGGCCCAATCAAGATCTTTTTAACTCCATGGAAACTTTGCAATTGATCATTCTTCAAATCTTATTCCTTTCTAATTGCATAAAAACCAAACTTGAATAATTGGCCACCAAATGGCCAGCTCCTCAAGTTATGGCATAAAGATTGGGGGATATGTTGAATTATGATAACAATAGAGTAAAATTCTAATTTTATCTTAAAAGATGGTCGTTATTATGTGGAAGATTATCATAATTCAGGTGTATTTTAATATTTTATTTTTTTTAATAATAGTTCAATTATTCTATAAATTCAAATATACAACCAATTATATGTAATGAGAGTCATATGCATCAATCTACTGTGAATATGATTCATAAAAGAGTTGATTTAATAGATTACATAATAATATAAAGGAAAAGTATCTATTTATATGTGAAATATGAAGAATGAAAAAATCTTGAAGGTAAGGTGTACTACTTAAATATTTTCTTCAATGTCTAAACAAGTTCCAAGAACAATAGATTCAAGCAACTCTTTTGGAAAAAATGAATATTTTCTTCACAAAGGAATAGAAGATTATAGTTGTGTTGCAAACAAACATGTTCTCCTAAAACAATCCCTTGAAAATATATGTAAAAAGTTGAAGACCTCTTCAACCATATATATGCTCTTAAGAAGAATGTGCAAATCTATATTTATTTTTGAACACTAATCAAAGTGTTTCCTTGAACACGAATGATATTTAAGAGGTTTGTTGTCATTTGGCAAACAACCATTTTCTCTTAAACTGACCCCTCAAAAGTATAGGTACAAAATTGAAGACATCACTCTTCAACCATGTACATGTTCTTAGGAAGAATGAGCACATCTACACTTGTTTTAGGGCACCAATCAAAGTGTTTTCTTAAATCTGAACGATATTTAAGAGGATTGTAGTTGAGTTGGAAATAAGCATGTTCTCTCAAACCAACCCCTAAAAAATATAGGTAAAATTTTGAAGACATCTCTCTTCAACCATGTATAACCCCCTAGCAACAATGCACAGATCTAGATTTGTTATAGAACACTAGTCAAAGTAGTTTCTTTTAAATGTGAATGATATTAGAACAAATTTTTCGGTGATTAAAAGAATTCTTGTAAATACAAACTATTTGTTTAATGGACATAGGTGAGAAAATGGACAAGAATTTGTCAAAATTTAAATTTTTCTTTTAAAATTTCAAGATGTCAAATGTGTGGATTTATGATCAATTTCACAAGAATAGACTCAACCCATTAATTTTTGAGATAAACCCATTTTAGATCTCATTGGTTTGCTTCCAATGCATATTAGAGTGGCACTTACGAGTTATAGTTAAAAAAACTATGATAAAAATAGTGGATGGCTATTTTTACAATCATTGGGGAAAAAAGGTTATATAATTAAAGTGAGAATTAAATGTCTCAATATAAGTGCATGTACATAGGCATAATAAATGAATTATATATAGAAATGTGGGCAAATGTAGATAAGATATTGATAAAAGTTGTGAAGAGGAGTAACAATATGAAGGAAGGAGGCCAATTTCACACAAAATTGTGTCATTTAATTCTATATAAATTAAGACATTCTCTCAAAATAAACATAAAATTAATATACAAATCACAAAATTACAATTATCATTAACTTTAATATTCACACCAAATCTTAAAACATTTTCTTTTAAATTGTATTTGTTTTGCATTAATTGTTCTCGCTCTTTCCCCTATAACTTGAGGGTATAGCCATTTGAGAGCTCTTGTTAGTTATTTATATTAAGAAAGGATCTAGTAGTTGAGCACCTAAAATTCACATCATGAGGTTATTTTGAATGCCTTGTAAATTTTTATAATATCTTATTTGGTAAGGTTCCTACAATTAGACACAATGCACCACTGAGAGGTGGGGGGGGTTGGGGGGGAATCAATGGTTCTCAAAATTTTCCCATTAACTATCCTATGTGAGCATACCAATTAACACATCTGGCTGAATGCAGACTTACCGGTTAGAGAGGATACTAAACACAAATGCATTCACACAAAGGAACATCACATAACACCAAGATGTACGAGCAAAACCCAAGATGGGAAAAACCTCAGTGAGCAATGTTGTTGGAGACTATTGCTCGAATCTAGCCTCACAATCAAACCTTTGTTACAATGTTTAGGGCACCAACCCAAGGAGCTACAACCCCTAATTTAGGGCACCAATCCAAGGAGCACCAACCCCTGATTTGTTTATAGGCTACAACCCAAAGGAGCTACAACCCCTCCACCGAGCTACAACTCAGTGATCACAATGAAAACATCAAATACAAAATTAACAATCTTGTTACAAGTAGATCTTGTAACCTTCTCATATACCTTGCTCTTCCGGTGAGATACCTTCTTTGTTGCACTGACTCACTCTTCTGCTGCTCTCATCTGCTGCTTAACTGCCGGTAAACTCTACCAGTACACCTCTCCTCTTCTGCTATGCTATATCTCCACCTTACTCTCCGCTCTTCACCGATACAACACTTTACTGGTCCTATGTCTGCCTTCTCTGCAACTTCACTCTCTTCTGCTATGTCGGTATGGACACTACCGGTTCTACTCTGCTACCAGTTGAACACTTCAACCAGGTTCACCCTCACACTCAGTCTCTTCTCAGATGTGCTTTGTGCACTTGACTAATTTACTCTCACATGCAGAAGTAATTCACTTTGCAGCAGCACACTATTCTTCTATATAGCAACACCTTAACTATGTCTTTGGCCTGCATATTTATAGCCTGGTTTTCCCACCAAAAGTCTATTCAAATTCTAGGCAGTTAGGGTTTCCTCATCATCCTCGAGGAAAACCAAATCCAATCAAATCTTGCCCGATCTGATCTCCCAGACAACCAACTATACACCTCCACCATTAACGCGCCTTCTTGATCACGCCTTCTATCTTTGGCAATCTACTTCCAGTCCATCGACACATCTCAGTCAATCGCCATAAATGACTCAGTTGTTTACTTCGCCAACTCCGATCTGTACAATCAATTTGTCCTGGATCTCGAGCCACACCCCTCTAAAACTCTACCTCGAGCTTCGCAGTCACCATTGATGTTGAACCAATCACAACTACCTCTTTGACACCAGACATCATCGTCCTCTGCACATTCGCCATCTCAGCTCTGCATGGCATCATAGTCGGTATCCTCCTCATCACACTACTCTATTGGTTTAGCTTGGTCACCTTCCACACACATAACTGGTATGCACATATAGGTTCACCAACCCTACCAACACTAACCACCTTGTCGGTTGTCCTTCTTGTCATGACCTTTTCTAATCTGCCTGTGTAACCCTTGTGTCTGCACTGTGCTGAACTGTCGGTGGAACACTCAAACTGGTCTCCAGATACGCCAAACCAAAACATGCAAATTCTCATCAGGTAAGAGTCTTCTGCACCTGCACCTTGTCCATATTACCGGTGGGATTTCATACCGGTAACCACTCTTGATGACACCATGTCATCAACCTTCAATGAACTCCATTTTTAATTATCAGGTGAGAGCCTTATCTTCCTTGTCTCTTCTCTGATGTTTCACCGGTTGACATAACATGTCAACTATCACCAATGCAGATTCTGGTAAATGTGTGTCGATGGGCAACATACTTTCCTTCTTGCCAGTGAGACACATTGATGACACCAAGTCATCACACTCCAACTGTTTTGCATCAACCTTCCTTCAGTATCCTGGTATCCCATGTATATTCCTATAGACTCACTAGCATTCTTCTGCATTAAACCGGTTCTCCTCTCATCTGATTTGTCAAGATGACAAACACACCATCTCAACTCCTCATTCTTCCACTTGTGCAACTGGTCTTTGCATTCAATCAACTGCCTATCTCAGGGAATCATTATGCCGGTACAAGTGTGACTTTATTGAGGGAAGGATACATCATCCACATGACATATGTCATCTAGCCTGGGATAGCTTCTTCATGTGGTGGGAGTCCTACTAGTTATCCTTACACTAGCCATCTGGTGGCCTGCTCATACTTCTCCTCCAGTGTTGATGTGAACCAAATAGCATTATGCCACTTCAACACAATCAATGCTCATCTTGTAATCTCTTCATCCCGGTTGTATGCAACACCATATCAACAACCCTTTTTCAAAGTGGTCACATTACTGCACATCTATCATACCGGTACATGTCGGTTCTTTCTTCTGCATGAAGATGGTCACCAGGTTGTCACCAATGACAACACATCAACTCTTCTCCCATATTGGTCCATCTCCTATTCGAGTTGACATCAAACTCTAATGCCAGCAGCCTCCTGTTCACTAGTTGACATCAATGTCAGTGATACTGATAGCATCCTATACCAGTTGACATCAATGACAACACAATGCCAACACCTACTTTAAACTAAGGTTTATGGTCCACATCATCAAATATGATGCCACATTAACATGTTTTTTCTTAAAATGTGTTGAAAAGGACCACAAAATAAGGGTAGATTGATAGTTGTGTCTTATGTTATAATAGTTCAACATTAAACGATATTTTATTGGTTTACTTATGTGACATCATATAATTTATTGCTTTTTAGATCTAAAATATATATTAAATTCAATTATAAGCATCTACATATGATCAACACTAAAACTTTGAACTCACAATTATAAGTGTTTAATATTTAAAATAATAAACATTTTATTGGTGAAGTTAAATGGTTCTTAGCAAACTTATCAAAAATTCAATCTCGTTGAATGTAAAGCTCCCACATTAACAAATACTTCATCTGATAAATAAGAGAAGATGGTATAGATATTATTAATTAGATTTGAAGCAATTTTCTACTGCTTAGTATTTGAACTTAACAAATTCCTAATCTATATGAATGTACCCTTTTTTTTGGTTAAGTGTGTATGAAACCATTGATTCAGGAACTTAAGAAGAATACCGTGACCAGGCTAGCAAAGCGGACCTTATGCTGTTATAGAATCCATTTAAGTTTTATTTGAGGCAATTTACAGCAAACTATTACTTGTATTTTGCTCATTCTCTGTTACATCAATTATTAGTTCAAAGAACTATACATGTACATCCATTTAACCTCTCAAGCTGTTAACATATTGACATTTAAAATCCAATTTTCTTGTAAACTCAGTTTACAATCGTCATCATATTCTCAAATTCCTCAAAATCTATCCTACCGTCAGAATTTTTGTCAAATTTAGCTATCATTGCTTCACAATTCTGCAACTCGTTTGCTTCTCTGAAACCCAGATTGAGTAAGGCATTTTGAAGCTCAGGTGGGGTGATAAAACCATCACCATCTTTGTCAAAAACACAGAATGCTTCCTTCAACTCCTCTTTCTCAGACACCTGCTTCACCCCCTCTGCACATTCAAAATCTTCTACCAAACTCACACAAACTCTGCAGAATTCATCGAAGCTCATATGTTCTGGAAAATTTGTCATGATTTTGAGAGCACCATCACAATAGTACTCTAGACCAAGCTTTTCAAGCAAATCTTGTAAGTCCTCTGTGCTCACCATGCCATCCCTATTGCTGTCCAAAACATGAAAAATTCTTGCAAGCTCCCATTTTTTTATGTTCTGCAACAACTTTTCATTCTCAGCAGTACTACCCACCTCATCAATTATGGATAAATAAGCTGGGCCCTGCTCATCTGGTATGAATTCTAAGCTTTCATCACTGCCAAAGCTCAAAATTGCAGTTTTAAAAATCTGGATGGGAAAAGCACAGTAGAATTGCTGAAGATAAGTCAGGGCTAAGGATACAATATTCTCACAACAGAGAGACATGAGAGATACAATATGGTTTCTTATGATATCAGACACCATTTTTGCAACTTGTGAAAAACAGTGAATTCAGGCAAATTCACAGAGCAAAGCAGGGGTGATACATGTGCCTTCACGAATGGTGATTAATATCTTCCACAATCCGTGCTTAAAAAGATGTTGATTGAGCATTAAGAATTGCATAGCAGGTGGGAAGAAAAAGCCCACGGAAGAACTGCATTGGAAGTATTTGTGGGTTTGTTCGTAAGGGACAAGTTATCCTAAACTTGATGGAAGGTCCTTCGCCATTCCTTTCCCCTTTCTTCTGCCCTGCTTTCATTGGGAATATTTCAGTTATTTAATGGCATTCAATTCGGTGGCCATACACGTGTCAAGGAATTCAATAAGTTTAATTAGGTTAATCTATAAAAAAGTACTTCTAAAATTTAAAAAAGAAGTCAATGATGTGATGTCACATCAGCTCACAAGTAAACATGACTTAGTGCCCACCTATGGATCTTATGACAATTTGTGACCATTTTGGACACCTTCACAAAAATGCATGTTGATGTGGCATCATATTTGACCATATGGACTTGAAATTTTGTTTTTGAGTAGGGGACTTGACAAGTAAGCTGTTGTGTAAAATTTAATTTTTTTTTGAAATGTCCACATATGATTATTGATTTTTTATAGTTGAAAAGTGTTGGAAGTAAATTGTAACTTCAATATAATTTTATTATATAACAAAACTTCTTAGTTATTTGAGAGATATGTATTCAGTTATTTGCATTAAAATTTATTTTTTAATGTAAACGATTGGTTAAATATATAAGGCAAGTGATTTTAATTATATACATCAAAATAAAGTAATGTTTTGTGGAGTGATATATGTTATGTTAGAAGTATTTAAATAAATAAGTAAGGTTTGTATTGAGACCCTTTTTCTTGAAAGTTAAGCACAATACAAAGAAAAAATGATTTTGAGCAACCCATTTCAATAAAACAAGTTGCGCTAAATAGGAGAACATGTGTTATCCTCTTCTTATCACTCTTGGTGTTTTTTCTTTTCTACTACATACAAAATTCCATCTATCTAATTGTTGACAAAATGTATCTAAAATAGCATCTTCAATTACATTTCCCTATATCTAGATGCCTCCTTAAACGTTGATACTTTTAGTTGTTATTCTTGAGTACCTTCCTCTTCTTCCTTTCCAAAATGTTCCATAACTTCAAAAATACTTACTTTATCACTATTTTCTTTAATATTGATTACAAAGGATTCAACATTTTTAGAAGATTTAGACTATAAAACTTGTATATGCATCTACATTCTCCTTATGTAAGAAAACACTAACCATTGTCTATGCCATAGCATGAATTTTCTCTCAAGCATCTTCATCACCCACATGTGTTTCTTTCTTTACATCTTTCAATTCTCCATCCATCTTTCTAGCACCATCTTTAATTAATTTCTTGAATTATTTTGAGGAGAGGCTTGCCAAAGCACTCTCAGGTAAGTGCACAAAGATGGTGGTCAAAAAGGGGGGTATAAGTGGACATTTTTTTTTTCTGAAATAAGGTGAACCTGAACTTGGAGGCAAAATTTGAAAGTTATCCACTCAAGATATGAAGATAATCAAGGAACAAATATTGTAGTACTTTGAATCTAGTTTCCAAACTACTAAACTTTTTCAAAATTGGATAAGATTAAAGGGGTCAAATCCTTTAGGCGCGAAAAATTGACCTTGTTTTTTTTTCCTGAAAAACATAACATAGTGTCTGACGTGCGCATCAAAAAAGTCATAGTTAGATTTAGTATTTTGACAAATCCTTTGGCAAAAAGATAGTTAAGAGTGAGCACTAGAAGATGTGTATTTTTTTGTAATTTTTTGTTGAGTATTTTTTTATGATTTTTCCAATCAAGCACATCCTGAAAATTTGGTACCTGTTCATGCGCGAAGCATAGGTTGCACTAAACAAATCGAAAATACAATTTTTTTTTTTAAATTGTAAAGAATCAAGTGCACTACAATAATATATAAAGTTTTTTAAATTTGGATATGTATATCAAAAGTTATTCAAAAAATCATGCACCTATGTCTATGAGAACTATGGAGACACTAGTAAAAGAAATTCAATAATAATATGTTATTGTTGTTCAAATTGAAAAAAAATTATATGGTTAGAAAGCTCATAAGATGGGTGAAAATATGGTGGCAATTTTAGAAATACCCACTTTATGAAGTGTAAACCTGATGATGACAAAGTCGATAAACCAAGTTGATAAAATAAAACATGTCAAAAATGAGAGAAATGGAGGGAAATCAAACTTCCAATCCGTAGCTTTGTCATCCAGGCCTATTTCCAAGCCTAAAGAGTCAAAAGTGCGTACGAGGTACTTATGGTTTTAAAAACGTGTACGGGGTATGTATAGTGTAAGCAGCGCATACGCGCTTGTTTCCCTTTAAACAACGTGTACGCGCTATCTTTACTATAAACAGCGCATACGTGCTATTGTATAATATGATATTCTATGTATAATATGTGTATATACATATAATATATGTAATATTTAATATGTGTATAATATGACATTGTATATATACATATAATATGTTTATATACATATAATATATTAAACATATATATACACATGTAAGTGTATCGTCTCTCCCTCGCAAACACATACAAGGTCTCTCTCTCTCTCTCTCTCTCTCTCTCTCTCTCTCTCTCTCTCTCTCTCTCTCTCTCTCTCTCTCTCTCCATACCCCATCCCTCTTTCTCTTCTTCTCTTCCTCCATACCCCACTACAACTGTGTCTGCACTTCTATAGAAGTAAGTGAATTTATTTCTTATCTGCAACTTCCTCTTTGATTTTTATCATGTATTCTCTCCCTCCCTCTACCTCTCCCTTCCCCCCATGTTCTCTCCCTCTCTCTCCCTCTCCCCTCTCCTCTCCCTCTCTCTCCCTCTCCCACCTCTCTCCCTCTCTCTACCTTCCCTCCCCCCTCTTCTCTCCCTCTCTCCCTCCCTCTACCTCTCCCTTCCCCCATGTTCACTCTCTCTCTCTCTCTCTCTCTCTCTCTCTCTCTCTCTCTCTCTCTCTCTCTCTCTCTCTCTCTCTCTCTCTCTCTCTCTCCTTCCCTCTCTCCCTCCCTCTCTCCCTCTCTACCTTCCCTCCCCCCTCTTCTCTCCCTTCCCCCCATGTTCTCTCCCTCTCTCCCTCTCCCCTCTCCTCTCCCTCTCTCCCTCTCTCTCCCTCTCCCACCCCCCCTCTCCTCTCCCTCTCTCCCTCTCTCTCCCTCTCCCACCCCCCCTCTCTCTCCCCTCTTCTCTCCCTCTCTCCCTCCCTCTACCTCTCCCTTCCCCCCATGTTCTCTCCCTCTCTCCCTCTCCCCTCTCCTCTCCCTCTCTCCCTCTCTCCCTCTCCCACCCCCCTCTTCTCTCTCTCTCTCTCTCTCTCTCTCTCTCCCTCCCTTCCCTCCACCCTCTTCTCTCTCTCTCTCTCTCTCTCTCCCTCTCTCCCTCTCTCCCTCCCTCTACCTCTCCCTTCCCCCATGCTCTCTCTCTCTCTCTCTCTCTCTCTCTCTCTCTCTCTCTCTCTCTCTCTCTCTCTCTCTCCCTCTCTCTCCCTCTCCCTCTCTCCCTCCCTCTACCTCTCCCTTCCCCCCATGTTCTCTCCCTCTCTCCCTCTCCCTCCCTCTCCCCTCTCCTCTCCCTCTCTCTCCCTGCCCTCCCCCCTCTTCTCTCCCTCTCCCCTCTCCTCTCCCTCTCTCTCCCTCTCCCCTCCTCTCCCTCCCTCTCCCTTCCCCCCTCTTCTCTCCCTCTCTCCCTCTCCCTTCCTCCACACCCCTTCCATAACTTTTTTAAGGCTTAGTAGCACGTACACGGTACTTATTACTCATAAGCGTGTATGGGGTACTATTCCCATTATTCGATACCTTGGGATAACATTTTTAGGTTTAGTAGCGCGTACATGCTACTTATCAACCCAGAATGGGAGAAAAGAATACTGTTGGGCTTGTCAACATTTTATGGTCTTATAGCGCGTACGCAGTTTATAGACATAGTTTTAGTTGCCCAAGAGCCTCAACGGCCTCAAAAGAAGTTTTTGAGGTTGTTGAAGGCCCCACTAGAACTATGTCTGCACTTCTATCACTGTTGTATACATAAAAGTAAGTGAATTTTTTTTTTTTGCATGATTTCAAATGATTGAATTATTGTTTTTATTAGTTTTTTGTTTTTGCATGGTTTCAAATGATTAAATTGTGATTGTTTAATAGTTTGATTCCAAAAAATAGGGATAAGATGTATACTTATGGTTATTTATTTATTTTTGAACTTTTCTTTACATATATATGTAATATGATTCTATTTAGGTCAACTGATCTCAACCTTGGGAAAGAACAAGTGAGGAACGATGGAACAACGAGAGGCTCAAAAGGAAAGACAAAGGCAGCGTATGAAGAAATTGCGTGAAATAAGAGCAATGGGAGAAGAAGGTATGTCAACCTCAACATCTCAATTCGATTTTACCAAAAGAATATAATGCACCTAATGCAATTGAAGAAGAAACATTTGATAATGTACCATTTGAACCTAATGCAATTGAAGAAGATACCGCATTGAATAATCAATTAAATGATGAACATATTATACCTTCTCTACTTGATGAATTGAACGTACATAATGCACCGATGTTAACACCTCCTAGAATCATTCGTAGGAAACCAAAGTATCTAATTGACATTGATGAGAATATATTGAAGTCAATGCCCAATAAAATGAATGAACGAACTTGTAGGAGAATGGTTAAAAGAATATGGCAAAACTATTTTAAAAACTTAAATCAAACCGTAAGATGTCAATTAATTGTTCACATGATTAAAAATTTGAATTTTAGAGAGACAATGAAAATTCTAGGCCTAAGATCATCTGAAAGTAACAATGAAAGAACTATTATCAGAAATCTATTTGATGCATATCAATATATTGGTTCAAAATCACGTAGTAAAGATTCTAATGCTACTCGACGTGTCATTACATCAACCATAATGAGCAAGAAAATAAAAAAAGATCATTTGATAAGCAAAACAAGTAAGTCATTAAACGTTGGTAGAACAACATTAAGTAAAGCATTAAAGAGGCAAGAACAAATAGAGGAACCTAAAAATAATTCTCTTTGGGCATTCTCGGGTAGACTACTACGCAAAGACAAGGTTGTTGTAGATGCACTAAAAACATTAATTGAATTTTTTTTGCATGACAACACAAGAGTATCGCCCAACCAAAGAGATGTTGTTAGAAGGCGAATTGGGTCTAAAAATCATGAGCGACATGCGAAATACTATTTGGATATGACTCAAACTAAATTTTATGAAAGATTCCTTCAAAAGTTTCCTCAAATAAAAATTTCTCAAAGATTTTTTGAAATGGCAAAACCTTTTTATATTAAGATTAATCATGTACGGACCACGTGTTGTTGTAGGATGCATATTGAATTTTCCATGCATTATGATAATTTTTGTCATATTTGTTCTATTTTGCACATTAACAATGTTTTGCAGGAATGTAATATACAAGCACCTCCTAGGTCGGCAAGAGAATTTATTTCAAGTGTGTTATGTAATAGACATGATGGTTGCATTTATTATAAGATGTCTTGTTTGGAAGGTTCGTGTGCTATATGTGGTGGTTTGCAACGTTTACCAAGATGCATACATTTGGAGAGCACACATGAAATTGGTATGAAACTAGTTTCTTTCAGAAAATACAAGACAGTCACATATGGAGTTAAAGATGGAAAAGATTTGAAGAGATGTGAGCTAGTGAAAAATGATATATGTTTAGCTCAATTTATGAAAATGTTTCAAGAGAAACTAGTTTATGAGTACATAATGCATACACATAGAGCTCGATGGTTAGATGAACAATTCAAGTTGTGTAAGGACACATTTCCTCTTGGCACCATTGTCTCTATCGTTGATTTTGCTGAAAATTATACACTACAACCTCAAAATGAAGTGCAATCCATGTATTATCACTCTACACAAGTTTCTATTTTTGTACACATAGCATTCATGCATGCAGATGATAGCACAGAGGAGGATAGAAAGGTTGTAAGAGAGTATCACTTCTACATAAAGTGATGATCGTACTCATTCATCGGAGTTTGTACAAGGATGCTTTAAAGTTTTCTATGATAGTTTAAGGGAAAGGAACATACGATACAACCGACACTTAATATGGTTAGATAATTGCACCGCACAATTCAAGAATGCAAGGATGTTTTATTAGCTGACAAGGATGCATGTGACAAGCAGTGTACAACATTTTTGGAATTTCACTGAGGCTGGACATGGTAAGGGAGAGCACGATGGTGCAGGAGCATGTGTGAAAAGAGCCCTAGCCAGGGAAGAATTGAAGTATAAAAGTGGTGCTGAGTTGGTAGATGCAGAAACAATTGTACGATGGTGTAAGTCTACGATGGGTCTAGGTAATCCAGGTACGTCATTGGTTCATAGATGTTTTGGTTGATTACTGAATCTAACATTGAAAACTATCTAGATTGTTGTACAGTTGCAGGATCGAGTGACATGCACTCATTTATGAGTTCAAATTCAAGTTCACTAGTAATTTATACGAGACAGATGGTATGTTTTTTCTCTTCATGCATGTATTGTTTATGGGAAGAATGTGAATCAAAAGAGTAGGTTGACAAATGCTCTTGTAGACCGTTGGTTCCCATTGATTCATATCAAATTCCCAAAGCACTACAATTAAGCCAGATGCAGACATCAGTGGATTTTGACCATGTATCTGGCCTAGTGGATTCAAGTGATTTTTTGAGTTAATTTTTTTGCAAGTATTCTTTTTGGTTCATGTTGTACATCATACTTTATTTTTGGTATTAATTAACACTTTATAAAATGTAGGTCATGTGTATGCAGTTGTTGTAGAAGAGAATAATGAAGAAGAAACATATTACTATTTGTGTCATTGTGTTGAGCCTAAAAGAAAATTGACAACCACAATCATTGATGGAGAAGGTATTGAGTACCCAATAGGGTCTGTTGTCGTGATAGGAACATGGCTTCGAAGATACCCTATCAAGAATTCTGATGTTTGGTTGTTCGAGGACTTTGAAACACATAGACATATTCTTCATTTCTCTAACCTCGTTGTTGCAACAAATATTCATTTGATGAAGTATCGTGGAAGACCTCATAACAAGATTTTATGGAAAGTTCATGAATCTAACCACGAGGCTATACTTGACACAATACGGGTTAGAGCCAATCCTGAAGGCTCACTTGATTGATTCTACGGTTCAAAGTAGAATGATTTTGAGAATTTTGTATAAATTGTCGTCAAATTGTTCTATATTCATTTTTTGTATATATAAATGCCCATGAGCTGATTTTTACATGTTTAGGGGCATAATTTTGTATATTTAAGTGGCAATGAGCTGATTTGTACATATGTACATGCCAAATTTTGTATATTAAAATGGCGATGAGCTGAATCACACATATTGTAATGCCAAATTTTCTATAAAAGCCCATGAGATGATTTGTATATTAAATGGCGATGAGCTACATCACATATATTGTAATGCCAAATTTTGTATAAAAGCCCATGAGATTATTTGTAAGACAATTTTTTGTATAATGAAATAGCCAAGAGTTGATTTGACCATATTTAGAGGCAAATTTTTGAATAATATGTGACAATGTTTTGTGACTATTTTGTGTGTCAATGTTTTGTGACTATGTTTTGAGTATATGTGATGTGTCCCTGGTCAATCATGAGCATTCTTGATTTTGGTATAATCATGGATAATTATTTGAGTCATTATCGGGTCATAGGGGTCATAGATTGAGACTAGATACAATTTGAGCAAAAATTGTCATTGTTGTAAAAAAAAATTGTCAAAAAAGTTGTCAAGCAACTTCTACATTGCGTCGGTAGGGTATGACTCTTGACGTTCTGGTGCTTTGGGATGCACAACAGGGGCATGCCTAGTGTAAACCTACCCACCCGAACGTGCTCACGACGTCGGTTTGTACACACGAGGAATAGAATCAATTCTAGCCAATCTTGCAACTTTTCCTTGCAAGTAACTAACAGTTTTTTGATCAGGTGAAAAAATGCTACTAATTGAAAATGGCTCCGAGTCATCGAAAACTGAGATAGGCCATTGTAGAGGAGCCTCATGCGACCCCACGAAATCAAACATATTGGCCATATGTGTCGTGGATTGGAAGAAATAGTCCGTCAAATTTTGACAATTTTTTGGACTCAGGGCACTTGAGAGATCGCATCGATAGGGTATGACTCTCAATGTTCTGGTGCTTTGGGATGCACGAAAGGGGCATTCCTAGCGTAAACATGCCCACCCGGACACGCTCGCGATGTCAATTTGTGCACATGAGGTATATAATCAATTCTAACTAATCTTGTAACTTTTCCTTGCAAGCAACTGACAGTTTTTTGAGCAGGCGAAAAAATGCTACTAATTGAAAATGGCTCTGAGTCATCAAAAACTGAGATAGGCCATTATAGAGGATCCTCACATGACCCCATGGGATCAAACATATCGACCGTATGTGTCGTGGATTGGAAGAAACAGTCCATCAAATTTTGACAACTTTTTGGACTTAGGGCACTTGAGAGATTGCACCGGTAGGGTGTGACTCTTGACGTTCTGGTGCTTTGGGATGCATGAAAGGGGCATGCCTAGCGTAAACATGCCCACCCAGATGCGCTCACGACATTGGTTTGTGCACACGAGGAACATAATCAATTCTAGCCAATCTTCAACTTTTCCTTACAAGCAATTGACGGTTTTTTTAGTAGGCGAAAAAATGCTACTAATTGAAAATGGCTCTGAGTCGTCGAAAACCAAGATAGGCCATTGTAGAGGAGCCTCACGTGACCCCATGAGATCAAATAGATTGACCGTATGTGTCGTGGATTGGAAGAAATAGTCCGTCAAATTTTGACAATTTTTTGGACTTAGGGCACTTGAGAGATCGCATCGGTAGGGTATGACTATCGACATTCTGGTGCTTTGGGATGCATGACAGGGGTATGCCTAGCGTAAACCTACCCACCCAAACGCGCTCACAATGCCGGTTTGTGTACACGAGGAACATAATCAATTCTAGCCAATCTTACAACTTTTCCTTGCAAGCAACTAACGATTTTTTGAGCAGGCGAAAAAATGCTACTAATTGAAAATGGCTCCGAGTCGTTGAAAACCAAGATAGGCCATTGTAGAGGAGCCTCACATGATCCCACGAGATCAAATAGATCGATCGTATGTGTCATGGATTGGAAGAAACAGTCTGTCAAATTTTGATAATTTTTTGGACTCAGGGCACTTGAGAGATCGCACTGGTAGGGTATGACTCTCGACATTCTGGTGCTTTGGGATGCATGATAGGGGCATGCCTAGCGTAAACCTACCCACCCAGATGCGCTTGCAACATCGGTTTGTGCACACAAGGAACAAAATTTGACCGTTGGGAGCGTGAGGGTGCTCTCGCACCAAACACATTGTTGTTTAAATTCATATTGTCGATTTTTGTTGTTTATATTCATATTGTTAATTACATATGCAAATATTCATTTAAATTTATAAAAGGGAAGCCACCAAATACAACAAATACACAATAATGAACTGAATACAAGGAGTTTTGTAGGGTTAATTCAACATTTTAGAAATTTTATCAAATCATATTCCATGATTGCAATGCTTTATATCATATATTTTTGTTGTTTATATTCATATTGTTGATTACATATGCAAATATTCATTTAAATTTATAAAAGGACAACCACAAAATACAACAAATACAAAATAATGAACTCATTCACATTTATTGGATCGAATATCGATATTTTTATATATATAAAAAGGCATGTCTGCCAAGTCAATACAAGTATTACAAAAATGTGCCATATGCCATGTCCAAATCGATATACAATAAAAATGTAGAATATATCTACATGTATTGGTCATTCTATGACCAAAACTAACACTATATGATCCTAAACTTGTGGTCGATCATCAAAATCAAGCCTCTTCGGCGCAATACGCGGCTCTGTAGATGGTTGCAAAACCACAATTCAAAAGCCAAGTTAGAATTCTTTTGTAGAAAGTAGTTCACAATTAACATCATAACTATGCATTTGACTTTAATTCCTTTGCAATTGAAATGTAGATTACCTCATCGGTGATCCAGGAGCTAATGTCTTTGCTCTCCTCTCCTTGTCACTCTTAGGAGTTTTCTTGAAGACATACTTAAATTGATCCACGTTATGGCCATACCGCAAAGGAGTCTATTGTAGATTAAATGTACAATTAATACAATGTACTAACATAAATATATCAAAAACACTTAAAAGCTATAATATAGAGAACAATGACGTAGCTGTGCCTGAGATGCTTCTCCAATGGACTGAGGATGGCTCACCATCGATGTAGAAACTGATGCTATTACCTATACAAAAAATGTACAAAGATTAAATACAATTAATATAATGATAAGTATTGAAGGTTGAAAACAATTAATTTTACATATCAAACAAAAGTGTACTGGATCCTGAGATGCTTCTCCAGTGCAAGGAGGAGGGTTTGCCATTGACAAAATAGGTATGGATATTTCCTATATGAAAAAATTATAAGATTATAATATATCACAAGTTCACATGTACGCGTGCATATAATCATGAAATCAAGAAAATAAAGTAGAGATACATACCTCCACCCTCTCTTGATCCGCAGGCGAATCAGGTGCATTCAACATATCCACAAAGCTCAATGGCCATTGTACATGTAAAATAGACAAAAAACACTAATCAATCTACAAACCTCAACTAATACTTGATTTCAACATTTTCAAACAATTGTACAACTAAAAATGTGTTCAATTACCTTCTTCACATGTTTTGGCATCTTCGAGGAATTCTTTTTCTTAGGACGAGCCCTAGACGCGGAGGGGGTACCCTAAAAACACAAAATTAACATTAGATATTAGTATAGATAATAAATTAAACATAATTTTAAAAATCTAAAATGAAATGACTTGCATATTCCATCAAAACAATACATAAAAAGAGTTGTACAAAATATCATACCGTATAGCCTTGAGGCCAAACTCAATCACTGAGAGTGTGATGTCATCAATCTGGGACATTTCATCCCCTATCAGCACCTACAAACTAGAAATTGGACCAAGCATTAAATATAGTTAGTATATCTTGTATTTTTTTGAATTCAAAGTGTACTATTCTATTTTAACATCCTGAAATGCATATTATTTGTCTTAATTTAAATCGATGTATAAATGAAAATTTATTTATGTAATTACAAAATTAAAGTGACTGATAAATAAAATGTTATAAATTCAAATCAACACACTTGTGTCTGTGACTCATGGGCAAACACCATGTCCATCAACTCATCTGTCAGTGCGACATCCTCAACCGTGTGAGCCTGACATCTACAATCGCAAATCATGTATAGATGATATGAGTATCCATCTGCACCGGTTGCATCATCTATCCCTGAGCATATCCCCGAGCAACTGGCACACATATGCTCGATGGGCTCTCTGTCGCCCTCTAACGACTCATCATCCAATACAATAGGGTGTGCTAATGATGTCCCATGTTGGATGATGGCACTAGTCAATGTTGTGGCCGCCTGAAGAGTTTGTAGCTCCATCAACTCTTTCAGCTCTAATGGGATAGCCTGATGCACCTTGGGTTTGGGTGCTAGGGGGCGGCGACTCTTCGTGGCTAATCGCATGCGGGCTCCAGGTCTATCTTGGGCAGAGCCACCACCTCTACCATGAAAATCTCTCATGTCAAAATAATTTGGGCTCACATTGAGCACAAACTCACAATATATTTTTCTCAAAATATATAATGGCACCTCATAATTATTACAAGGTGGATCATCAAAGACCATCCACCACCTTTGCCAAAAAAGATTCTTCATCTACACATTGGTACACCAATGTATGGGAAACCTCTTTGCATTAGGAGGTAATGACTGACCAGTTTTGGGGTCAACAAAAAGGGAACATATTTGTTGTTTAGAAATATTTTTGTTTTTAACTCCATCGTATGATAGCCCATTGGCATAGAATTGATGACACCTATCCCTAAAGTTTCCCCATTTGGTAATTTATGTGGAAACAGTTATGGCACCACTAGCTAATGTTTCTAGGCTAGTGGCAAGGGATTGATGATGGTCAAGTTTAGAAGTTTTCAATTTTACAATCAGTCTATTGATTATAGATGTATTTTGTCCTAACTAATTAATTAATTCTCCCTGTGTTTCGGTTGTGTGGTCAAAAGGAGGAATTGGGGGTTGTTCTTGTGTGTTTTCAGGAGGTGCATTTGGTTGTTCTTGTGGGTTTTCAAGAGGTGCATTTGGTTGTTCTTGTTCTAGATTAGAAGAATCTAGTTTTTGAAACAAAAAATGAAAAACCTAATCAAAATTAATGAAATTAAATTCAAAACGTAAAACAAATTGCATAAACTAGAAAGAAAGACAAAAATATACAAAAACTAACCTTGATCCATAGCTTGGAGGACAAATTTAGCACCCCGTTAGCGGTTTAGGTTAGAAAATGGGAAAAAAACAAAGTAAAAAACTTGCTTTACGGGTAACTGATGTGTAGGGGAAAAAGCGAGACTAGGTTAACATGCCCTAATCCTACCTTTTGACACACATTACGGAATATGAAAGAGCCTAGAGGTATCACACAATTGGCTACTTCTTATTGTGAAAGAGAGAGCCACGGGCTACCTATTAGGATTTCTATTCCTTCGTTGAAATTGAAAGATAAAATGATGCAAGTTCAAGCCCTAATCCCAAAATGCAAGTATGAACTAATAACAAGATTGTAGAATTGAGATTAAACAATGAATAGCTATAACTATAAGGATGAAATAAGAATGCAGATGCGTACCCAGAGTCAAAATTTGATTGAAAATGTTCGGGACGGGGGCGCGGGCGCCACTGTCTTGATTCTGTCCCAAAAACTGCACCTGAAACTGCTGTTTTGCACTCTGGAAAACTATCAGAAATGTCAAAAAATGTTGTCTGTCCGGAGGACCAGGGCGCCCAGCGCCTCTATCCTGGCAGGACCAAGGCGCCCAGCGCCCCTGTCCAGGTCTTTGGCTCTGCAATTTGATGTGGAGTGCTGTCTCGACCTGCTTTTCTCGGATCTGTCACCTGCGGCGTCGTCCGAGTCCCGAAACCTGCACTTATATCTGAAAAGGGGATGGGCGGCTATATAGGGTTTTGCCTTAGTTAAACCCCCATTTCGGTGATTTCCACCTCCACGAATAGCCAAGTTGTATTGTAAAATGTATTGTGTGTGCAGACCTAGTGTGTGTGCAAGGTCCTAAAATGCAAGCAAGCAAACTAGAGCAACCTAGAAAGTAAACCCTAATTGCTTGTAAATGATAATGTAAATGCTCTAAATCAAGATGCAAAGTGATCTAAAGCATGAATAAAGGATATATTGAAGCTTATGCAAAGACATGAAAACAACATGAAATCATACCCAACCCCCAAGGGAGGAGTACAAGCCAATCTTCAGTCGGTAATCTCCTATTGTTCTTCAATGTCTTCCAAGCCCTAAATGGATGAATGAAATTGATAAATGCTTGATAGAAGGATGTTGAATGTTGTTGAAGCCTTCAAAGATCTGCTCTTTCGCTGCATATGAGGTTCCTGAAAACCAAAATTCTGATCCTTTCAAATGAAGAAAGAGAGCTCTTATATATGAAACCCTAGGTCTTAATTTCAACTTTTGGCCGACCTAGAGATTGAATCTCCCACCAATTTCTTGGGGTTAAGCTTTATTTTATGATTGGATCGTGCTCCTAAAATTTCGGGAAAAATGTCCAGGACCGTGTGCACTCCGGGCGCCATGGTCCTGACAACTTTTCACCAAATTTTCAGGGCCATAGGATATGACGATTTTAGAGAGAATCCCGAAGTTACAGGTGATTTTGAGATGTTTTGACCCCCGAAACCAAGTCCCCAAGCTCAAAATAAGACTTAATTAGGGTTTTTGATTGAGTGATGTATTGGAGGAATAGAATGAAAAGGGCACACTTTAACGAAAGGGCCCAACTTTATGATGCAGAGGATGATGAAATAGGACCTTAGACCTAATTAATTTGATTAATTAAGTGCTAAAGGAGAAATGCAATGCAAAATGTAAAATGCACCAAGGCGGGTGCTAAACTAGGTGTGAAATTGTACCACCCTAGCAAGTGTGTACAATTTACGACGCTACATTTAGCCCCCACTTTCGCGGTCATATGAGTACTACGTGCATATGCAAGCTAAAGTACAGAAAAGTAAACATCATTTGAAAAAGGATATATCCATAAGTTGTCGGACGAAGCCCCCAGCGGTATCTGCAGTACACAGTTAGGAACCGCACCCTACAAAACACACGTTAGATCACAAAATCACCTAATGCTTACTAAGGAAAGTGATGAAATTTGTGAGTAGCTATATGCCCCCCCTATTTCGACTTGCTGATTAGGGAGGTGAAATAGGGTAGCATGTTTACTTACGACAAATTGTGTAAGAGAGTATTGATGAGGGATGTTCACTGAATAGGCTTCATCAAAGCACTTTTTGGAACATCCCGAGAGTATGGGAATGAAAATACGATTCCTACGCAACAAACGGCTCGAAAATCGCATCTCCCAAACTCAAGTTATGATGAAATGAATGATAGAGGAAAATTAGGGTTTCGAAAGTAAAGATAAAGAAATGAAAGTATATACTTTGAAAGTGACATTTGCATTTGTCACTTTGTTGATTTTGGAATACTGTTCATTGCAGTGGAGCCCACATAGTCATCATCATGCCTTCACGACGACCGGAGTGTCCCATGAGGATTGAGATCCTACGCCAGGCCGTGATCGACGACGAGCCACTAGACGAGGTGAGTTGACTGAGCGTTGACTTTTGATTTTTCTGCATTTTGACTTTTTGTGATCGTTTGCGGGCCCTGAAGTCTGACCCGGGCCCCACCTAGGGCGCCATGGTCCCTGTGGGGCACCCTGGTCCCCTTAGGGTGCCATGGTCCCTTCAGGGCGCCATGGTCCCTGACAGGGCGCCATGGTCCCAATCAGGGCTTGGCGAGGGATTTCAGGGTTAGCATACGATGTTCGACAGTTTGCATGAGTGATTTTGATGATTGAGTACTGATTACAGTTATTTTTTTGTGTTGCACGGTCTCCCATACATGAGAGAGCATACGGCGGGACATATTCTTCACAGTTTGCGAGATCAGATTCCGCAGCTGACTCAGGCAGAGAGAGACACATTGTCAATCGTGGGATTATGGTATGCGATCCTCATGCCAGCCATTCGGTTCCATTCTGCGATGCTGATGGCACTGATGGAGCAATGGGATCCTGACACATGCACATTTCATCTTCCAGTAGGGGAGCTGACGGTTACACTTGAGGATGTGTACCACATACTTCATCTTCCTATCAGAGGAGCTACTGTTACATACGCGACCAATCAGTCAGTGGAGGACCATCAGAAAGAGCAGGTATATTGCATAGGGAGAGTCATGCCGAGCGAGACGAGAGGTCGCATCATGGTCAGCTGGCTCTTACATCCTACAGGAGAGGTGCCCCTTGTGAGATGCCTTATGATCACCATCATAGCACTAGCCGTCTGCCCTAATGAGCGAGGTACACATATGCATGGGGGTCTCACATGGTGCATCAGAGCTATGGAGAGACACAGGAGAGTATATGCTTGGGGTTGGAGTATGCTTGCACATCTCTATCACGACCTTGAGGAGTATGTGTTTGGACAGGGTTGCAGCTTGATGACATGCACACTTCTGCAAGTGTGGGTATTAGAGCACTTCACATGCACTAGGCTTGTCGGCTTTCTGATGAGTATGGCTAGCGAGCGACCTAGGGTGTTTGCTTATCCACTTACCAGCGAGTGGAGATTTGGAGATCTGTTATATTGGAGAGTGATTTTTGATAGACTGACAGCCAAGGTGACCGTGTGGAGACCCTATCTACGGATGCACAGATGGGATGGGATGGAGAGACAGTTAGCATGCTTACAGAGGAACCGCCTACTGCGGGGATGATATTCACATATCATAGTCCCATTCTACTTTGACCGAGTACGAAGGCAGTTTGGGCTAGAGCAGTGTGTTCCAGCCGATGTGCCCATCTATACTCGACACTCATGAGTCCTTCCCAGACCTAGAGCAGTAGCGAGACCGACGATAGATGACATCGAGACTACAGATATAGAGGGATCTGATCAGGATGTAGTCACTGATTACTCTGCAGAGCCTGGAGCACAGTGTAGGTATGTCTCATGGTTTATGAGATCATACCCAGGGCCTATCTTTCCACCAGATCACCCGACAGGCCATCCCGGCCCATGGAGACATGGAGACCGAGATGAGGACCAGGGATCCAGGTCAGAGGAGCCAGAGGAGGGAGAGGGTCATGAGGAGGTAGGAGATCCTGATCCACCCACAGGAGATCAGCCTAGTGCCGAGGAGGAGGGGGAGGAGGAGGACACGGATAGAGATGAGGATGAGGAGGATGTAGGTGAGGATGCCGACAAGGATGAGGATGAGGATGACGAGGAGGACGAGGAGGAGGAGGAGGATAGAGATGATGAGGAGGGGTCAGATGCAACTCCCCACCATTCAGGAGATGATACCATAGCTCTGGATCCTCCTCTTATTCCCCAAAAGGGGGAACACGAGGCGATATGGAGACCTATTTCTAGTACCGTCTAGCCTACACCCATCGTGCACAGATTATTCGAGCGAAGGGAGCTTAGTAGTTCCCAGTCACAGATGCTACCATACCATGATCCCTACTGGCGTGAGGGAGATCTAGGTATAGTAGGTTTATATTTATTGATTAATGTTTTGATGATATAGAATGGTACTAATACAAAAATCTGTTCTACTGCTACAGCTAATGTGTAGGAGTGGCGTTCCCTGATTCAGCAAGCAGTGACAGACATTTCTACGATGGCACAGATCCCCAGTTCCTCATAGATCGCTTATAGGCCTCAGGGGAACATGGGTCGGTATGAGGACTTGTTTTCCCCATTCTGAGTACAAGTAGAGATATGGAGGGAGAGAGAGAGTCCTATCAGAGGACCTTCAGTGGGCGCGGAGAGATCTAGCAGCTGCTCAGGCCGAGGCTTCCTCCTATCACGCGATCCTTATGGATAGGGATCGTAGGAGTTCCTCTCGGAGTCACTCGCGGTCTATATCGCGCTACACACCTATGGGTCCACCTGCACGGCCGGATCAGGAGGGAGCATCTAGTCGACACTCTCCAGCCACTAGCCCTAGGGATAGGAGATGATTTTATGATGTAGGATAGGTCACATTTTGGATGTACAGTGACCTATATTTGTATACGATCCACACACACATATATATATATATATACATGCTTCTCTTTTGTCTCAAATGTGTTATCTTTAATGCTTAAAACAATGTATATTTTGCTTTGATTAAATCTAATACATTTGGTAGATGTACATGTATGTTCTGGATTTAATTGCCATGTGATTGATTTCTCAATGCTCCATGATTAAATTGATACATGTGTGACTTAATTAAAATATTTAATCAAGTACTACATTGATGATAGGGAAGAAATATGCATTAAGTCTAAGAATCATATAACTAATGTGATTTAATTTTGAACTTAAACACAACATGATACGATTCTACTTAACACATAAAGACATTGTATAATATGCTAGCATAATGGAAATGTAAATCTTTTATAATTTACATAAATGAATTCAAGACAAACTATAAAGTAAAGAAACACGCTTGTCAAGAACGAAGCAATATAGATTAAACACCATAACATTTAATTCTATTTTTCTCTAATTAGGAGGTACAAACATATTACCCAATGTTGAAGAACTGAAAAGAAGATAAATAAAGAATGAAGAATTAAGCATAATATCTACGCAAGTGCATAGCATTGATAGGTTCTTTAAGAGGCGTACCGTTTACATCCACTATTTTGTAAGCACCTGATCCATAATCTTCAATAACGATGTATGGTCCAAGCCAATTAGGACTAAATTTTCCCTTTTCTGCAGGTAAGGCATTCACATTGCGCTGATTCTCATAGAGGACTAAGTCACCGACTGAGAAGGAACATTGAATAACCTTATCATTATAGCTTCGTTGTAGAGTTTTGTGATACGCTTGAATATGCTCAAGAGCGTTTATACGTTGTTCGTCAAGCATCTCAAGTTGTTGAAGTCGTTGTTCTCTATAAGAGTCATCATCTACTATACCTTTAAGAGAAACCCTAAGTGATGGAATCTCTAACTCTAAAGGCATAATAGCATCAGCACCATAAACAAGATTATAAGGAGTAGTTCCTGTAGCAATTCGTACACTCGTTCGGTAGGCCCAAAGAGCATAGATTAGCTGGTTACTCCAATCCTTACCATGCTTATTCACGGTTTTGCAAAGAATTTGTTCAATTATCTTATTGGATGATTCAGCTTGACCATTTGATTGAGGATAGTATGGTGTAGAAAATCGATGTTTGATATGATACTTCTCAAGGAATTTCTTCACGTCCTTGTTCTTAAATGATGTCCCATTATCTGAGATTATAGTGGAAGGTATCCCGAATCGAGAAATGATGTTTTCTAGAAGAAATTGACAAATCACTTCAGCAGTAGTAGAGCGAAGGGGAATAACTTCTACCCACTTTGTAAAGTAATATGTTGTAGTTATAATGAAGGTGTGTCCTTGAGATGAAGGAGGAGAGATTTTACCAATGAGATCCAAACCCCATGCGGAGAAAGGCCAAGAAGCTACTTGAGAACGAAGTTCTTGGGCAGGAGCATGAATCAGATTATTGTGTTGTTGACATTGATGACATTTCTTAACAAATGAAAAAGAATCCTTCTGCATAGTTTGCTAATAGTATCCCATACGAAGCAATCTTTGAACCAAGGATTTGCCTCCGAAATGCCCCCCACAGGCGCCTGAATGTGCCTCTTCAAGAGCAACAGGGATTTCTAATTTGTTAAGACAGCGAAGGAGAAGACCGTCATAACCCCTTCGGTAAAGGACATTAGAAAGAATGATATACCTAGTAGACAACTTGTCGATTCTAGCCCTAGTGTTCCTATTGGCAGAATCAGGAAAGGTACCATCGGTCAAATATCTTACGATATGCGAATACCACTCGTCTGAATCTACAAAGTCACAACATGTTACCAAGCTAGAATCGTCTACAATGGCTGGAGAAATAAGGTTGTGAATAACAAATTTAAGATCAACCATAGGGTCCTCTAAAGATACAAGAGAAGCCACACATGCCATTATGTCCGCATGTCGATTATCTTTTCAAGGAACAGGTTCCATGGTATAAGAATCGAATTTTTGTAATAAAGAGATAGCAAGGTCTTTATATTGTGATAATTTGTCTTGTTTTGCTTGATACAGTCCTGTTACTTGTCTTATAATCAATTGAGAATCTCCATAAATATGTATGTGTTTTATGTTCAGAGCTAAGGCTGCTTTTATTCCCGCTATAAGAGCCTCATACTCAGCAATTTTATTGGTGCATAGGAAATTTAGACGATAGGATAAGGGAATAGATTTCCTTGTAGGAGAAATCAGAACAACACTTGCCCCCGATCCCGTATGACACTTAGAACCATCAAAGTATAATTCCCAAGTTTCATCTTTCTCTATAGAAAGAATGAAGTCATCGGGGAAAGACTCAGAATTAGGGAAGGAGAAAGGTGAAGGGGCCTCAACTAAGTGATCTGTCAATGCTTGTCCTTCAATTGCTCTTTGTGAAACAAATTTAAGGTCAAATTCAGTTAACATCATAACCCACTTAGCTAGGCGTCCTGATAAATCAGTTTTAGAGAAAAGATGCTTTAAAGGATCAAACTTTACCATGACGTGGACTTCTGAATTTAAAAGATAATGTCTCAATTTCTAAGTCGCAAACACCAAGGCCAAGCATTGTCTTTCTATCGCAGAATATCGGGTCTCATAATCGAGTAAGGTACGACTTATGTAATAAACCGGACATTCCTTACCATCTTTATCATGTTGTGCCAACAATGCTGCGAGAGCATGAGAGGAAGCAGTTGTATACAGAAGGAAAGGTTTAGAAGGTTCGGCAGGTTGAAGAATAGGAGGGCTAGCCAGATACACTTTTAAATCTTCAAATGCTTGCTGACAATCTTTGTTCCATTGAAAAGTGATATCCTTTTTAAGAAGTTGAGTAAAAGGAAAGGTACGATCCGCAAGTTGAGATACAAACCTATGAATAGCTTGAATCTTTCCTTGTAAGCTTTTAAGTTGAGACGCATTTCTAGGAGGTGGCATGTTGACAATAGCATCTATTTTCTTAGTGTCCACCTCGATCCCATGATGCGAAACTATGAATCCTAATAGTTTTCCACTATCCACACCGAAAACACATTTTCGGGGATTCAAGCACATGTGATATTTACGAACTCTTTCAAAGATTTGACGAAGGATTTTAATATGATCTATGCGAAGAATGGATTTGGCTAAAATATCATCAACATAATCCTCTAAAATCTTATGCATATAATCATGAAAGATAAGGGTCATCGCTCGTTGATAAGTTGCACCGGCATTTTTAAGTCCAAAAGGCATCATTATCCAACAAAACGTACCCCAAGGGGTGGTGAAAGCGGTTTTAAATTGATCTTGAGGGTTAATGAAAATTTGATTGTATCCTGAAAAACCATCCATGAAGGATAACAAGGCATGTCCTGCCGTAGAATCAACTATCATGTATATGTTTGGAAGAGGGAAATCATCTTTCAAGGAAGCCTTATTCAAATCTCAAAAATCGGTACACATTCTTATTTTGTTATCTGGTTTAGCCACAGCGACAATATTTGAAATCCATGGGGAATAGTCAATAGGGCAGATAAATCCAGCCTCCAATAACTTTTCAATCTCAGCCTTAACAAGCAGAGCCACCTTAGGATTCATTTTTCGAATCTTTTGTTTCACAGGCTTAGCATCAGGAACTAAGACAATGTTATGAGTAACAATCTTAGGATCTATACCAGGCATGTCAGAGTATGTCCAAGCAAAGATCTCAGGGAATTTGTGCAATAAATCTTCATATTGTTTTTGTTCCTCTTCATCCAAACATTTTCCAATTTTAATAACTTTCTCTTTATTGCAAGGATCCATCTTAACATCATTGGTGTCACTTATGAGAAGATTACTTTGTTGAGGAGTATCCTTTAACTGAGGGAATTCTTTCACAATCTCGTCATTATCAATCTCTTTTCCAAAATAGGCTTCAGTGTTCAAACAATAAGGGAGTCCCCTATTGTGATGATAACGAGGAAGAGTGTCATAGGCTCCCAAAAATTCAGCTAAAGCATCATCGGTAGGAAAGACATCCAAAGCACAGGCACACGAAAGATCCCCATCAATATACTTGGGGTGTTGTATTGATAGAGATGTAGAAATAGCATTAACACTAATGCATGGTCTTTTAGAAGCTTTAGTGCATTTGCAGGGATTATAGCCAAGTCCAAAGGCATAATTGTGAAAATTAGTCTCTAGAGGAACTTTTATCCCTTGTTCATGAGCACCACAACCTTTTCCATGATACCCATGCTTAGCAAAAATGCGAAAACCACGACCATAACGATCAGCCATTTCAGAAAGAGGAGGTGGTTTTTCATAAGACAAAGAATCAAACTCTTCATAATTAGAGGTGTGAGGAGAAGAAGTTTGAGAAGCGGCCACAAAATTATTACTCATAGGTTCAGGTAAGATTGATTGATTTTTAGCTTCTTCCTTCTTTTCAAATTTAAGCTCTCTAGAAGAAACCTTATATTCACCTACAAAGGTGGGATTGAAATCAAGAGATCCCCAATCATCTTCTTCGAGAACCTTCTCAGGATCAAAAGTGTAGATTCAAGTCGAGAAGAATCTTCTTCAGGAGCTCCAGACTCATCCAAAGAATTTTGATCATCAGAGAGCGAGGACTCATCGATAGGTATCTTGTTTAAAGAGTCATCACTAGACGAGGACGACTTAGAAGAACCCCCTTTGAAAGTAGATGTTTGTAAACAAGCTTGGAAATTAGTGTCACCTATCAAGGTATATGTCTTATTGTTATAGATAAATTTAACTTGTCTATGTAATGTAGAGGGGACAGCTTGCATACTGTGAATCCAATGCCTCCCTAATAACAAGTTGTATGTTAAATTTCCCGACATAACATGGATAGGAGTAGGCAAAGTAACAGGTCCTACTGTGAGAGGTAGGGTGATAATACCTAATGAAATCTTAGCCACATTATCAAACCCTCGAATGGGACGAGAGTCAGGCTCAATGAGAGATGTATCCACATTCATTTTATGCAATAGATTGATGCTACACACATTAAGGCTAGAGCCATTATCTACTAGTGTTCGTCTTATAGCAGTGTCTTTCATGATAACCACAATCATCAAGGGATCATATTGTTGTTGAATTTCACTAGTAGGCAACTCATCTTGGGTAAACACAATTTGAGCCTTAGGATTCATCACAGAGTTAACTAAAGATGCTATATTACTAGATGTATTCAGTGGAGGAACATTCAAATCTTTCAAGGTATCTTGTAACATTCCATGATGAGTGGAAGACGTTTGAATCAAATCCCAGAGGGATATCTTAGCAGGGGTAGCTTTAAGTTGTTCTATGAGATCATATTCCTTACCCATAACTTGTGAAATACGGGGAGCTTGTGGAAGAATTGGTTGAGGATTAGGAAGAGAAACTGGAATAATAGGAGGAGGATTAGGCTGCCTATTATTTCTGGTGTGATAAGTATGGGCAACCGCATGATAACTCTCTCTAGTTATTTGCTTGGCATAACTATAAGGACTTATAGGTTTTCTTCCTTGCACGGTGATGATTGGTTTATTCAGGGTACGAAAGGAATCATGATCTACCCTCCTTGGATAGTAAGGAGAGGTGATTTAGGAATTTGAAAGGTGGGAGAAGGATAAGCACCTTGGACTTCAAAGAGAGGCTTGTTATGCTCATTCAAGTTTATCATGTTAACCAATTTAGAAGTCTTGTTCTTGTTTAAAGATTTCGATAAAGCCACAAAGTCATCAAGAGCATCATCCAACAAAGCATGATCATATCGATTAAAAGGTTTATCTTTTGATTCAAAAGGAGACATCTCCTCATAGAGGGGATTATTGAACACAACCATGTTACTAGATTTAGTGGAAGAGTTGATAGGAATGTACCCTTGAGAGGAACCATTCGACTTATCTTTCTCATCACATCTAAATGGCATAGTAACAAGGTTTATGAGTTTTTGGTAAAATGAAGGTTTGGCATCTTTAGGGTTTAAAAACTCATCTAAAGATTCATCTAATTCATCTTGGCTATACTCATAATAATCATCAAAAGCACGAACATTTTGCAAATAAAAATCTGACATTTTGAAATAAAGGTTGCATAAAATTTAAAATTTAAACACACAATGCAAAGAAACACACTTTTTTTTTTTTTTCTTTTTTAATGAAAATGAAATGAAAACACACTAAATCTAGATCTAGATCTAACAAATGCAATGCAAGAGGAAGCAATGATAGTTTCACGTCGGGTTCACCAAAATGTGTAGGGGAAAAAGCGAGACTAGGTTAACATGCCCTAATCCTACCTTTTGACACACATTACGGAATATGAAAGAGCCTAGAGGTATCACACAATTGGCTACTTCTTCTTGTGAAAGAGAAAGCCATGGGCTACCTATTAGGATTTCTATTCCTTCGTTGAAATTGAAAGATAAAATGATGCAAGTTCAAGCCCTAATCCCAAAATGCAACTATGAACTAATAACAAGATTGCAGAATTGAGATTAAACAATGAACAACTGTAACTATAAGGATGAAATAAGAATGCAGATGCGTACCCGGAGTCAAAATTTGATTGAAAATGTTCGGGACGAGGGCGTGGGCGCCACTGTCCTGATTCTGTCCCAAAAACTGCACCTGAAACTGTTGTTTTGCACTCTGGAAAACTATCGAAAATGTCAAAAAATGTTGTCTGTCCGGAGGACCAGGGCGCCCAGCGCCTCTATCCCAGGGACCAGGGCACCCAGCGCCCCTGTCCTGGCAGGACCAGGGCGCCCAGCGCCCCTGTCCAGGTCTTTGGCTCTGCAATTTGATGTGGAGTGTTGTCTCGACCTGCTTTTCCCGGATCTGTCACCTGCGGCATCGTCCGAGTTCCGAAACCTGCACTTATATCTGAAAAGGGGATGGGCGGCTATATAGGGTTTTGCCTTAGTCAAACCCCCACTTCGGTGATTTCCACCTCCACGAATAGCCAAGTTGTATTGTAAAATGTATTGTGTGTGCAGACCTAGTGTGTGTGCAAGGTCCTAAAATGCAAGCAAGCAAACTAGAGCAACCTAGAAAGTAAACCCTAATTGCTTGTAAATGATAATGTAAATGCTCTAAATCAAGATGAAAAGTGATCTAAAGCATGAATAAAGGATATATTGAAGCTTATGCAAAGACATGAAAACAACATGAAATCATACCCAACCCCCAAGGGAGGAGTACAAGCCAATCTTCAGTCGGATATCTCTTATTGTTCTTCAATGTCTTCCAAGCCCTAAATGGATGAATGAAATTGATAAATGCTTGATAGAAGGATGTTGAATGTTGTTGAAGCCTTCAAAGATCTGCTCTTTCACTGCATATGAGGTTCCTGAAAACCAAAATTTTGATCCTTTCAAATGAAGAAAGAGAGCTCTTATATATGAAACCCTAGGTCTTAATTTCAACTTTTGGCCGACCTAGAGATTGAATCTCCCACCAATTTCTTGGGGTTAAGCTTTATTTTTTGATTGGATCATGCTCCTAAAATTTTGGGAAAAATGTCCGGGACCATGTGCACTCCGGGCGCCACGGTCCCGACAACTTTTCACCAAATTTTCAGGGCCGTTGGATATGATGATTTTAGAGAGAATCCCGAAGTTACAGGTGAATTTGAGATGTTTTGACCCTCGAAACCAAGCCCTCAAGCTCAAAATAAGACTTAATTAGGGTTTTTGATTGAGTGATGTATTGGAGGAATAGAATGAAAAGGGCACGCTTTAACGAAAGGGTCCAACTTTATGATGCAGAGGATGATGAAATAGGACCTTAGACCTAATTAATTTGATTAATTAAGTGCTAAAGGAGAAATGCAATGCAAAATGTAAAATGCACCAAGGTGGGTGCTAAACTAGGTGTGAAATTGTACCACCCTAGCAAGTGCGTACAATTTATGATGCTACAACTGAGACCCAGTTTTTTTTAAAAACTTTTTTTACCAAGCACTGCGTATGCGGTTTTATTTGGATTATTAGCACGTACGCGCTCATTTTCCTATAAGCAGCGCGTACACGCTAATTTTCCTAGGCGTAGAACATACACACTACCTTTTCTAGGCTCAGGAAGAACAAACCTAAGCACGTACATGGGAATTTGAAATTTTAAAACCGCGTACGCGCTACCTATTTTTCCAAGTTTTTTCTGGGTGGTGTCCACTTTTATGACCACCATCTTTGTGCACACGCCCTCTCAACCTATGTAAATTCCTATAATTCATCTTGTCACCTATTGGGATGGTCAAAATTTGCTTGAGATTTATCTAGGTTTGCCTCTGAAAGTTATTAGGGTTGTAAAAAATTGTCTAAGTATGGAAACCCCTAATTCCTAACTGGTTGTCTCCCAACACTTGATCTAATTCTTTGTTGACTGAGCATCTAGGTCATCCAAGGTTTTAAGTTGTATTCAATTCCTTTTAGTTGTGTGGAAACAAGTCCCTCATATTTCGTTCCTCATCATCGACAAATGAAATATTTTGCATCTCCTAAGTCACATGGTTGGGCTAATATTTTAAGGCCTTAATTCTTCGTATGACCCCATGACCCTTTATTTTCCTAAGCAAGTGTCCACATGCATAAGTTTCTCACTTAAGTTAGGGTTTCCTCGCAGCCCTGCAACATTTTACGTCAACTTTTTGAGTGTAGGATGGCAGGAAAGGCATGCATTGAAAAGTCAACAGTGAAGGTTTGTGACCCCACCCTCCCATAGGGATAAAGTAAAAGGAGGGAGGAAGGAAGTCACAATCCAACGAGAGTAACAATAATGTTTAAGTAATATTTCCTAGTGATCCCATGCTCATATTGCTAAGGTAGACATTAAGCTACAGGCTAGCAAAGTGTAACATCAAGTGTGTAAAGCTTTCCCCATAACCCCATAGGGTTTCACCCTGGTCAAATCAAGGACCACAGGGTAGAGGGGGAATGAAACAAAGTAAAATGAACCCCACCTCCCTGCAAGGAAAGAATTAAGAAGTAACGAACACCATGGGACTAGCAAGGGTTGCTGGAAGATAATAGAAGTGGATGAAGATAATAGAAGTGGATTCCTTGCTACCCTGTGAGGGACATAAAAGTGTCCAAAAGTTTATGCAAGCTCGCATGATACACAAAAAAAAGGAAGAGAAAATACATGGAGGAGATAAGTGCCCGCCACTTCATCAAGTTAGAATGGGTCAAAGTCAATCATAGTCGTTCAATCAAAGATCAATGGTGAAGTTTGAATATGATGCATCCACCACCTCAAGGCATTCACATGAGATAAATAAATGGTGACGAGATGCAATGCAAGTGTAAGACATAAATTCAAAATTCATGGTGCATTGTTTCATTATGCATTCAAGAATTTGATGAGGAGAGCTTTCAAGTAAAGAGGAACAACTTGGTGTGGTGAAGTAGAGTTTCAAGCACTTGAAAAAAAAAAAAGTTGCTATTACCATCCTTGTATGTTTTCAAGCTATTTTTTCAATTCACAAGTTCATAGAGCATAAGTAGGGTAATTCAATTGTGAAAGTAAGAAAACCCTAATTTAGTTGCATTGCAAGTGGCTCGCTCCTAAGATGAAACCAGTAGTTGAAACAATCCCTACATAAGGAGAAAGTGTGAAAACTAAGAAGAAGAAGAAGACCACTCCATCTACACAAGTTGTATCTCCACCCATGCAAATAGTAGAATCCTTCACTCAACAAGTTGAAAACCCTAAGGTTGAGAATAAAACCCAAAAAATAAGTTAAAGGGTTACACCAAGACATCTATGATATATTACTTGGGTCAAGAATGCAAAAAAAAATGAGGAAAAATTTTGCTAACTGATGCTCAAAGTGCAAAGATACGGACATAGATAATAGAGGGTGGAATATATTTTTGTCCTTTTATGGGAATAGAGATAAGGGCATACCCATGTGAAACCCATGGACATTGGATGTACGGAAGCTGGTGGTGCCTGACATTTTTATGGAATTAGAACAAGTTAGGTTTTTGGCCAAAAGGTATCAACCTGAAACATATACAATAAGGACTATGGAGGGCCTAGTCATGACAAATTTGAGTATAGATGCCATTATTGCATTCTTTGACCTAAACAGAGAGGCCTTAAAATAAATAAATTTGGATAAACTTGAAGAGGAATACAAGATGAAATATAGGGCCCTGGGAACTGATGAGGTTCCAAGATACAAAAAGAAGATGTTCAAGGTTGGGAAGAATGATATTTCATTCTTAGAATATGAGCCATTTGAATTGATAAGTTTTGAACATTACTTTGTGAAAACCTATTATGCTCTATGCAAAATTATGGAAAGGGATGCAGGAAAGGAGAGAATGCCCTTCAAAATGACGATGATAGCAATGAGGATACAACATTGCAATGTCAATGATGGATATGACTTTGCCACATATTCATAATCAGTTGCATGAGGGAATGATAAGAACATAGAGGGATTAGATGGTTGTGGATTACAAACATTGTTCCCTCTTATGCCACCTCATTTTATTCCAGAACATATCAATATGAAGTCCAAGTATGAGGATCACCATACTTGATCATTAGGGGGAACCATGGCCAATGTAGAGATGGACCCAACTTTGGGATAGAAAGTCTAATCATTTAGACTATGTCGTATTCCATGACCACTTTGTGATGAAAATCCTAGGATGGTGTGGGTTGTCTTACCAAATATTACTACCAATGATTGTGCAAATTTTGAGGGCCAAGAACCTGAAGCCAACTAACAACCAGTTGCCTAAGGTTGCATTCACCTACAATTTCAATGATTGGTTTTATTTTTCAGATTTCATGGTTTTATTTTTCAGGTTACATCATGATAAGAGTATATGGGTGCCCTCAAGCACCACACTAGCTACCAAGGGTTGTTCCGCATATAATTGCTTTCTTGGAGTTCATTTGGTAGTTAATGTGGATGGAAAAGAAATTTGTGGAGCTAGAAAGGAAGGGACACATATGCCAAGGTACATTAGGTTTTATAATTTTATAATTTTTCTTGACACCTTGATAATGTTCAGCAATTCATGAAGGACATGTATCACTTGTAGTGTGGGTAGCCGATAAATTTTGATCCAGAAGGATACATGCATTATTTAAGGGTTATAAGAATGAAAATAAAGGCCTACCTCCATGAGATCTTCTATGAGGAAGATGTGGTAAGAAATTGTCCTAACATTGGTAAAGCATTAGAAAGAAGAAAGAAGTGGAATATTTTGTTGAGGTTTGAGAATAAAAGGAAAAAGTGGGATTCTAGTTTCAAAGGTTTCTTTTCAAAGGTAGAAATTGAAATTCAAAAGATGACCCTTATGATTGGCAATTTTAAAACAATATATGGTCAATAACTTGCAAATGCACTAGCTTTGGAGGAGAGACTAGAACTGGTACCATCTAGGGTGGGAAAGGCTACAAAGAAAGGGAAAAAAATCATTGAGGAAGGTGTTCAAGCATCTTTGGATAGTCCCCATGATGAGCCTCCTCATAAAAGGCCAAGAATTGAACAACATCATCATGCGAAAATATATGAAATAAGTCAAGAAATAGGGAGCAGAGTTGAGGAAATAACTGGTGACGTGTTAAGAACAAAGTTTGATCAAGAGATTGGTCAACCCTTTCCCTCCCCTCTAAGGGATAATCTTGAGGAATAAAAATAACAAGAGGAGGAAGATAGGGTAAAGTTGCCTAATGTTATTCCCATGGACCAAGTAGATGATGAAAGGATGGTGGTTGCCATGCAATTCATCAAATCTTCTGAATTCAAAAGTTTTTGGCTGCAAATGAAGTTAAAGGAATTTTCAAAAGAATATGGGTCATAGATTAATGTTAATGATATTGATATTACCCCTAACAAAGCAAGGAAAATGGTTAAGGAAAGTGGGATTCTCCTAGTCCCAAACTGGGATCTTGAAGAAGTCTTTTGTTAGATCAAATTAGAAAGCAAGATGAACCCATGTTTTTGGATAAATTTGATAGTGTTAGGGGAGTGAGGGGAACATGATATAACCCTACCCTCAACTCATTGGCCCAATGGATGAAGGAACCAAGCACTGACAAGCCAAAGCTAGTGGATGGTGTGGAAGAAACTATAGGAAATGTTGTTGTCAAGACCTTGAAAGACACTTATGTACTGGAAGCCACAACAATCACATTACATGTGGCTCGATTTGTCCAAGTTGTAGTAGAGGATCAACAAAAGAGAACATATGAACTAATGAAGATGCATTTTTCTGCCATAAATGATTTGAGCAATCATATGGGTTACTTTCATCAAATATTACATGTTTAAACACTAGCATGAGCTTCTAGTGTCCTTTGATTTTTCATTTCTTGAAGTCTAATCAAAATGTCTATCATAATCTATGGTGTTTGTCTGTGCTACTCTCATTATCAAAATCCTTCAAATCTACACCTGTACACATAAAATAGGGGAAAATATTTTGTTGTATGAGGACTTTCCTTAATCAAACATTTTTTTGGTGTTCCCACCTCCATAACAGAAATGGTGAATGATAGCAATTGTGTGCTCCGACAGGAGAAGAGGCAAAAAAATAACATAAATGATAATGATTACCTTAGCCATGAAAACCTTGCTTGAATCTCATGTAAGGTGATGATTACTTGCTCTCATGAATTCCTACAAAATGTTAGCACAACATGATAATAACAATGAATAATAAACAATAAATGATACTTGATAGTAGATTGATGTATGCTTGATAATAGCCTCAAAATTCTTAGCTTGATTGATCTTGAGTTTTAGAGCTTGAGTGAGACATATCTTATTAGAAGAAGTTGTAAATGAGAAAGGGAGTTTCTTTTATATGAAACTAACACCTTTTCACAAATAACTATTTTGGAAGGCTAACAACAAGGTCATGATTATTAAAGGCTCAAAGCTAACATCCAAATATTTAAATTTGAGGCCAAATTGGGAGAAAACTAGTATTGGATGCTAGTGTCCTACCCTATTTATTTTTTTCAAATAGCTAAGCACTAGTAGGTGTGACCAATATTTCCAATATGGTCCTGAGATAGTCACATTTTATTATAATCAATTGCATACATTAAAATGAGTGCTAAACATACGGTGAAATTTTGAGGGGTAATAATTTATAACACCACACTGAAGTAGCTATGTCTAGAATAATATGGATCTCTTGTTGCATTGAATCAATGGGAACCATGACTACGATTATTGCAAGCTAATTAGGAATAACAATTGATGAATATTGGGTCTCAATGTGAGTAGGAACTAGGAGACATGCCTATGATCCATTAGGACATGAAAGACCTATGATATACTCAATCTCCTCTAAATTATTATCATCATATGGTATATAATTTTCATGTGAAATAAAAATGAGAAAATCTATTATAAGGTCCTCTTAGAATGGAGAAATATGTGGATCTTCATGGATCTTCCAAAGTCCATTCCAAAGTGTGTGAGGACAATCAATGTTTGATATAGCACACATAGTGCCAAGATCAACACTAGAAAAAATCACTCCTACAACATGGTCAATGATAATTACCCAAGTTGATCTACCCCCCGGTGTGGCTAATTCAATTACGAGTCTATACAGATAAGGAAAAATATCTAGCCACTTGAGATGTGTCAAGATGCCATTTTGCCAAGACTCATAATTATCCTCTTTTAGGATGACAAAAAAAGGATTAACATTAACATCCATGATATCTCCTCAAATGAAAAAAACATGGATCTAAACCTCAATGCATGTAAAGAAGATCAAATAAATTCATCTCATGAGGAAGGGACCACCATGTGTAAGGGAAGCCACTAGGGCAAAGGAATTGGCCATTAGTGGTGGAAGAAGGCATCGTCAATTGGTGTAAAAAGCTATCAATAAAATTAGTTTTATTTATTTGATTGATTTAAAAGCATTCCCCCCCCCCACCATATGCATGGTAGTGGTACATCACCTATGTAGGGTACAAACCCATGCATAGGGAATACTTCTTTTTTTGCAAAAAAAAAATTACTTGCTTTCTATAATAAAAATTTTGAAAACCAATTTTTTTAAAAGGTAACTATTTTGTTTTTCTCATCTTGAACAATAATGGTGGCCTAGGATGTATATGATCATACATATTTCTATACAAAAGTCTCAAACTATGATTTTTTTTTTCTTTTTTAAGTGCAAAATTTTGGCATTTGAGCAAGCAATCCTTAGGTTTTTTTTTTCTCTAAATCCACTGGTGATTTTTGTTTTTCTCCAAGATGAGCCAAATTTTCCCTCAAGATTGGATCTTAAAAGTTGGAAATAAATTCGTAGATTTGGTATTTTGACACCATGTTGGAGTTGATAGTTAACCCATAGCTCTTAGAATTCACTTCCAACCAAAACACATATCACATTTGAAGAGAAGAAGCCATGATTCTATGCTATACAATCTTGAGAGAGAGAGAGATTGGTCAAAGAAAGCATGATAGATATGCATATTGAACTGATTGAATAAACTTGGATAAACTTGGATAGATTATAATAAATGCTTATAAAAGCATAAATATAAAACCCTAGGTCTAAAACCTAAGAGGGGATTAAATTAGAGCATGACAAGTGTCCTCATCCTAGTGTAATGAAAAAACATGACCTAAAATTATCTCAATCTAAATATAGAAAAGCACTCCTAAATTTAGCTTAAGTTCAATAAAGTAATAGGGGACCTAAGTAATTAATGATTGATTACTTAATTACTAAGGTGATATACTAATTACTCCAACAAATTTTACCTCTATTTGGATTTGGTGATTTGGTGATGTGTTCCGATATAATATACTAAGCAATATTGATTTGCTTCAATAGTACTCAATTTAATTAATATCTTGTAAGTACCATGAATGATGGATGATGATGTCTTCTAGGTAAAACTTCTTAAATAATTTTTCCAATTGTTGTGTATGCATTTTTATCCTAGCCTCTTAACAAGTGAAAAGATGAGATGAGAGATGTTTGATTAAGAGACTTGAAATGGATGGAAGGATATTTAAGCAAGTGGACATGGATGAACCACAAGAAAAATTGCATAAAATGAAAAATCATCATAGGTTCATAGAAACCACCAAAAACTCGCACAATGATCAATGCAGATCACCAAAACAAATAGGACGTAACAAGGGAAAACTAGCAAGCATGTTAGAATCATCAAGAATAGTTGCGCCAACACCACTTAACAAATCTTCATCGATCAACATTTGAAACTCAATAAAACTCAAACAACAACAACTGTTACGAAGAAAGATAACTTGCGTAACACCAAATCACCATCCATCTAAAATGAAGATACACAAGACCAACCCAAACAATATCTCAAAATATCAGCACAAGATCTGATCACAACAGAATATACCAGAGGAAATACTAAGCTCTGCAAAACAGTGATCAACAAAACACAACTACAAAGACCGGATCATAAGATCTTCCCAATCACACCAGAGAAAATCATGAGAATATGTTGACATCAATGACAACAACATATTCTAGTAGCAACAATGACCAACAATCTCCCCCTTTGGCATTGATGGCAACATCTAAATGTGAAAAAAAGTCAATGCAAAGAAAGAAGATATCTCCAGCAAACTCCCCCTAAGATCAATACATATAAAGTAGTTTTTCACATGATCTCTCTCTCCCTTTGACAACAATGCCAAAGATCTCAAAACAGATAACCAAAACATGATTCTCTCTCCTCCTAAAACATAGACCACTCCACTAGAGGAGCAACACCAACTCATCAATCCGGATAAAAAGATAAGGCTCTGAGGTCCACCAGATTGATGCAACTCAATGCATCTAGTTCTCATTAGGAGGGGTAGATACCCCCAGCTTGTCTCTCAAATAGACAAACATATCTGCATGCAAAGGCTAGTTCTCATTAGGAGGGGTAGATACCCCCATCTTGTCTCTCAAATAGACGAACATATCTGCATGCAAAGGCTTAGTAAAAATATCAGCTATTTTTTCCTTTGTAGATACATACTCCAACCTCAAACTTCTCTTCACCAACTTTCTCTCTCAAGTAATGATATTTGATTGACACATGCTTAGTCTTTGAATTTCACACCGAATTCTTTGAAATGTTAATAGCATTGGAATTATCACAGTATATAATAATAGGCTCATCATAGACAACTTTGATATCTTTCAACATTTGCTTCATCCAAACTACCTGAGTGCAATTACTAGTAGCAACAATGTACTCAACTTCAATAATAGATAAGGATACAAAATCTTGTTTCTTACTAGCCCATGAAACTAACTTCTTTCCCAAAAAGAATGCTCCACCGGTAGCGGTATTCCAGTCATCAACATCACCAACCCAATCAACATCAGTGTAAGCACATAGCATGAATCATAATTCCTTGGATACCACAAACCATAATTCACAGTCCCCTTCAGGTATCTGAATATCCTATTCACAACAGTGACATGACTTTCTTTCAAATCAACTTGATATCTAGCAGACATGCACACATCATGCATAATGTCTGGTCTAGTCTGAGTAAGATATAGCAGTCCACCAACCATAGATCTGTACAAACTCTGATTAGCTTTTAGAGATTCATCATTCTTAGATAATTTACATCCAGTCACCATAGAACTTCCAACCGGTTTGGAGTCATCTAACCCAAACTTCTTTAGCAATTCCTTCACATACTTAGTTTGAGATGTAAAAATACCTTTACCAGTTTGTGAAATCTACAAACCTAAGAAAAATTTCATCTCACCAATCATAGACATCTCAAATTCTTGCTGCATATCACCGACAAACTTCATGCTTTAGTCATCATCACCTCCAAAGATAATATTATCAACAAAGACTTCAACAATCGGGATGTTATCATTCTCAATCTTAAAGTATAGATTATTGTCACCAACACCTTTATTAAATCCCACTTTTAATAAATACTTATCTAATCTAGCATACCAGGCTCTATGGGCTTGTTTCAATCCATAAAATTCTTTCTTCAACTTACATACCATGTCCCCATCATCTGATAATGAAAATCCATCAGGTTGCTCAATGTGGACTTCTTCCTCTAGATCACCATTCAAAAAGGAAGATTTGACATCCATCTGATATACCTTTAAATCTTTATAAGCAACATAGGCAAGTAATAGTCTGATAGCTTCAAGTCTGGCCACTGGAGCAAAAGTCTCCCCATAAGCAATTCCTTATTTCTGAGAATATCCTTTGCAAACTAGTCTAGCTTTATTTCTAACAACTTCACCGGCTTCATTCAGTTTGTTCTTGAATACCCATTTAGTACCAATAACATTCGTATTCTTAGGTCTAGGCACAATCTCCCATGTATTATTCTTTTCAACTCAATCTAATTCTTCTTCCATAGCTCTCATCCAATTTTCATCTTTGCAAGATTCAACAACATATTTAGGTTCAACTTTAGAAATCAAACATACTTCTTCATCAGCTAACCTTCTTCTAGTCAACACACCTTTATTCTTATCACCAATAATCTGATTTTCAGAATGATTCAATCTTATATACCTCGGAGTCTTCTGATTGTTCTGATTTTTAGGTTCCTACACCTCTTCACCAATAGCAACAACATCCGGGTTAACTATCTCTACCAGATCATTCTGCTTAGGTTCTTCAATCTGAACAGGGGCTAAAATAATATGATGTCCATCATCATAACCACATGCTCTAATCTATTTCCCAAGGTTCTCATCCACCTTCACATTTTTCACTCTCCACTATCTTTCTTAGTCTCTTATTGTAGCACCAGTAGGCTTTGCTCTTTGTAGATTATCCCTAGAAAATTCCTTCATCACTTCTAGCATCAAACTTTCCTATATCCTCATCTCTCTTGATATAACATTTACTACCAAATACTTTGAAGTATCTCACAATAGGAACATGCCCAAACCATAGCTCATAAGGATTCTTACTGGTATCACCTTTAATATGAACTCTGCTGAATGTGTAAACAACAGTGCTAATAGCTTCTCTCTAGTAGATCTTCGGAACAATCCCTTCAATTAGCATAGTCCTTGCATCATCCAAAACAATTATGTTCTTCCTTTCAACAACTCCATTCTCTTGAGGGGTTCTAGGAGTAGATAATTGTTTTCTAATCCCATGCTTCTCACAGAATGAATTGAACTCACTAGAGCAAAATTATCCACCTCTATCAGATCTTAGACACTTTACCTCCAAACCAGACTTAGTCTCAACCTTTGCTTTGAATATCTTGAATTTGTCCAATGCTTTCGATTTCTTCTTCAAAAAGACAACCCACATCATCCCGGAATAAACATCAATTAGCAACATAAAATATCTATCACCCTACACACTTCTAACATTTGTAGGTCCACATAGGTCAGTATGCACAAGATCTAGCAGTCCATCAAATGTATATTGTTTACTCTTGAAATAAATTCTTGTTTTCTTACCCAATTGACATTCCTTACATACTAGATTAGCAGGCTTAACAATCTTAGGAAGATCTCTAACAACTTGTGTAGAACAGATCTTAATCATTGAATCAAAATTCACATGACACATTCTCCTATGCCACAACCAACTCTCATCAATATGAGAAATCAAACAACTTTTCTCACCGGCATTCAAATGAAAAATGTTACCTTCAGTCTTAGTTCCAGATGCAATCTCTATACTAGAGGCATTTAGGATCTTGCATTTTCTATCCTTGAATTGTAGATCATAACCTTTATCAACCATTTGTCCAACACTCAAAATATTATGCTTCAAACCTTCAACATATAAGACTTCATCAGTGTTATGCTTAACATCAAAAGAAATATAACCTCTCCCATGGATCACACAGGCTTTGTCATCTCCAAATCTAAGTATTCCACCATCATATCTTTCCATACTCACAAATTTTCTTTTATCACCAGTCATATGATGTGAACAACCACTGTCAATTACCCTTTCATCTTTCTCTTCTACTTTAGCACCTAAATACTTCTCTTCAACGATGCAGCTTGTGGAATCAACAGGTACAGTAATACCTTCATCAACAACATAATAACAGTTCTTCTGATTCCTATACTTCCGGTTAGGCTTGTAGGGCTTATCATACTTGTCATGCTTTTCATATCTATCATTCCTATCATGCTTATCAAACTTATCATGCATGTCATACTTAACCATTCTCTTCAGGCATCTAGAAGAAAAATGTCCTATCTTATTACAAGAGAAACATTTCAGAGGTAGTTTTCCATCATACTTACTGACTCCTTTAGGCAATCTCCGGGCAATCAGTGCTTCAAGCTCATTCAGCTCCTTTTTTTGCTCTTCCATCTCTCTTCTCTTTCTTTCATATCTGGATATTCTACACTCATCAGGATCATACTTCTGCTTACCAAATACAGATGCTGATGCTCTAAATGTTATCTCAAACTTTCCATGTGATTCTCCAAATTCGCTTAGCTCAAATGCAACAATCTTTCCAACTAGCATATCTCTTGTCACTATAATCACACTCTGGATCTCATCAATAGCAGCAACCTTATGTTTATAAGCAGGAGGCAAAGATCTCAACACCTTAGCAACAATTTTATCTTCCTCAAGGGTTCCACCGACACATCTAATACCTAAGACCATATCATTCACCTTCACCATGAAAGAGTGTATGTTCTCATCATCTCCCATCATCAAAATCTCATATTTTCCTTTCAAGTTCTGTAACTTAGCAACTTTCACTTGTTTATTACCTTCATGCATGCTTTCAATCTTTTCCCAGATCTCATGTGTGGTCTGAAGTCCCATTACATTTGTCATCTCAGAATCAGCTAGGGCACTAAGTAATGCTTCCTTTGCTCTAATATTATGTTCAGCTTCCTTGATCTCATCAGTAGTAACCGGTCCATTTAGAGGAGAATAATAGACATTCTTTATAATTATCTAGTAATATTCTCCAAGACATTTCAAGTGTACTTCCATCTGGTCCTTCCATATAGCATAGTTACTTCCATCAAATCTTGGGCTATCCTTTCTAAAGATAACACCTTGAGCTGCCATCCTGGATCTCCTCAAGCGGTCAAGCTTCTACTAGAGGATTTGGCTCTAATACCAATTGTTAGCAGCAACAAAGAAGGAAGATTGAGAGGGGGGGTGAATCAATCTTCATCGGATCAACAAATTTAACTATAAAAATAGATCTGATAAACTGCAGTAACAACAAAGATATGTAAATTGAAGGCACAACACACAACACCAAGATTTTGACAGGGAAAACCTAGTTAAGGGAAAAACCACGGTGGGAACCTACCCATGGTAAGATGATACTCTACAGTAGTATGTGAAAATATTACAATGGGGAATGCACATGCATTTAGGCACACTACCTAGAGCTCACTACTAAAAAATAATGGTTTGAAAGGCTACAACCCTTAGGGAAGTCTCACTGACTTACAACAAGATTCAGACTACAATCCAGAAGAAATGAACTGAAAGTATAGCATCTCCAAATGCCTGATCACAGTTCCAGTTAAGCACAATTGTCTAATCTGCAACACCAATCTCTCCTCAATCTCAACATCGAAGGATAAATCTCTTGTTCACACATACACCACTCTCTGATAATGCAAATATAACATTGATACCAAAATTACATGACAACATCACCTATTTATAAAATTTATCAACCTTGATAACAAGGTTGGCTAAACCCTCAACCCTCAATTACAAAATTACATCACACGATACAAAGATCGACCACTAGACCATTATAATGATTTCATGACATAAAATGGACCTAAATCGAATTCCCAAAAACTCAACTCCATCGAAAATCATGCCAAGATCAACTGCAACACGCTACACCACCAGAAATACCACATAACACAAAAATCATCACCAGTTCATAGAAACCACCAAAAACTTACACAATGATCAATGCAGATCACCAAAACAAATAGGACATAAGGAAACACCAACAAGCACGTTAGAATCATCAGGAATAGCTACGCCAACACTACTTAACAAATCTTCATCGATCAACATCTGAAACTCAAGAACACTCAAACAACAACAACTGTTACAAAGAAAGATAACTTGTGGAGCACCAAATCCCCATCCATCTTAAATGAGGATACAAAAGACCAACCCAAACAATATCTCAAAATCTCAGCACAAGATCTGATCACACTGGAATATACCATAGGAAATACTCAGCTCTGCAAAATAGAGATCAACAAAACACAACTGCAAAAACTGGATCATAAGATCTTCCCAATCACACTAGAGAAAATCACAGGAATATGTTGACATCAATGACAACAACATATCCTAGCAGCAACAATGACCAACAATCTCCAACAATTTCATGTTGCATGCTCACATATTTGTGAGAGAAGAGTTGGGACAAGTGGTTTGGGGAGGCATGTGTGATGATGGAGGGTCCGTATTTTTCTCCTTATATTTAAAATGGATGGTGGAGATTATAGGACAAGGTTTCTTTTCTTTGAGTGGTATGAAGTGGAATTTTAAATTAGAATAAAATACTAAAGGTTGATTAATTAGCCTTATCAATTGAATAAGCATGCATTATTTAGCTTATTAGGTGGATGAATTTTGGAATAAGGTTGTTTAATCAAGTGGATATAATTAATTAACAATAGGAATGCAAAGGGAGGTGAATTGTGATTGGTTGGTTAAGTTAATTGAATTAATTATTTATTGTAGAGAATAATTAGTTTGGAGTGATTAGTCAAATTAATTATTTTACAAGAAATTGATATGGAGAAGTGGGAGCAGATTTGGGGTGTCCAAATATTTGCAAACACCTTTGAGAAATCTATTAAATTTTGAGGGTTATATTCTCTATAGTTAAACCCTTAGATGGGCTTATTCAATGAAAATGAACTAAGGTTGAAAGTAGTAAGTAAGAATACACAGCGAACATAAGATAATGATGTAGTGCTAATGTAAATCCTATTTATCTAGTTACAATTAAATTCATATATTATAATGCACTCATTGAAGATTCTTATATTATTATTTTGAACTAAAAGTAGGCTTTTAAATACCCCACTCTAGTGTGTAATTTAACTTAAGTTGTGCTTTAGTTGGCTAATAATGGATAGCAAGGGAGGGAAACATCGGTCCAAATTAAGAAATTTAAATTTAAATCTTTAAATTTCAAACTTGTGATCTCATAAATAACCTAGAAAAAATCCATTCCCAAAGATCTAAACCAAGGTAATGAATGAGTAGATGTAGGGATCATATTTGATCTTGGGGGTGAGTGATTATCGGTATAGGCCAGGACAAAAATATTTGCCAACTTTCATGTAAAATATGTCATCTTACAATCTAGTCATTACAAACCTAAAACATAAGGGAAACAGGTACATGCATGTGATTTTCATTATACAATAATAGAGATATAACTAGACCTTGTATTAAACATTTCTAGTAGAAGATGATCATAATTTATTATGGATTCACCAACATTACTTGAACTTATAATCACTTATTTATATCTTGTTTAGCCACCATTAAACCATACCTCCTAAAAAATGCCAAATATTTTAATCATACGGTGCAAGCACACATATTTTAATAAAAGGTAAAAAATTATAATTATAATTTATAATTATATGCCCTTGTAATTTGGTCAAATTTTCCTACCTATGTTGTTTCCCATTTAGTTTTGTGCCTATTTTAAAGAGTGTGCCTTAATATCTTAACACGTTGATAAATGGTGTAACTTTGTGCAAAATTAGGTCCCTTGTTGTATACAACCTACCTATTCATTATGCATATCCCAATACTCTAATTGGGCTACCTCATTCATGTATTTATACATTCCCACACATTCACTCTATACCACATAATTATTATGTACAATATATGCACATATTTCCATATACTTGTTAAAAACACTAAGCTAGTGCTTTTCTATGACCAAGATCATTTTTGTATGGTATAGTCAGCCCCATAGTTAGAAACTTGACATTTTCAATTTTTAAAATATAAATTCAAATTTAGCCCACTTTTGTCCAAAACATTTCCCTCCAAGGGTCAACAAAACACAAATTTGTATGATTTGTTTCCATGTCCTTGCATTTATAGGCATTTAGTGGTTTCATTTACTCATCTAATATATCTAGGCATTCCATGATATGCCATTCACATTACACACTTCAATTGGACCATTAAAAGGAATCAAATTTTGCATGAACATTCTTAGGACTATATGCATGCCTAAAGAGTGTTATATTTGTATCTTGTATATATTGGTGCATAGTTTGACCTAAGAGAACACATTGCCTTGTGACATAACAATAACCTCATAAACAAATCACACAAAGTTGTGTCCGGTTGACCCTTTGAGGGAAAGGTTTTTGGCAAAAATAGACTAATTTTAAATTTTAAATTCAAATTTAGCCTACTTTTTCCGAAAAAATTCCCTCCAAGTGTCAACAAAAAACAAATTTGTGTGATTTGTTTCCATTTCCTTGCATTTACTTTTGCATGAACATTATTAGGAGTATATGCATGCCTAAAGAGTGTTGTTTTTTAATCTTGTATACATATTTGCATAGTTTGACCTAGGAGAACATGTTCCCTTTGACATAAACTTAGCCCATGAAGGTATTTATAAATATTATGAGCCCTCATATATCAAAAGCAACATAAATAATTGAGATGAAGTAGAAAAACAAAGTCGCAAAACTACCAAATCAAGTCCATATGTGGGAGATATATTCACAACTATGAACTAATCTTCAAACTATCCTTACATAGAGAAGAAAGAATATCTTAATCAAAGACAACTATCAATTTAATATTCATTATTCAACACCCTAAAACATTGTCAATCTAAAAACATTCATTTCACTTGAATCCTTATTTAATTATGAAACTCATACTATCATGTATTACAATTAGTAATTGATATTTTTAAATATTCAAACTATTAATAGATAATAAATTTATATATATATATATATATCCTTCTTTGTATTCCTAATACCAAAGATCTTGATTCAGATGAAAAAAAAAACATATAGAATTGTAAAGTCTATTAAAAAATGATGGAAATGAATGGTCAATGCAAGGGGCTGAAAGATCCATTATTGATGATAGAGGAACAGTCAAAGCACTAAAAAAGGAAAATGTCACTCACCTTCATGAAATCATTAAAATGAATGATCAAATTCCCCACTTACTCTTCCTCGCAAACCTCATATAATTCAATTTCCCCACTTACTCTTCCACGCAAACCTCATATAATTCCTTGAACTTTCACCTAAAACATTTAAAATGTTATTGCTTTCTTTATCATGATTTAACACACCAACTTTTACTTTATGTCGTCTTCCTGCCTCTTTCCTTCAAACCTCCTCACAACATATTCCAAAGTATAAACTATTAAACCGCCCTCCGCCTGACATCTACAAATCTAAGCAAACAAAAACAAAAGTCTGAAAAAAGGGCTTCAAAGAAGCTTCCTTGATGGAAATCCCCATGAAATTAACTCGTTAACTTATTCAAATGCCCTTCCAGCATGGGTTGATTCTTACCACTTTCTGCGAAAGACCCAACAATCAATTCGAGCTCTTTATAATGAGGAATTGCAGCAGACATCAGACGCCATTGTGGAATGCATTAGCAGATTTTCATACCGTTTTTTGAGAATTCAATTTCAATTCTTTTCACAGAGCTCCGAAAATGGTGCATGGTATGATAAGAAGCCTTGCAGCTTTTTATGTTTCTCTCATGTCTATGTTCTGGGTAAGTACTGTATCTCTGGCCCTCAGTTGGGCTCTGCAATTTTACTCTGCTTTTGTTCATGATTTTGCAATTGAGATTATCAAAACAGGGTTTTTTGGACTTTTAATTGCAAAAAACTCTGAGATCATGCCCGATGAAGGATGCCCAACTTCTGAATCTGTGAAAAATGAGATGGGTAGTCTTTCTGAGGATGAAAAATGGCTGGAGAATGTGAAAAAATGGGAGCTTGCTAGAATTTTCTCTGGTTTGGACAGAAACAGAGATGGCATGGTGAGTGCAGATGATATACAAGGTTTGTTGGAGAAGTTTGGGCTCCATTACTGCTGTGATGAAAGTACGAAAATCTTGATGAATTTTCCAGAACATATGAACTTTGATGAATTTTGCAGAGCTTGTCTGAGTCTTTTGGAAGAGGCTCAATCTTCTGAAAGCAGAGAAGATGTAAAGGAGGAAGGGGAATTGAGGGAAGCATTCTGTGTTTTTGACAAAGATGGTGATGGTTTCATTGCCCCATCTGATCTTCAACTAGTCTTGCTCAGCCTGGGTTTCAGAGAAGCACAAGACTTGGAGAATTGTGAAGCAATGATAACAAGATTTGACAAGAATTCTGACGGTAGGATAGATTTTGATGAGTTTGAGAATATGTTTTCGCCGTTTAACAGACACTAAGAGAAATTTTTAATTGAAAATTCTGTCTTTTGGACTCTGAAAATTGTTTTCAGTTTTTTGAAGTTTATAGTGATGGAATTGAAATATTGCTGTGAATCATTATTCAATGACAGCTCCATGAATTCCACACTCTGTATTTAAAAGCATTTTTTAAAATTAACTAATCAAAGCAAATTACATACACAACAACCTAACACTCATGATATCAAGCTAAAACTGAATAATCAAGACTTTATGTTTTGCTCAGGAGTTTTAAGGTTTTTGTTTCAAGCTTTACAAGAAAAAGTATAATGTCAATTTTCAAACATTTAGATCCTATTTTGGTTCAGCGATATCTGTTTTCTGGCACGTGTACACCAAAGAATGCATTTAGAGACATATAAACACATTTATATTTGGATTTCTTATTTATTTATATTATGAAAATGGATTTTATAATTATTAGTGGATCTATATCCTCCCAAGGGGAGAAATTTTATTTATAAGTGATTTTATATCTTTAAACACTCATCATTGGTATTAGAGCTATTTTTTGGACTCAATTTAGAATTTATCTCATTTTCTTTCATTTATAGAAGATATTCATTATGTACTTTTGATGAACTTAGTTGTTTCTGATTCATACAAATACATTTTTATTTTTTTTCATTTATATAATTTTTTTTTTTCATTTAACTTTCTCCTTAATTTTTATTATATGAGAGATTTATTTTTGTAAATGGGTACTTAAACATGTCTTTTTATTGGGACCCTTCTTTCTTTTTATATTATTTGTGGCCTTCCTAATTTGCATTTATGAGGCTTTTCATGTGAAATTATACTCGCATTATCATAAGTTAATTAGAAAGTCATTAGTTACAAATTTACTTTCCTTTATTTAATTGTCAATCTTCTTTTCCACATTGTCTATTAATAGAAAATGCAAAAGTATTTATCATTGTAATTAATTCTCATCAATTACATTTGATTGCATCTTTATCCTTTTTTTATGTTTTTCTTTCTTGTAAATTGTAAAAGAAATACTAAAAATTCGCTAGTTAAAAAACAAACAAACAATGAAAATCATACTCAAACAACATAGATACCTTAGTAAAAATGGAAGTTAAAATAATAATTCATATATAATAAACAAAAGAATTGTACCTCCATTTGGCTTTGGTGATGTGTTCCAATGTTGAATGATTGCAATATATGTGCTATTTGATTTGATATTACTCAATTTAATTGCCTATATAAGTATTATTAATGATGGATGGCAATGTCCTTTGGTAAGCCTTCTTAAATAAGATTTCCAAGTTGGACATGAAGGACTTAGATTGATGTGTGATATCATGGGCTACTATTGCTTTGAATGGATGTCCATTATAGTCTCTTGCCAAGTAGAAAGAGGAAATGAGACATGTTAGATCAAGGAATTTAAAATAGATGGAAGGATATGTAAACAAGTGGGAATGGATGAAGGTGACAAGTGGAGGTTAAAGGCTAAGAGAGAGTAGTGACAAGTGGTTTGAGGAGGCATGTGTGAAGATGGAGGGTCCATATTTTTCTCCTTCGATTTAAAATGGATGGTAGAGATTAGAGGACAAGGTTTCTTAGCTTTAAGTGGTATGAAGTAGAGTTTTAAATTAGAAGCTGTGTAGGGGGAAAAGCGAGACTAGGCTATCATGCACTAATCCTACCTTTTGACACACATTATGGAATACGAAAGAGCCTAGAGGTATCACACAATTGGCTACTTCTTTTTGTGGAAGAGAGAGCCACGGGCTACCTATTAGGATTTCTATTCCTTTGTTGTAATTGAAAGATAAAATGATGCAAGTTCAATTCCTAACCCTAAAGTGCAAGTATGAACTAATAGCAAAATTGCAGAATTGAGTTTAAACAATGAAAAGCTGTAAACACCAGGACAAGACAAGAATGCAGATGCGTACCCGGAGTCAAAATCTGAGTGAAAATGTTCGGGACGGGGGCGCGGGCGCTACTATCTTGATACTGCTCCGGAAACTGCTCCTGAAACTGCTGTTTTGCAATCTGGAAAGCTGTCGGAAATGCTGAAAGTGGCTGTCTGACAGAAGGACCAAGGCGCCCAGCGCCTCTATCCCAGGGACTAGGGCGCCCAACGCCCCTGTCTTGGCAGGACCAGGGCGCCCAGCGCCCCTGTCCTGGTCTTTTGCTCTGAAACTTGGTATGAAGTTTTGTCTCGGTCTACTTCCGTCGGATCTGCAACTTGCGGCGTCGTTCGAATCCTGAAATTTGCACTTATATCTGAAAAGGTATGGTGGGCGGCTATATAGAGTTTTGCCTTAGTGAAACCCCGGCTTTGGTGATTTCCACCTCCACGAATAGCCAAGTTGTATTGTAAAAGTATTGTGTGTGCAGACCTTGTGTGTGTGCAAGATCCTAAAATGCAAGTAAGCAAACTAGAGCAACCTAGAAAGTAAACCCTAATTGCTTGTAAATGATAATGTAAATGCTCCAAATCAAGATGCAAAGTGATCTAAAGCATGAATACAAATGATATATTGAAGCTTATGCAAAGACATGAAAATAACATGAAATCATACCCAACCCCAAGGGAGGGGTACAAGCCAATCTTCAGTCGGTGATCCCTTATTGCTCTTCAATGCCTTCAAAGCCCTAAATGGATGAATGAAATTGATGAATGCTTGATGTACGGATGTTGAATGTTGTTGAAGTCTTCAAAGATCTGCTCTTTCACTGCATATAAGGCTCCTGAAAACAAAAATTCGGATCCTTTCAAATGAAGAAAGAGAGCTCTTATATATGAAACCCTAGGTCGTAATTTTGACTTTTGGCCGACCTAGAGATTGAATCTCCCGCCAATTTCTTGGGGTTAAGCTTTATTTTATGATTGGATTGTGCTCCTAAAATTTCGCGAAAAATGTCCGGGACCATGTGCACTCCGGGCGCCATGGTCCCGATAACTTTTCACCAAATTTTCAGGGCCGTCGGATATGATGATTTTAGAGAGAATCCCAAAGTTACAGGTGACTTCAAGATGTTTTGACCCCCGAAATCAAGCCCCCAAGTTCAAAATAGGACCTAATTAGGGTTTTTGATTAAATGATGTATTGGAGGAATAAAATGAAAAGGGCACGCTTTAATGAAAGGGCCCAACTTTATGATGTGGAAGATGATGAAATAGAACCTTAGACCTAATTAATTTAATTAATTAAGTGCTACAGGGGAAATGCAATGCAAAATGCAAAATGCGCCAAGGCGGGTGCTAAATTAGGTGTGAAATTGTACCACCCTAGCAAGTGCGTACAATTTACGACACTACATTTAGCCCCCACTTTAGCGGTCATATGAGTACTATGTGCATATGCAAGTTAAAGTACAGAAAAGTAAACATTATTTGAAAAAGGATATATCCATAAGTTGTCGGACGAAGCCCCCAGTGGTATCTGCAGTACATAGTTAGGAACCGCACCCTACAAAACACACGTTAGATCACAAAATCACCTAATGCTTACTAAGGAAAGTGATGAAATTTGCGAGTAGCTATATGCCCCCCCTATTTCGGCTTGCTTATCAGGGAGGTGAAATAGGATAGCATGTTTACTTACGACAAATTATGTGAGAGATTATTGATGAGAGATGTTCACTGAAGAGGCTTCATCAGAGCACATTTTGGAACATCCCAGGAGTAAGGGAATGAAAATACGATTCCTACGCAATAAACGGTTCAAAAATCGCATCTCCCAAACTCAAGTTATGATGAAATGAGTGGTAGAGGAAAATTAGGGTTTTGAAAATAAAGGAATGAAAATATATACCTTGAAAGTGACAATTGCATTTGTCACTTTGTTGATTTTTGAGTATTGTTCATTGCAGTGGAGCCCACATAGCTATCATCATGCCTTCACGATGATCGGAGCGTCCCACGAGGATTGAGATCATGCGACAGGCCGTGATCGATGACGAGCCACTGGATGAGGTGAGTTGACTAAACTTTGACTTTGACTTTTTGCATTTCTGTTGACTTTGAGTTTCTGTGATCGAATGCGAGCCCTAGAATCTGACCCTGGGTCCCACCCAGGGTGCCATGGTCCTTTCAGGGCGCCATGGTCCCTATGAGGCGCCATGGTCCTCTTAGGGCGCCATGGTCCCAATCAAGACTTGGCACGGGTTAGCTTTCGATGTTCGTCAATTTTTGTTTTTCGCGTAGATGATTTTGATGATTGGGTACTGATTATATTGATGTTTTTGCATTGCAGGGTCTCCCATACATGAGAGAGCACACTGCAGGGCAGATTCTTCGCAGTCTGCGAGATCAGATTCCTCGGCTGACTCAGGCAGAGAGGGATACATTATCGATCGTGAGTTTATGGTATGCGATCCTCATGCCGGCCATTCGATTCCATCCTGCGATGCTGATGGCACTTATGGAGCGATGAGATCCTGACACATGTACATTCCATCTCCCAGTAGGAGAGATGACAGTTACACTTGAGGATGTGTACCGCATACTTCGCCTACCTATTAGAGGAGCCACCGTGACATACGCGTCCAATCGGTCAGTGGAGGACTATCAGAGGGAGCAAGTATACTGCATAGGGAGAGTCATGCCGAGTGAGACTAGAGGTCGCATCATGATCAGTTGGCTCTTACATCCTACAGGAGAGGTGCCCCTTGTGAGACATCTTATGATTGTCATCATTGCACTAGTCGTCTACCCTAATGGGCGAGGTACGCACATGCATGGGGGTCTCACATGGTGCATCAGGGCTATGGAGAGACATAGGAGAGTGTATGCTTGGGGTCGGAGTATGCTTGCACATCTCTATCACGACCTTGAGGAGTATGTGTTTGGACAGTGTTGTAGCTTGATGACATGCACACTTCTACAGGTCTGGATATTTGAGCACTTCACATGCACCAGCCTGTCGGTTATCCGATGAGTACGGCTAGCGAGCGACCTAGGGTGTTTGCCTATCCACTTACCAGCGAGTGGAGATTTGGGGATCTATTATATTAGAGAGTGACATTTGATAGATTGACAGCTGAGGTGACAGTATGGAGACCATATCTGCAGATGCACAGATGGGATGGGATGGAGAGGCAGCTAGCATGCTTATAGAGGAACCGCCTACTGAGAGGACGATACTCACATATCATAGTCCCATTGTACTTTGACTAAGTACGGAGGCAGTTTGGGCTAGAGTAGTGTGTTCCAGCCGATGTACCTATCTATACTCGACACTCGCGAGTCCTTCCCAGACCAAGAGCAGTAGCGAGACCTACGATAGATGATATCGAGATTATAGATATAGAGGGGTCCGATAAGGATGTGGTCACTGATTACTCCGTAGATCCCGGAGCACAGCGCAGGTATCTCTCATGGTTTGTGAGGTCATACCCAGGGCCTATTTTTCCACCAGATTACTCGACAGGCCATCCAGGCCCATGGAGACATGGAGACCGATATGAGGATCAGGGATCCAGATCGGAGGAGCCAGAGGAGGGAGAGGGTCATGAGAAGGCAGGAGATCCTGATCCACCCATAGGAGATCAGCCTAGTGCCGAGAAGGAGGAGGGAGAGGAGGATGACACAGATAGAGATGATGATGAGGGGAATGAGGATGCAGGTGAGGATGCAGACGAGGATGAGGATGATGAGGAGGAAGAGGATAGAGATGATGAGGAGTCAGATGCAGCTCCCCACCATTCAGGAGATGATACCATAGCCTTGGATCCTCCTCTTATTCCCCAAAAAGGGGGAACATGAGGCGATACGGAGACCTGTTTCTAGTACAGGCCAGCCTACACCCATCGTGCACAGATTATTTGAGCGTGGGGAGCCTAGTAGTTCCCAGTCACAGATGCTACCATATCACGATCCCTACTGGCGCGAGGGAGATCCAGGTATAGTAGGTTTATATTGATTGATTAATGTTTTGATGATATAGAATGGTACTAATACAAAAATCTGTTCTACTACTACACCTAATGTGTAGGAGTGGCGTTCCTTGATTCAGCAAGAAGTGACAGATATTTCTATGATGGCACAGATCCCTAGTTCCTCACAGATTACTTATAGGCCTCAGGGGAACGCGGGTCGGCATGAGGACTTGTTTTCCCCATTTCGAGTACAGGTGGACATATGGAGAGAGAGAGAGAGAGTTCTATCAGAGAACCTTCAGCGGGCATAGTGTGACCTAGCAGCAGCTCAAGCCGAGGCTACCTCGTATCGCATGATCCTTATGGATAGGGATCGTAGGAGTTCCTTTCAGAGTCATTCACGGTCTATATCACACTATACACCTATGGGTCCACCTTCACGGCCAGATCAGGAGGGAGCGTCTAGTCGTCACTCTCCAGCCACTAGTCCTAGGGATAGGAGATGATCTCATGATGTAGGATAGGTCACATTTTGGATGTATAGTGACCTACTTTTGTATATGAAAACATGATCCACACACACACACACACACACACACACACACACACACACATATATACATGCTTCTCTTTGTCTCAAATGTGTTATCTTTAATGCCTAAAACCATGTATATTTTGATTAAAGTTAATACATTTGGTAGATGTTCATGTATGTTCTAAATTTAATTTCCATGTGATTCATTTCTCAATGCTCCATGATTAAATTGATACATGTGTGACTTAATTAAAATAAAATATTTAATCAAGTACTACATTGATGATAGAGAAGAAATATGTGTTAAGCCTAAGAATCATATAACTAATGTGATTTAATTCTAAACTTAAACACAACATGATACGATTCTTCTTAACACATAAAGACATTGTATAATATGCTAGCATAATGGAAATGTAAATCTTTTGCAATTTACATAAATGAATTCAAGACAAACTATAAAGTAAAGAAACATGCTTGTCAAGAACAAAGCAATATAGATTAAACACAATATCATTTAATTCTATTTGCTCTAACCAAGATATGCTAACATATTACCCAATTTTGAAGAACTGAAAAGAAAATAGATGAAATGAAAGATAAGGAATGATGAATTAAGCATAGTATCTACGCAAGTGCATAGCATTTATAGGTTCTTTAAAGGGCGTACCGTCTACATCCACTATATTGTAAGCACCTGATCCATAATCTTCAATAACAATATACGGTCCAAGCCAATTAGGACTAAATTTTCCCTTTTCTTCAGGTAAGGCATTCACATTGCGCTGATTCTCATAGAGAACTAAGTCACCTACTGAGAAGGAACATTGAATAACCTTATCATTATAGCTTCTTTGTAGAGTTTTGTGATACGCTTGAATATGCTCAAGAGCGTTTATACGCTGTTCATCAAGCATCTCAAGCTGTTGAAGTCTTTGTTCTCTATAAGAGTCATCATCTACTATACCCTTAAGAGAAACTCTAAGTGATGGAATCTCTAACTCTAAAGGCATAATAGCATCAGCACCATAAACAAGGTTATAAGGGGTAGTTCCTGTAGCAATTCGTACACTTGTTCGGTAGGCCCAAAGAGCATATATTAGCTGAGTACTCCAATCCTTACCATGCTTATTCACGGTTTTGCGAAGAATTTGTTCAATTATCTTATTGGATGATTCGGCTTGACCATTTGATTGAGGATAGTATGGTGTAGAAAAATGATGTTTGATATGATATTTCTCGAGGAATTTCTTCACGTCCTTGTTCTTAAATGATGTCACATTATTTGAGATTATAGTGGAAGGTATCCCGAATCGAGAAATAATATTTTCTAGAAGAAATTGACAAATCACTTCAGCAGTAGTAGAGCGAAGGGGAACAGCTTCTACCCACTTTGTAAAGTAATCTGTTGCGCTTATAATGAAAGTGTGTCCTTGAGATGAACGAGGAGAGATTTTACCGATGAAATCCAACCCCCATGCAGAGAAAGGCCAAGAAGCTACATGAGAACGAAGTTCTTGGGCAGGAGCATGAATCGGATTATTGTGTTGTTGACATTGATGACATTTCTTAACAAATGAAAAAGAATCCTTCTGCATAGTTTGCCAATAGTATCCCATACGAAGTGATCTTTGAACCAAGGATTTGCCTCCAAAATGCCCCCCACAGGCACCTGAATGTGCCTCTTCAAGAGCAACAGGGATTTCCGATTTGTTAAGACAACGAAGGAGAAGACCGTTATAACCCCTTCGGTAAAGAACATTAGAAAGGATGATATATCTAGTAGATAGCTTTCAGATTCTAGCCCTAGTGTTCCTATTGGCGGAATCAGGAAAGGTACCATCGGTCAAGTATCTTACGATATGCAAATACCATTCATCTGAGTCTATAAAGTCACAACATGTCACCAAGCTAGAATCATCTACAATAGCTGGAGAAATAAGGTTGTGAATAACAAATTTAAGATCAACCACAGGGTCCTCTAAAGATACAAGAGAAGCCACACATGCCATTGCATCCGCATGTCGATTATCTTTTCGAGGAACAGGTTCCATGGTATAAGAATCAAATTTTTGTAACAAAGATATAGCAAGGTCTTTGTATTGTGATAATTTGTCTTGTTTTGCTTGATACAGTCCTGTTACTTGTCTTATAATCAATTACGAATCTCCATAAATATGTATGTGCTTTATATTCAAAGCCAAGGCTGCTTTTATTCCTGCTATAAGAGCCTCATACTCAGCAATGTTATTGGTACATAAGAAATTTAGACGATAAGATAAGGGAATGGATTTCTTTGTAGGAGAAATTAGAACAACACCTGCCCCCGATCCCGTACTACACTTAGAGCCATCAAAGTATAACTCCCAAGTTTCATCTTTCTCTATACACAGAATGAAGTCATCGAGAAAAGACTCAGGGTTAGGGAAGGAGAAAGGTGAAGGGGCCTCAACTAAGTGATCGGTCAACGCTTGCCCTTTAATTGCTTTTTGTGAAACAAATTTAAGGTCAAATTCAGTTAACATCATAACCCACTTAGCTAGGCGTCCTGATAAATCAGTTTTAGAGAAAAGATGCTTCAAAGGATCAAACTTTACCATGACATGGACTTCTGAATTTAAAAGATAATGTCTCAATTTCTGAGTCGCAAACACCAAGGCCAAGCATTGCCTTTCTATCGTAGAATATCGAGTCTCATAATCGAGTAAGGTACGACTTATATAATAAACCGGACATTCCTTACCATCTTTATCATGTTGTGCCAATAATGCTGCGAGAGCATGAGAGGAAGCAGCTATATAAAGAAGAAAGGGTTTAGAAGGTTCGGCAGGTTGAAGGACAGGAGGATTTGCCAAATATACTTTTAAATCTTCAAATGCTTGCTGACAATCTTCGTTCCATTGAAAAGTAATATTCTTTTTGAGAAGTTGAGTAAAAGGAAAGGTACGATCCGCAAGTTGAGATACGAACCTACGAATAGCTTGAATCTTTCCTTGTAAGCTTTTGAGTTGAGACACATTTCTAGGAGGTGGCATGTTGACAATAGCATCTATTTTCTTAGTGTCCACCTCAATCCCACGATGCAAAACTATGAATCCTAATAGTTTTCCACTATCCACACCGAAAACACATTTTCGGGGATTCAAGCGCATGTGATATTTACGAATTCTTTCAAAGATTCGACAAAGGATCTTAATATGATCTATACGAAGAGTGGATTTGGCTAAAATATCATCAACATAATCTTCTAAAATCTTATGCATATAATCATGAAAGATAAGGGTCATCGCTCGTTGATAAGTTGCGCCAGCGTTTTTAAGTCCAAAAGGCATCATTACCCAACAAAACGTACCCCAAGGAGTGGTGAAAGCGGTTTTGAATTGATCTTGAGGATTAATGAAAATTTGATTGTATCCTGAAAAACCATCCATGAAGGATAACAAAGCATGTCCTGCTGTAGAATCAACTATCATGTCAATGTTTGGGAGAGGGAAATCATCTTTTAAAGAAGCCTTATTTAAGTCTCGAAAGTTGGTACACATTCTTATTTTATTATCCGGTTTAGCCACAACGACAATATTTGAAATCCATGGGGAATAATCAATAGAGCGGATAAATCTAGCCTCCAATAATTTTTCAATCTCAACCTTAACAAGGAGAGCTACCTTAGGATTCATTTTTCGAATCTTTTGTTTCACGAGCTTAGCATCGGGAACTAAGACAATATTATGAGTAACAATATTAGGATCTATACCAGGCATGTCAGAGTATGTCCAAGCAAAGATCTCAGGGAATTCATGCAATAAATCTGCATATTGTTTTTGTTCCTCTTCATCCAAACACTTTCCAATTTTAATAACTTTTTCTTCCTTGCAAGGATCCATCTTAACATCAGTGGTGTCACTTATGAGAAAATTACTTTGTTGAGGAATATCCTTTGACTGAGGGAATTCTTCCACAATCTCATCATTATCAATCTCTTTTCCAAAATAAGCTTCAGTGTTCAAACAATAAGGAAATCCCCTATTGTGATGATAACGAGGAAGAGTGTCATATGCTCCCAAGAACTCAGCTAAAGCATCATCGGTAGGGAAGACATCCAAAGCATAGGCACACGAAGGATCCCCATCAATATACTCAGGGTGTCTCATTGGTAGAGATGTAGAAATAACATTTACACTAATACAGGGCCTCTTAGAAGCTTTAGTGCGCTTGTAGGGATTATAACCAAGTCCAAAGGTCTCATCACAAAGATTATTCCCTAGAGGAACCTTTATCCCTTGTTTGTGAGCGCCACAACCATTTCCATTATACCCATACTTAGCTAAAATATGAAAACCACGACCATAACGATCAGCCATTTCAGAAAGAGGAGGTGGTTTTTCATAAGACAAAGAATCAAATTCTTCAGAATTAGATGTGTGAGGAGAAGAAGTTTGAGAAGCGGCCACAAAATTGTTGTTCATAGGTTCAGGCAAGGTTGATTGATCTTTAATTTCTTCCTTTTTTTTAACTTTAAACTCTCTAGGAGGAACCCTATACTCACCTACAAAGGTGGGATTAAAGTCAAGAGATCCCCAATCGTCTTTGGTGAGAACCTTCTCAGGATCAAAAGCCTTTTCATGTGTAGATTCAAGTTGAGAAGAATCTTCTTCAGACTCATCCAAAGAATTTTGATCATCGGAGGGTGATGACTCATCCATAGGTAGAGAGTCATCACTAGAAGAGGAAGGTTCAGAAGAATTCCCTTTAGAAGTAGATGTTTGCAAACAAGCTTGAAAATTAGTATCGCCTATCAAGGTATATGTCTTATTGTTATAAATAAATTTAACTTGTCTATGCAATGTAGAGGGGACAGCCTGCATACTGTGAATCCAAGGTCTCCCTAATAACAAGTTGTATGTTAGATTTCCTGACATAACATGGATAGGAGTAGGCAAAGTAATAGGTCCCACTGTGATGGGTAAGGTGATAGTACCTAATGAAGACTTAGCCACATTATCAAAGCCTCGAATGGGACGAGAGTCAGGCTCAATAAGGGATGTATCCACATTCATCTTATGCAATAGATTAATGCTACACACATTAAGGCCAGAGCCATTATCTACCAGTGTTCGTCTTATAGCAGTGTCATTTATGATAACCACAATCATCAAGGGATCATATTGATGTTGAATTTCACTAGTAGGCAATTCATCTTGAGTAAACACAATTTGAGCTTTAGGATTCATCACAGAGTTAACCAAAGACACTATATTACTAGATGTTTTAGGTGGAGGAACATTCAAGTCTTTCAAGGCATCTTGTAACATTCCATGATGAGCGGAAGAAGTTTGGATCAAATTCCAAAGGGATATCTTAGCAGGGGTAATTTTAAGTTGTTCTATGAGATCATATTCCTTACCCATAACTTGTGAAATACGTGGAGCTTGCGGAAGAATTGGTTGAGGATTAGGAAGAGAAATTGGAATAACAGGAGGAGGATTGGGCTGCCTATTATTCCTAGTATGATAAGTATGGGCAACCGCATGATAACTCTCTCTAGTTAATTGCTTGGCATAACTATAAGGACTTATAGGTTTTCTTCCTTGCATAGTGATGATAGGTTTATTCGGAGTAAGAAAGGAATCATGACCATACCCTCCTTGGACAGTAAGGAGAGGTGATTTAGGAACTTGAAAGGTGGGAGAAGGATAAGCACCTTGGACTTCAAAGAGAGGCTTATTATGCTCATTCAGGTTTATCATGTTAACTAATTTAGAAGTCTTGTTCTTGTTTAAAGATTTCGATAAAGCCACAAAGTCATCAAGAGCATCATCCAACAAAGCATGATCATAGCTATTAAAAGGTTTATCTTTTGATTCAGAAGGAGACATCTCTTCATAGAGGGGATTATTGAAAATAACCATGTTACCAGATTTAGTGGAAGAGTTGATAGGAATGTACCCTTGAGAGGAATCATTCGACTTATCTTTCTCATCACACCTAAATGGCATAGTAACAAGGTTTATGAGTTTTTGGTAAAATGAAGGTTTGGTATCTCTAGGGTTCAAAAACTCATCCAAAGCTTCATCTAATTCATCTTGGCTATACTCATAATCAACATAATTCCATACATCATCATAAACATGAACATCTTGTAAATAAAAATCTGACATTTTGCATAAAACTTAAACACACAATGCAAAGAAAAACACTCTTTCTTTTCCCTATTATTTTTTTTTCTCTTTTTTCTCTCTCTTTTTTTTTTCTTTAATGAAAAATGAAACTTAAATGAAACACACTAAATCTAGATCTAGATCTAACAAATGCAATGCAAGAGGAAGCAATGATAGTTCACGTCAGGTTCACCAAAATGTGTAGGGGAAAAAGCGAGACTAGGCTATCATGCACTAATCCTACCTTTTGACACACATTATGGAATACAAAAGAGCCTAGAGGTATCACACAATTGGCTACTTCTTTTTGTGGAAGAGAGAGCCACGGGCTACCTATTAGGATTTCTATTCCTTTGTTGTAATTGAAAGATAAAATGATGCAAGTTTAATTCCTAACCCCAAAGTGCAAGTATGAACTAATAGCAAAATTGCAGAATTGAGTTTAAACAATGAAAAGCTGTAAACACCAGGACAAGACAAGAATGCAGATGCGTACCCGGAGTCAAAATCTGAGTGAAAATGTTCAGGACGGGGGCGCGGGCACCATTGTCCTGATACTGCTCCGGAAACTGCTCCTGAAACTGTTGTTTTGCAATCTGGAAAGCTGTCGGAAATGCTGAAAGTGGTTGTCTGACAGAAGTACCAGGGCACCCAGCGCCCCTGTCCTGGTCTTTTGCTCTGAAACTTGGTATGAAGTTCTGTCTCGGTTTGCTTCCGTCAGATCTGCAACTTGCGACGTCGTCCGAATCCTGAAATTTGCACTTATATCTGAAAAGGTATGGTGGGTGGCTATATAGGGTTTTGCCTTAGTCAAACCCCTGCTTTGGTGAATTCCACCTCCACGAATAGCCAAGTTGTATTTTAAAAGTATTGTGTGTGCAGACCTTGTGTGTGTGCAAGATCCTAAAATGCAAGTAAGCAAACTAGAGCAACCTAGAAAGTAAACCCTAATTGCTTGTAAATGATAATGTAAATGCTCCAAATCAAGATGCAAAGTGATCTAAAGCATGAATACAAATGATATATTGAAGCTTATGCAAAGACATGAAAACAACATGAAATCATACCCAACCCCAAGGGAGGGGTACAAGCCAACCTTCAGTCGGTGATCCCTTATTGCTCTTCAATGCCTTCAAAGCCCTAAATGGATGAATGAAATTGATGAATGCTTGATGTACGGATGTTGAATGTTGTTGAAGTCTTCAAAGATCTGCTCTTTCACTACATATAAGGCTCCTGAAAACAAAAATTCGGATCCTTTCAAATGAAGAAAGAGAGCTCTTATATATGAAACCCTAGGTCGTAATTTTGACTTTTGGCCGACCTAGAGATTGAATCTCCCGCCAATTTCTTGGGGTTAAGCTTTATTTTATGATTGGATTGTGCTCCTAAAATTTCAGGAAAAATGTCCAGGACCATGTGCACTCCGGGCGCCATGGTCCCGATAACTTTTCACCAAATTTTCAGGGCCGTCGGATATGATGATTTTAGAGAGAATCCCAAAGTTACAGGTGACTTCAAGATGTTTTGACCCCCGAAATCAAGCCCCCAAGTTCAAAATAGGACCTAATTAGGGTTTTTGATTAAATGATGTATTGGAGGAATAAAATGAAAAGGGCACGCTTTAATGAAAGGGCCCAACTTTATGATGTGGAAAATGATGAAATAGAACCTTAGACCTAATTAATTTAATTAATTAAGTGCTACAGGGGAAATGCAATGCAAAATGCAAAATGCGGGTGCTAAACTAGGTGTGAAATTGTACCACCCTAGCAAGTGCGTACAATTTACGACGCTACAGAAGAAAAAGTTAAAGGTTGATTAATTAGTCTAATAAATTAAATAGGAATGTACTATTTAGTTGATTAATTTGAGGAATTTTGGAATAAGATTGATTAATCAAGTGGATACAATCAACTAATAGTAAGGATGTGAGGGGAGGTTAAATTAATTGGATTAATATATTTAAATTAAATATTTATGGTAGAGAATAGTTCTAGTTTGGGGCAATTAGCCAAATCAATTAAATAATCAATTATTTATTTATTTTACAAGAAATCAATATGAAGAATTGGGAGAAAATTTGAAATGTCTACATTTACAAACGCCTTTGAAAAATCTATTGAATTTTGATGGTCATATTCTATAGTTAAACCCTTGGATGGACTAATATAATGAAAATGAACTAAGGTTGAAAGTAGTTATCAATAATAAAATATGAACAAAAGATGATTATGCAAGTTAATGTAATTTCTATCTATATAGTTACAAATAATTTCATAGATTATAATGCACTCTTTGATGATTCATAGATTATTCTTTTGAATTAGGAATAGGCTACAAATACACCACTCCAACATGTAATTTAACTTAAGGTGTGCTTTAGTTGGCTAATAATGGATAGCAAGGGAGGGAAACATGGGATCAAATTAAGAAATTTAAATGTAATGTTTTAAGTTCAAATTTATGATTTCATAAATCATCTAGACAAATTCCATGCCCATACATTTAAACCAAGGTAATGAATGACTAGATGTGGAGATCAAATTTGATCTTGGGCATGAGTGATGATTAGTATAGGCTAGGGTAAAAATATTTGCCAACTTTCATGCAAAATATGCCATCTTACAAACTAGTCATTGCAGACCTAAACATAAGGGAAAAGGGCACATGTATGTGGTTTTCACTATTACAACAATATAGATTACAATTAGACCTTGTATTAGGTATTTTTAGTAGAAGATGATCATAATTTATTATGTATTCACCAACATTACGTAAACATATAACCACTTATTCATAAGCTATTTTTAGCTACCATTAAACCATACCCATACATTTACTCTATTCAGATAATTATTCATGTATTTAGACATTCTCATACATTCACTCTATTCACATAATTATTATGTACATTATATGGACATATTTACATATACTTGTTTAACACAAATGGAAGTGAGCCCTTTTCTATGACCAAGATCATATTTGTAATTGTAGATGAGATCTAATAGTCACAAACTTGATATTTTCAAATTTTAAATTTAAATTTAACCTACTTTTACCAAAAATCTTTCCCTTTAAAGATCAACCAAACACAAATTTACATTATTTATTTCCATTTCCTTACATTTTAAGATATTAAGTAGTTCTATTTACTTACCTAATATCTATAAACATTTCACATTACAAACATTAAAAGGAATCCAATTTAAGATGAACATTCTTGAGAGGGCCACAATTGATTGCTCTCCTTCTCCCGCTTTAACACTAACTTTTACTTTTACTTTCTGTCTTCTTCCTGCCGCTTTCCTCAAACCTCCTCATAACAAAGTCCAGAGAATAAAATATTAGGCGGGCCTCAGCCTGACATGTACAGTTTAAAACAAATATAAGCGAACAAAAGTAAAAGTCTTTTGACATGTACAGTTTAAAACAAATATAAGCGAACGAAAGTAAAAGTCTTCCAAAAGGCCTTCCATGAAGCTTCCTTGATGGAAATCCCCATGAGATTAACACTAACTTATTCAAATGCCGGTCCAACATGGGTTGATTCTTCCCACCTTCTAAGAAAAACCCAACAATCAATTTGAGCTCTTTATAATGAGGAATTGCAACAGACATCAGACACCATTGTGGAATGCCTTAGCAGATTTTCATACTGTTCTCTGAGAGTTCAATTTCCTTTTAAATTCAATTTCAATTCTTTTCACAGAGCTCCGAAAATGGTGCCGGATGTTATAAGAAGCATTTCAACTTTTTATGTTTCTCTCATGTCTATGTTCTGGGAAAGTACGCTATCTCTGGCCCTCAGTTGGCTTCTGCAATTCTACTCTGCTTTTGTTCATGATTTTGCAATTGAGATTATCAAAACAGCGTTTTTTGGACTATTAATTGCAAAAGACTCAGAGATCATGCCCGATGGAGGATGCCCAGCTTCTGAATCTGTAAAAAATGAGGTGGGTAGTCTTTCTGAGGACGAAAAATGGCTGGAGAATGTGAAAAAATGGGAGCTTGCTAGAATTTTCTGTGCTTTGGACACAAACAGAGATGGCATGGTGAGCGCAGATGATATACAAGGCTTGTTGGAGAAGTTTGGGCTCCATTTCTGCTGTGATGAAAACAGGAAAATCTTGATGAATTTTCCAGAACATATGAACTTTGATGAATTTTGCAGAGCTTGTCTGAGTGTTTTAGAAGAGGCTCAATCTTCTGAAAGCACACAAGAGGTAGAGGAGGAAGGGGAATTGAGGGAAGCATTCTGTGTTTTTGACAAAGATGGTGATGGTTTCATTGCCCCATCTGAGCTTCAACAAGTCCTGCTCAGCCTGGGTTTCAGAGAAGCAAAGGAGTTGGAGAATTGTGAAGTAATGATAACAAGATTTGACAAGAATTGTGATGGTAGGGTAGATTTTGAGGAGTTTGAGAACATGTTTAACAGACACTAATAGAAATTTTTAATTGAGAATTTTGTCTTTTGGACTGAAAACTCTTTTCAGATTTTTGAACTTTATACTGATGGATTGTATTAGGAATTGTAATATTGCTGTAATCTTCATAATTCAATGGCATAGCTCCACGAATTCCACATTTTGTATTTAAAAGCAATTTTTTTTAATTAACTAATCAAAGCAGATATCACACATAAAAAGAATGGAGCAACAAGAACTCCAAAACATAACAACCTAACACTCATGATAGAAAGCTAAAAACTTAATAAACAAGAGCTGTGAGACAGCATGAGTCCCTGCCTTTAGCTAAAAACATGCTAGCAATGCATTGAAGTGTTGAGAACAATTAAGTAATTTTGAAAATAGTTAACAACTGATATTGAATGCGAAAAAGATAATGTGTTGTAGTGTTCTAAGAACTCGTCTTCAAAACTGTTATACAAGTAGACAGTGCAGAAGATTTATATTTACAAAAATCAAGCATATTATTGAATGTTTCTAGCTAAAGATAATTAACTAGTTATTTACAAAACAAAATACTTAGGCTAGATGGAAAAACAACCAAAGCGTAATATTTTGGTATATATGTTTGAAGAACAAATCAAAAGAAACAACTTTAAGAAATAGTTACCTACCTTGAGCAGTAAGCATGTGAAATTGGTAAGACTGTGTTGTGCAAAGGATACCCTGCAAGACAAAAACACATTTATATTGTCAATTCATATCATAATATTATCCTTTACTAAGAATGGAAAAATTCACAATGCTTGAAATAAAAAGAAGAAAAGCTGAGTTTGGGAATCCATTTTCTCTATTGGGTGTTTCTTACCCAACCCACTTGTCTAATAATAAAGAAAAAAAAAATAACACAACTTCAAGAAAAGTGAACACCAGTTTCCCTATATTCTGCTAAAATTTATATGCCCCCGAATCCATTCAAAAAGCATTGCATAATAAAACTATTAAAATACTGAATATCCCTATCAAACTCCATGAATGGTAAAGCCAGATGTATGCTCACTCAAGTTTTAGCCAACTGGAAAAAGGAAAAAGGAAAAAGATTAAGATTTAGGAATCCACTTTACTCCATTGTGAATTTTTTATCATACCCACTTGCAAAATAATTACACAACTTCAATCTAAATGAACCCTAGTGTCCTTGTATTCTGCTTAAATTTATAAATTTATAATCCTATGATTCCATTTAACAAGGATAGCTATTATCCCTATCAAATTCACACGGATTTCATTTAAAGAATACTTCATTCAATATTCGATACAAGACCTCAAATTCAATTAGAAATGCAAAATGTCAGTACAAAATGAATTTGAAAAATAAACAGGGAATGCATAGGATAGGCCTAGTGCACCAGTAAGCAATGTAAGAAGGCTACAGGCCATGCTGATACTGTAATACTATTATGCAAACGGAAAAAATGGAGAATGCCCAGGTTTTGTAACTGCCATGAAATGCAATGGTTGTAATATACACACAAATTTTGTCTGAGTTATTTGTTGCAACTGCACAAACAGCCTTGAAGGTGAAACCCCTACCAGTTGCGGGGAAATAAGAATGGAATTGGTATTATGCAGATTTCTATCTACATTTGCAAAAAAGAGTCCCGAGCTTTAGCCTATTAAGTGCACACCAATGGAAGTGTCAAATTGAATAGGATTATAGAATTTTCCCTACAAATATTTGATAGGCGAATGGCTGACTTGGTGGGAGGATGGTTTGCCCCTCGAAATTGTTTGTTGGGATCAAAGAGTAGTTGATGGGTAACAAGACCAGCCTGTAGTGGTGTGCAGACTTAAAAAATCCCTAATGCAAGTGGACAACAAAACTGTCCAATCTGATGTTGATTTGCTGGATTAAAAAAATCATATGCATTACAGAAACGACTCAAATTCCTGCCATTGTTGTGGCGAATTTTGTGGACAACGGAATATAAAAAGAAAAACATTTCCCCTCTTCTGCTTCGTTTCCAGCGATAAATCTATGATTTTTTAAGGAGAATTTTTCTCAGCACAAGGACGACATGCAGGACAAAGTGTCTGTGCAGAAGGATATCAGTAGCCTTAGCCTATGCATTGGCCATAGAGCCAAAATTCTTGAAAATGAAAATGAAGCTAAATGAAAATTCTTCAAATTAAGTCACAGTAAACAAAGCTCCTGCAAAAAAGTCTGGATACTGTTCTCTAAAACCCCTGTCACTGAACAAATAAATGAATGAAAGTCTCAGGCAATAATCAGCGATTCTGGAAAATACCCACATTAGTAATAACAATGAAGTTGAGCAATAAAAAAATAGGGGTTTTAATTAAAAAACAAATAATGAAATTTTTTACTAACAAAAACAGAGAAATAATGGTAGCTTTCTGCAACTAAGAATTGCTGACAAATCATACCTGGATTTATGGAGTCTTCTTAGGAAACTTTGCGCAAATAAAATGTTCTGCTTCCTTAAATCTTTCACCCCTGCCAAATGAGAATGCAACAAAATTGTAGAAGCAATGAACCTCAGTAACTATTCGATGCGAAGGCAGCCAGAGTATTTTCGTCAACTAAATTCTGCATTCAATAGCCTTTAATGAAATTTACTTTGTTTTTAATCTAAAAAATTAATGAAATGTACAGCGCATTTAAGAAATAAGTAAATAGCATTAATGAAATTGTACAGAGCACTTGCGGTAAGCACAGTGCCAACTAATTTCTATATTTTTTGTTATTGAAAATTTATTTAAGCCCCCAGGGAAATTCTATCAGCCAATAATGTTTTTAGGAAAAAATTAAAATAATTTGAAAAATAAAAAAAATCAAAAGAATCATACTTAAAACTTTAGAAAACTTTAGAATTAAATATTTTTTATTTCATTTGACAAACTAATTGAGTTACATGAAAACATATAGTTCCCTGCTTAAGGCAGGGACTAACAAGACTATGTTATATGTGCACCAACCTCCAGATGGAGTAGTTATATGTGGTTGATTATAATGAAGTGGTTAATGGTGACATCTAGGTTAAGAATAAGGAGGATGACCCTGCTATTTGTTGCAGGAGTATGGACAGTAAGGAAGATGTGCATACAAATGATTTGGCAAATGAATTAGCCCAAGTAGCTGATTATAGAATGCATGCTCATGTTGATGATGCAAGCAATGAATGGGAAATTATGTTTTCAGGTTGATTTTTAACCGTCCTTTATCCCCTTTCATGATTTTGAAGTTGTGAGGATAGCATAGGCATGGGTGTACTAAAAAATAAGAATGAAGAAATATTTTTTTTGTACAATTGATGATATTCATTCTATAGATTATACACTTGATGAATGTGATATTAGTGATCATTCGGACATGCACATGAAACCTCTTTCTTTTGTGTGAAATATTTTGCCTTCCTTATGCATATAGTGTATGTCAAAAGAGTCACATGAAAGTGTTTTTGAGTTGAATGTGCTTCAAGTCTAATTTTTATAGCAAATTTGTTACAATAGATTGATAAGAAAGGATTGAAATGGTTTGAAAATTTGAAGATTGTTACTCTTCATCTAAGGTGTCTCTTGATCTAAATGGTTATGTTGATGAATCTTGCATCAGCATAAGTGATTTCAAGGTATGTTGTTTTTTTGTTATCCTTGAGATAAGTGAAATTTAGTATGAATTTTTCCTTCGTAATGAAGGTGTAGCTTCTTGTAGTGGGGATGACAATGTGCCTAAGTTGGAGTGCTTCACTTGGGCCTAGCATGCATCTTGTGATGGTGTTGAGTGACAATATATTCTCTAAGTCGATGATTAGATGACCACTCGAGTTTCTTGTATTCCTAAGCTTGATAATTTTTAGTTTGATTTGTTGGAGGATGTTCTTGTTGCAAATTAGCCTAATGAAATTTGGCATATTTTTTGTGCTTCGTGAATCCGAAGTATTTTATTTTTGCCTCAATTCACTCATGAAGGTCAACACATATGAGAGTAATAAATTTTCATTTATTGCTAACCTGAATTTTCAATTCATGCCCCTTATTACTATAAAAATAAAGGATTCTTCCCAATGTATTATGATGTCCTATGTTTGTGGTTGCCATGCAATGAAAAGAGCAATGGTGGAGAAATTCTTCTCGACCTCTACACGAATAATCTTATGGAGGCTACACCCATCTTGTGCGTTGTGGAATGCAACTTGGTTCTTGGTTGGAGAAGAATCATTTGTGAGTCTGATTCTCAGGTGGTGGTCACTTTGCTTAATAGATAGCAATTGGATGGTGTTGGCTGGCAATTACAAATGATTATTAGGCAGATTCTTTGGTTTTGTGGCTCTTTCGATTTTGTTATTTTTAGGCATATTCCTAGGGAGTAGAGTGGGGTTGCGAATTGTTTGGCCAAATGGGCTTCTAATCAAATCTATGCTTGGAATATTGAGGATAAGGGGCAATTGCCTCTTGAGATGGCTTCTATGTTAGATTGTTTAGTGGATAGTGACAGGGCTCTTTAAGCTCCTTGTGGAGTGGCTTGTCCTTCTTCTTTGTATCTTTCTTGTTCTTGAATAAATTTTACCCCTCTTTTAGCCACATATTTGTGCTTGAAAAAAGAAGGTTGCACTTGTTGTTGTTATGTGAAGGAGGAAAAAACTATGGAACTAAGAAAATGAGTTCCTCCAATAGGATTGTGTTTGATAGAGGCAAATAACTTGTGTCCATCCTTTGTAGGTTTGGCTTGCTTTGTGTTAAAATTTTGTGTTAGAATTATACCTTTGTTGGTCATGTTTTATCATGTTTATTAGTTGTGATCCCTTCACGTATATATGTTTATTATCTTCTCTGAGTTAATCTTGTTCCTTGTTGCTCCATTTTTGGTTTGCTTAGAGATCTGAATTCTTTGTGTGACTACAAGAGGCACATGCCCTCAGCTAGATCCATTATTGGTACTCAATCATGTCATGCTTTTCTTGGCCTAGTTCCCTCCCCTTTATAGTTCCCATTTGGTGGCCTCTCATAATAATCAATTTCAGGTAGTTCATCAAGGTTACTATGTTATTTTTGCCTTTGGTTGTGTGTTCCCCTTCCCTTTTCCTTACCTATTTTCTCAAAACTCAAATGTCCAAAAATTGGCTTAGTTTTGGTTTGATCCAAGACTTTCATCTTGTAGAGTATCCAAATGGGCATTTGTGATTTAAATTTTGAGGAATTTAGACTTAAATGACCAATTTATAACTAGTTGAAGGTTTTGTAATTCTAGGAACCTCCATCGATATTGACTGTAGTTCCAAGAACCATTGTAGCCATTGATGAGTTTCAAGCTCCTTCCCTACCACTAACCATTGAGTCTTCTTCCATGTCTCAATACTTTTCTTTACACGGCTTGTTCCTATTCCTAGTGTGTGCACCAATAAAGAAGAGAAAAAGTTTCTAGTTTTCATATTAGAAGTTTCTTGGTTTTGGAATCAACATCAGTACTTGATGTAGTTCTCATTACCTCATCTTCTAAATTTTTTCTTGATTGGGCCCAAATTGCCTACTTGGAAAAATGGGTAGGGTCTATATGATTTTAGAGTTTTTTTTTAAAGATCAACTTGTTGGGTGTATGTGTTTTTAGTTTGGCAAAATTTTGGACGAAATCAACATTTTCAGTTTGGTAAAATTTTGGGCGAAATCAACAAAGTTACGTGAAATTGGAGCTTCCAATGGTTTCAAATTAGTTCCTAGTTCCCTCTCTAGTGTTTATCGTCATTTTTTGAGCGGAGGATGAATCAAAGGATAACTATGTGTCGAGGCTTCAACCCATGTTCAGTTCCATTTGTTCATGGTTGACGGGCTGATGGTTTTCATATTAATGGGGTGTCACATTATTTTTGGCTTGTTTTGGGGCACAATTGGCGCTCAATGGGTGAGGTTAGGACCAATGCTTGCATACTGATGATATAGTTCTTAGTGGGGGTCCACATTTTATTTTTCTCATTTATTGGCCCATTTTGGTGTAAGTTGAAATCTTGATCCTTGACGGTACAATGTTCCTATGTTGTGGGTTTGAATTTTTTAATGCCAAAAGAAACTTTTGTCTTGTTTAGCATGGGTGAAGTTTCGAGGTGAATTTTGGTGTTTTTATGTCCTGCTGAATTTCTCTCTCATCATCTTTCTTCATCCACTTGTATTAATGGTGCCTATATCCCCTAGCTACCTCCACTAATTGATTATGACCCAATCTGATTACAGAAGGATTCCTTCCCTATGAGGTGTCTATTTTGTGTATGATTTTTTTTGGTCATGGATTATGGTTGTGATGTTGGGTAGTGGTTAGGGTTTGATACCTAGGAGTTTTTTTTTTTTTTTAAATTATCATTTTAGAGGGGTTGGTTCAATGATTGTTCTCTATACATTCATAAATATTGTAGGGAATTCATCAACATCATAGTTCAATTTGTTAAGAGATTGTAGACTTACAAAATAGTAAAATATTAGTGCTCTAATGAGATTTTTTGATTTTTTGTTTGACACTTTGTATGTATTTAGGAGGGTTTTTTAAATCCAGATAAGGATTTTCCCTTGTCTTACTTGCCAAAATAAATGTAATTTTGGGTTAGATGAATGCGAAAATATTATGAAAATATTGCAAAACTTGTGATGATATTTCTCATTTTATGTATGAATATATGCAATCATGTCTAGATTACTAAGTATGCTCTATATAGCAAGGTCTTATATTTGTTGGTGTATGTAAATTCATAGTTACATGTTCTTTTGTTCTCTTCTTAATGACGCGACTCTATTGCATGATAGATAAACATCAAACTAAAACCATTCACTAATCTCAAATCATTCAAATTTAAACATTCATTATTAGTTTATTTTAGGTAGGACCATTTGTGCACCCATGGTTGTCAATAAAATTGAGGAATTATTTTCAATGAACATTCAACATAAATATATTTTATGTGGGTCATGCTTGCACATTTATGTCAATCATATAGGGGTTATATGTAACCACTTGTTCTTGGTTTAATGATAGCATTTGAGACTAAGACATCAAGTTGGATTTTTGTAGTTGTTTATAAATTATATACTTTATGTGAGTTTAATACCTATTAAGGTATACCCCTACGAACACCCTCTTGAGTTCAATTTGAGCTTGAAGTGTAAGAAATCTAACCCACTCTTGTTAGAGATGTCCATTAACCCTCCACAATTGGTTGATGAGCCAATTTCCCTTGCATGACAATAACCTGGCCTTGTGAATGAGATTTGGTTCTAGCAAGTGGAGCTGCATTTTTTAGCACTAATAGGCCAGTTGTCAATTATGCAAAGAAATGTTCAAACCACATCAAAGAGGAGAATTTATCTAAAGCATGACATTTAATGTAATCCATAATGAGTTCATTATTGTAGTTGATAAAGTGCCATTACAATGTTTAACGTAGGTTTCAATCTCCAACAATGATGGGCTTACTTTGGCTTGGATTTGTGTTATAGTCCAAGTTTTAGTTTAGTTCACTTAATTTTCCATTGATATGGTAGAAATTCAACCACCCCCACGGGCTTACACAATATGTGATGCATTGAGAGTGTATATTTCATAGGATTATCATGCCTTGTGTGTTGCTTTGTCAATATTGAACATAAGAACCAATAGACACAAATTCACTAGGGAGAGGAAGAATTTGAGGAGAGTAGGAGAAATAACCTACTATATAAGTGGAAGGGATGCCTTGATGCTACAAGAGAAAGGTGGGTAAAGGTTTGTTAAAAAAACAACACTATCAAGTACATTCTCAAGTCTTCAAAGATAAGTTTAATATCATATCAACAATTTAATATTTTGTGATTGCGTTGAATCAACCCTTCATATTTGTTATAAAAAGGTTGGCATTTATATGAATAATTATGTTTTCTATACCTATATGTGTGTTATTATCCAGGTCATTTAATGGATTCTAACTCATCTTATTTTTTGCATGCTGATAAATATAACATTGAAACTGTGTATATTATGCCCTTTTCTCTATATTTATGATTGTTTTTATAGATAAATAAACTACATCAACATGTGATCTTAATCTCTTTATAGATAGAGCACCTAGTAGTTTATCTACTTTTTCAAGTTACTCTTCCCTCTTCCTCTAAAATCAATTAGTAAAGTTATTGATAATCATATGAAGTGTCAAATTCTAAGTTCTTAGAGGTTATCTTGCAAGTTAGGTCCTCTATAAATTACAAAAACTCCCATGTTGATAAAGGGGTGTATGAAAATGCTAACTTGAATTATCAATACCATGCAATCTATATTTACAAGAACACCCATGTTGATAGAGGGGTGTATGAAAATACTAACTTGAATTATCAATACCATGCATTGTTGAGCTAAAGTTACATTTTTGGTTTTTTGAATATTTTTCACCTTTGATATTTCCAAATTGTGTTACATAAAAGCACAATTGGAACTTTTTATGCTAGAGAAGTTAATTCAACCAACTTCATACCTTGTGCCTTAGTCAAGCCTCTTTAATTAATTGAATGATTGACAATGAGACGACAAGAAAAAACGTAAATTCTCATGTTTGTTCTTACTTGATTTATAAATGTTGACGAGGTTATGTGTCTACAATTCCCTTATGATTGAATTTAACGTATTAGTGACCCTTTTTATGATGATTGAAGTATCTAAAATGAAAAAAAGCTTTAATCCTTTTATACATCACCTTGGGATGTAAATTATAATCTTTAATGCTTGAGTTAGCAAGCAATGACTAGTTAAATAAAAATCAACTTAAAATCTATGAATAAAATTTGAATTTAAAAATTTAGGGATGAACCTCACATGTGCAATCCTGAACTACATAAAAAGCCACAACTATGATCTTGAACATTAAAAATAATATTGTGAAGGTTGGATACAAACCATTGAAGAATAAGAACACGAAATTAGATAATGCATATGCTAGACGTTAGCTTCTAAATATACATATACCTTTTAGACACTAGTCTATTACATTATAAACAAATCAAAATTAATCCAAAACAAGTTAAAAAATGATTAAAATATACCTTGTACCTCCATACCTTTCAACATATACTAAAACCAAATTGCATCATCCATCCATACATAACTCTATTGAATATCTTCATACATTTAAATATTTTGTGTCCATGCTCTTCCATATCCCCTGTGATATGATATAAACTGATAAGTAAAATGCTAATTTTCCATTCTCTTGTACTAATGAGTTTACCTCAAATATAATTAAAAAAGTTGAATCTAATAGATAACAATGGTAAAATTTTTAAAACATTACACTAAATTAAATTATTGGTCTTATGAAAATAATACTCTTCATTAAGTGACAATCAATTATGGTATTATAGTGTATAGTTGAATCTAATAGATAACAATGGTAAAATTTTTAAAACATTACACTAAATTAAATTATTGGTCTTATGAAAATAATACTCTTCATTAAGTGACAATCAATTATGGTATTATAGTGACATTTTATACACTTCTTTTTAATTGTTTTTCAATATTTAAAATTACAATAAAGTTAAATGATTTTTGATTTGTTGGTGAAGTAAAATGATCTTAAGTGAACACGTTAGAAATCAAATTTTGCTAAGTGCAAGCAAAACACCTCAAATCTTATCCTTGCTAATTTTAACTCCTTTGTCAATGAAATATCAACTAAAAAATTAAAAATATTAATAATATAATTGATTTTTTTAGTTTAACATGACAGATTTTTACGGTTTTCTACTAGTTCAATTCTTTTAATCTACCTTCTCAATATTATTTTACAGTAAAAAAACAGCTGAAAAACAATTATATTATAAGAATTTTTACAATTGTACTGTTTTGTTGGACGCGTATATTCTGGCTCCAAAATGACAGTACGGATTGACTAACATGCGTGTTAGTCGCGCGTTTTACACCGTCAATTTTGCAATTAACAGCTGCGATTGACTAACCTGTTGCTAACACGCTGTACGAAAGGTCTATTTTGAAACCAGAATAGATGCAGCCTGTTTTGTTTTGTATAAAAGATAACCATTGCCCAATCCCTCAACGACTAGGTAATCAAACTTAGCGTAAAGACAAAGTCCAAAGCTGAAAGAGAAAACAAAGCTCGTGCCAGCGACCTTCAACGAACTTCATTTTTTCGTATCTTACAAAGGAGGAGTCATTCCAATCAATTTATTTTACACAATTGACTCCGCTCAGACTTGAACAGGGCTGTGACAGGAAACTCCCAGCAGTCAAACAGGCCAAATTCCAATTGGTGTCAGACACCCATTTAGAACGCTATATATTTTTGACAGTGAAAAATAAATATTTTGAATTGTTTATTATGACAAATACGACCAGAATGGCATCAAATTTAGACCCCTTAAACTCCATTTTTCTATTTCTTTTTAAAATTCCGATTTGTGCGGTTTCATCATTCAAACCTACCTCCAGGGCCCTGAGTTAGTCAAAAGTCCCTTATAATCTTTCTAGAGGAACCTTCCCCGCACCTTCTTAATCCATACCTGTAAGGAAATTACTTTTCATATAAAACAAACAATAATTATAACACAGACCCGACTGGGTGTTTCAGCTGTTCTTCAAGGAAACTCCTAACTGTCAATCAAAAGACTTTATAAGGAGGAGGGGTAGATTGCTTTAACAACCATTCTTCAGAGCAGAAATAGCTCCCAACCCCCTTTTTCTCTGTGAATTTGGTTGAAGGAATTTCCGGTTGTCAATCAATTCAACACTTTTCAAGATGGTGCTGGATGTCATTAGAAACTGTGTAGATTTTCATGCTTCTTTCAAGTCTATATGTTTGGAAAGCATTCTCTTCTCAGCAATATGTTTCCTGCTGCAATTCTACCGTGCTCGTATTTATGTCTGTGCAAGCCAGATGATAAAAACAGAGTTTTTCTGCTTTAGCAACGAAAAATATCCAGAGATCCTGTCAGATGGCCACTGCCCACCTTCTGTTTGTATGGATGATGAGAACATCAGCGACTCTGAGAATGAAAAAATCCAGACTAATATCCGAACACAGGATCTTGTTAGAATATTTCATGCCCTGGACAGTAACAAAGATGGGAGTGTAAGTGCAGAGGACATACTAGGTCTGCTGGAGATGCTTGGGCTTCAGTACCTTTGTGATGATAATATGAAGATTATGATGGGTTTGCAGGAGCATATGAGCTGTAATGATTTTTGCAAACTTTGCCTGAGTCTGTGGGAGGAAGCTGAATCTGAAGAAAGCATGCAGGAAGTCTCTCATGAAGGAGAGTTGAGAGAAGCATTCTCTGTTTTTGATAAAAATGGTGATGGTTTTATCACCCCATCTGAGCTTCAACAAGTCCTGCTAAGCCTGAGATTGACAGAAGGGAAAGACTTGGAGAATTGTGAAACTATGATAGCAAGATTTGACAAAAATTCTGATGGTAGAATTGATTTTATGGAATTTAAATACATGATGAAACTGATAAACAGATCTGAATAGATTTCTTAAAATTGAGACCTAAACTCCTAATACTCTGTTCAGAGTTTTTGAACTGTATATTGAATATATTCAAATCATTTTGAAAAGTATAGATATAGAATTTCCATATTGTTTATGTAATGGTTCCTCACAGCTTGTTCTCTCTTATGATCCCATTTTTTTAATTGTGCATGTATGTTATTTGATTCATAGCTAACTGCTCACATAGCAGTTTTTTTAAGTCTGTTGGCATAGGAATCTTAAATACTAAACTTACAAGTGGTGTATAATATTATAATATTAAGATCATTTTTGGATTTATTGTATATTTTTTTGTATTTTATATTTCAGATCACATTCAATGATCTATTATCATAAAGAAAATAAAACTAAAAAAATCTGTGAATGATGTTCATGGACCTTGTCCTTTCTTCGCTTAACCTTAACCTTAAATTGTCAGCAGAGAGCTTGTTTGGAGATTTATAAATTGAAACAGATTTGAAAATTTTAGAAGTAATCCAAAAGAATTCATCAGCTCCTGGGATCACCTTGCAATATGGTCATTAATTATGGTGCAAAATGAATAACATTTTGGCAAAATGAATAACATTTTGGCAAGATGAAAACTTACACCAGGATAACCACAGTGTCCTTCCAGGGGAAACCCATTTTAAATTATGTACATCTAATGGTCATTTTGTGCAGAAAGGCAAACTGGTACTACGGATGAATTGCAGTGATGATGTAAGGACAATCATAAAAAAAATTCTTGAGTTAGTTGAATGATCTGGATGAAGATTACTGTGAACTTTTACAATAATTTAGAATATCACAAATGAGGAAGAATCTGTAAATGTTGTTCTGGTCAGAAGAAAGTGATAAACATCCTTGAAATGGAGGAATGAATCATTTGAAACAGCCAAAAAGAGGAGAGGAGGAGTTAACAAATGATGAGGAGGGGAAAGATGTTGAGAGTGATTGGAGATAAACATTTATCCCACATGTATGCAGGGCAGGGAAAAGGGAAGAGAAGGCGGTTACAAATAAAGGAGGAGTTACATTGAATGGCATGCCTTATTAGAAAATCAACATCATTATGGAAAATGTCAAATGCAGATAAATATTTAAACGTTGTTCTTTTTGCTTGTGCTACTCTGTTTTTTTTTTATTATGAAGATGATAAACGTAAGGAAATTGAGAGTTGAACTTGTCAAGATTGGGTGGATGTTGAACGATAATTAGCAGTGTCGTTTGTTTATATGTGTGACTTCTACTTTGCTTTTTTGGGTCATGGGATGTGGTAAATGTCTGAAAGAGATGTCATCTATATAGTTTTGGTGCTGGCTGCTAACTATTGTGGTTGCTTGCGTATTGTTGAAATTGTTTTAGTTCATGATTTTGACAATTCCTTGAGAATAGCTTGATTATAACATCAAGTCTATATAGGAATAAACCTCTTACGAGACTTAAATGAAACTTTTGATATGTAGATTGGTGTTCAATATTTATTATTGGTGTTCAATATTTATTACTGGTGTCAAACCTTTAACTATAAATATAGAGATTTTGTCTTAGTTGCCTCACAAGTCTAAACCAACTAATGATATAGGGAAAATTGATGATGGATGGCCTAGTGTAGAAAACTATAAAATTTGTCATAATGGGCCTAATAAAGTCTCTTAATCCAACTATGGTGGACCTAACAATGGGTTAATTGTCAAAGTCACAACAATGTGTCATTCTTCACCACAATCTAATGATAAAACAATAAAGATAATGCGACCTTCTCAACAAGCAGCCATTAACAAGGTTAAGAAAGTAATTGTAGCTTATCCAAAGCCTACATGTTCTTTGACCTTTGAAAAGGTTAGAAAACCTCAATAATCTAGAACTCCACTTCTTGCAAGCTTTTTATCCTTATATAGTTTGTAGTTACAAATTCTTCTCAACTAGAGGTAAGCAAATGTTAGCACAACCCTCCTTGGGGGTAGAGGAAGGAGAATATGTTCCTAAGAATTGAAAAACGTAGTTTGGAGCATTCTCTCCTAAAAATTAGAAGCAATTTAGGTAAATCAACATTTTTTCTTTGCAAAGATTGGACTTTGAGGAAATGTCCTTAGACCCTTTTTCTTCATGAATTGCATCTCATGGAATGTGATAGGTTTGATAGACCAAACTAAAAATTCATGGGGTGTGAATTTCAATAGAGACTTATCCCTCTAGCCCTTGTCTTTAGGGTATCAAGGTTATCAAGCTTTTTCTTTCAACAATGTGGTATCATTTGACCAAATAATATCTTATTTTTTGCTTTTGGATTCAACAATGTGAGATTTTGCCAAGATCAAGGGCACAATGAAAAGTACACAAAAGAGAGACAATAGTTTGACAAGAACAAATTGTATTTGTGTGCGGGAAATGAGGGTGACAGAAACGTAAAAGTCCAATTCAAAAGGCCCACACACCAATGAGACTATTGGTGCAAGTTATAGGAACTATATTGAAATAGCTCAACTTCCCAAGGGGTGTCCCATTGTTCTCTATCTCACAGGATCCCTAAAGTCAATGTCTTTGCTCTCAGATCATTGAGTAAAGTGACTTAGGAATGACAACTCCAAGAACGATTGATGTTTAATTATAAGCATGAATGCATTCTTAGATATGTATGTTATTGAATCTATGATGATTAAGCTAGCATAAAGATGATGATAAGATTAGCTAATTATCCTAGCAATGATATATTAGTCTAACATGGATATTCTATGATATTAGAATGCTTCTAAATACTATTGTGATGATTTAACAAAGAGAGGCTAAAATGCTTAGTTAATTAGACTATAAGTTTGATGCATGAAGACTTGGATATATCACTAGCAAAATGACTATAAGTTTGATACATAAAGACTTCTATATATCTATCAAAATGAGAGAATGAGAGCTCTATTTATAGGGAAAATAGGGCAATGGATGGTCAAGATTGGATAATCTTAACAAGGGCCAGGATTGAAAGTTAATCAATCCATGTTTACAATTCTCACCAATGAAAGGGTGACAATTGTCCACAAAAGGTTGCTTGAGAGGAGATGAAAGAAGCATTAAATGCTTGAGAAGACATGAAGGTTATCTTAAGAGGTAAGGGCTAAGGTTAGGTTAGGGTTATCCATTGAATAAAGCTTTTATCCAAGGGGTAAACTCTTGTGCAAGGGTTAAAGAAATAACCAAGGTTAAAGCCATGAATGCTTGATGAGACCCTTGGGTTAGATGAGGGTTGAGTTAGAGAGAAAGTCTCTAATAATGCAAGAAGGTTGAGTTAACCATTAATGGTTATGTAAGAGCCTTAAATGGTTTGGAAGACTTTGAGGGTTAACTTGTTGAGGACATAAAGCCTTTAATGGTTTTCAAAGACTTTGGAGGCTTTGAGAAGTGACTTCTCTTTGCTTAGGAATGTGACAATAATTAAGAGATGGATTAGGCTAAATTGGAATGGATTAGAAGAATCTAGAAGAGGGTTTAGGAGGCAAGTGGGAGATGTAGGAAAATGCAAGTGGAGGGAAAAGGATTTTAATTAAAATAAAATTATTTTATTTCAATCAAATAGATGCAACTTGCATAAATACAAGTGGGGGATTTTAAAATAAATTAGATTTATTTATTTGCAAGGATCAATTTAATTAAATATAAATTTAATTAAAAAGGGAGAAAGTGGAATTAATTAAATAAAGTGATTTATTTAATCAAAGGCTAAAAAAGGCTTAGGTGAACTTAATTAAATAAATTGAGTAATTTATTTATCAAATAGATGAATATGAAGAAATTAATTAAATAGAATTTAATTAATAAGGGGAATGGGGTTAAAATAAATATTAAATATTCATTTAGGAAAGTGATTAGATTTATACGTCTACATTTTGCCCCTCTTTGAAGTGACGTGTGTGCACATGTTGATTCAAAGAAAATTTGCCGGATATGCTATCAAAATTTGATCGATATGATGTTGTGTGTTGAAATGTCAATATGATGCTCTAGATTTGATGAACAATATTGATGATGCTCCCTCGGGAGATGAATCAAGGATTTAGTGAAAAATTGTCAAGTTGATGAGCGTTTTTGGATTAATTGCAATTTGAGAATATTGACTGTGTTGAATGCACATTATCGATTCATCTCCCAAAAATGACATTGAAGAAATGATGAAGAATAATGTGGGCATAGCGCATACATGTCCCACACATCCATTGAGGATTGAAGAAATGAGGAAGACTAATGTGGGCATAGCGCGCACATGTCCCACACATCCACCGAGGATTGAAGAAATGATTTGGACTAATGTGGGCATAGTGCATACATGTCCCACACATCCACCGAAGTCGCGTTGGTATGAATTCTGATTGTTGATATGGTTCAAGTGTTTCTTGATTTGTCGATATGGATCTTGATATTGCTTTCGATATGGGTCCTGATTTGATGCTTGCGATATGGGTCTTTGATTCTCGATATGGGTCAGATTTGATTTCTCGATATGATATCCAAGTATTTTGGATTGATTGATTTTGATATGGATCTAGATTGATTTTCAATATAATATCCAGGGACTTGGATTGATTGATTTCGATATGGATCTGGATTGATTTTCAATATGATATCTAGGGACTTGGATTGATTGATTTGTTCTGACTGACGATTGGTTCTTTCTTGTAGCATTGATTTCCTTTGGATCGACATGTGGTCACACATGTGCATGATGATATGATATGGATGCAACGATTTTGATTTTGATGAGCTACATGATATGCTTTTAATCTATATGACTTTTGCAGATGAAGATTGGATTTGATGAATGCAGATGTTTCTAACATGTTGTCGATATGATATGCTTATGTATGGAGATAATGATATGATCGATCATATGGATTAGATTGATAATATTGATTGGAATTGATAAGATTGAGATCAAGTCTAGTTTCAGGGATGACACCTCCTATATAAGACATGGATGATCAGAGTGTCTAGTTTCAGGAACGATATATCATGTATAAGACTTGATCAAAACATCTGGTTTCAAGAAAGATACAACTTTTATAAGACATGATAGAATTGATAGTTGGAAGAATGATGAAGGTATGAAAGTGAAGAAAGATTCCATGATGATGTGATAGATATGCATGCGAGGGATGCAATGATGAATGTGACTAGATGATGATGATGAGATGTATCTTGAAACTGAGATGTATGATAATGATAGTGATGTATGCAAGACTAAGATGATATGCAATTAAATACAAATTTTAAATGATATGCAACTAAATGCATGATTTAAGATGATATGCAACTAAATGAATGATTAAAATCATATGCAACTAAATGCATGATTAAACTGATATGCAACTAAATGCAAAATGATTTGATTTTGTCATTGTCATTCCAGTGTAGCCACTTGTTTGTGCTCTATTTTTGTTTGTCATCATTGAGATTTTGATATGTTGGAAGTTAATACAAGCATAATGGTATAATTGAACCATAATGACCTGAGTAAAACTTACATGGATGTTTGATATTGCAAGATGACACAAGCATCGAGGTATAATTGAACCAAGCCAACCTAAGTGTTGCTTGCGTAAAACAAACAAGAGTTAACCATTTGCATGTGCAAAGTGGAAAAATTTCTTCAATGATATGTTTCCAATCATGTCTCGAGATGAATTTGCACCATACGAATGATTGCCTCATAGACAGAAAACCAAAAAAAATCAGATTCCTTCGTTGCTTCTCTAGCTCAATGCATCCTCGAGTAGCTTAGGAGATCTAATGACTCAAAATTTTAAGATACAAAATAGTCAAAAATTCGTGCCAGATGTAAACAAATTATAATTTAGAAAATCATCCATCGTGTGTGTGTTAAATTTGTAGTTGGATAATGGTCTTGTTTTCTAGCCTAATGAGCAATTGTTGACATTGTTTCTTTAGCATGTTGCGATCCTTGTCGTTTATTGTCGAAAATGCTTGAAGTGAGAGGAATGCCGCTCCTAGTCACAGATATGTATCGATGTGGATATACATGTTGATTACCAAGCCATGGTGGGATATGATATGGATAAGCATTTTTGGATAATCAAGGACAGTGACTATGCTAAGTATGTCCGGGATAATGTTGCGCAAATAATTGTTCTGGCGATGGCCATTAGCTGAGACTAGATGGATCAAAAGATATGAGTACTGAAAGATAGAGGAGTCATTCTCTCACAAATAGTGCCTGTTGCTAGGTTTTCACTACATGTTTTTATTGCACTTTTTTTGATTTTTTGATTTTTTTTGTATTTTTTTTATTTTTTAAATTTTTTTTTTTTTTTTTGCTTTTTCCGCACGTTGGACGACTCAAGTGTAGAATTTATTTAGATGGATACTGTTGGTTGGTTAGTCAAGCACGTCTCCCTCTAAAGTTGTTAACTGATATGCGCTTGATCCGTAGGCCGAGATGATGACAAAAGGACCCAACCAGTTAGGTTCAAACTTCCCCTTCTTTTCTCGATCTTGTTGATTTCTCAGATTTTCTTTTAGCACGAGATCACCAACTTCTAAATCCCTTGGGATGACTTTATGATTATAGCTTCTACACATTCGCTGCTGATATGCCTTGAGATGGTCATAGGCATGTTGGCATTTTCATCAAGAAGCTCTAGTTCATGCAACCTGTTTACTCGATATTCATCATTTGGTATGAGGCCTTTCAAAGATACTCTGAGAGAGGGGATTTCTACCTCAAGAGGCAGAATTGCTTCTGATCCGTACATCAACGAATAGGACATTTCTTTAAAAATTGATAAGACTCTTTCTTCATTGTCAGCCAGTATTATCCCATTCTCAGAAGTTTCTTGGCAAGAGTAGGACCACTTGAATGCGTACCACAGATACCCTCGTGAATCTCGTGTAAGGCAGAGTCAGTTTCATTACGATCGAGGCATCGAAGAAGAGTACCATCTAGACCTAGACGATAAAGTGTGTCAGTGATTAAGGTATATCGAGCGAGTTGCTGGATAAAACTGCATTTTTGGTTGCGAGATAGGTCGAGTGGAAGAGTATTGTTCTTGAGGTAATCATAGATTGTCCCATACAAAGGTGAATCAGAACTGGTTAGGGCATAGATGACTTGGGATGGGGAATTGCCATAGGTTGGGGAAAACAATTGCTCTACTAGGAACTCATAATGACTCTGTTTCTCTGGAATTTGCAGTAGTGAAGTGATAGTGGCCATTGCATTGACAACTCTGTTGTCTAACCTTGGTATTTTCTCAAAGGTGATGTGTACAAAGTACCATTTGAAATCATCCACCATTCTCTTATAGGGTATTAGCTTATCATCCTTTGTCTGATATTCATCATTGATTTGAGTGATGACTAATTGATAATCCCCATAGACTCTCAATTCTGTGATTCTCCATTCCACAACCATTTTGATTCCTGTTACCAGGGCTTCATATTCAACGATGTTGTTGGTGCATGTAAACATCAGTCTATAAGATCATGAAATTGTGTGCCCTTCTGGAGTGAGGAACAAGATGCCGACACCCAATCCAAGTTGTGTATAGGATCCATCAAAGTACAAGATCCATTGCTTGGGCGTGACAGTGAGTACATCCATGTCTGAAAATTCCACCTACATTGGTTGTTGATCTGGTAGCGGTGCTTCAACCAGTTGATCTGCAATTACCTGTCCTTTGATAGCCCAACATTCTGTGTACTAGATATCAAACTCACCGAGAATCATGACCCACTTAGCCAATTGTCCTGTAAGAGCTTCTTTGTTGAGTAAATACTTGAGAGGATCAATTTTTGCTACAAGCTTGATTGTATGGGATAGCATGTAGTGATGAAACTTTTGAGAAGAGAACACCATTGCTAAGAAAGCCTTCTTAATGGATGTATAATTTAGCTCATATCCAGTCAAAGTTATGCTGATGCAATAAATAGCTTGTTCCTTACCTTCTGGATCTTTTTGTGCTAGCAATGCCCCCAATGATACTTTAGTCGTTGATATGTAGAGAATGAGTGGCTTGGCTGCTATCAGTGGTACTAAAACTGGAGGATTCATCAGATATTGCTTGAGTTGGTGAAATGATTTCGCACACTTGTCTTCCCATTTGAAAGGTATGTTCTTGTGAAGCAGATGATTGAATGGTAGACATTTATCTGCTAGTTGGGCTATGAATTGCCTGATAGACTGCAACCGTCCCTACAAAGATCTGAGTTGGCTAATGTTCTTGGGAGGTGGCATCTCCATGATGGCTTGTACCTTTGCTGGATCTACTTCAATGCCCTTTTCTAACACAATGTAGCCTAATAGTTTGCTTGATGTGACCCTGAAGACACACTTCTTAAGGTTTAGTCTGACCTTGAATTGCTCCAATCTTTGAAAGATTTTATCTAATATGCCCAGATGTTCTGTCTGGGTGAATGATTTAGCTAGCATATCATCCACATCGTCCTCCATGAAGGTATGCATCATATCATGGAAGATTATCGTCATGGCTCTTTGATAAGTTGCTCTAACATTTTTCAAGCTGAAAGGCATGATGTTCCAATAATACATTCCCCATGGACAGGTGAATGCAGTTTTATCTTGATCCTCTAGGGCCATTTTGATTTAATTATAGCCAGAGAAACCGTCCATTAATGATAACATTGCATGGTCTGTTGTTAGATCCACAATTATGTTGATGCTTGGAAAAGAAAGTCATCCTTTGGACATGCTTTGTTGACATCTCTAAAATCTATGCATATTATGATGCTTCAGTCAGGTTTTGAAACTGGTACAATGTTTGAGATCCATTCAACATAGTCTATAGGTTGGATAAATCGGATGTTTAATAACTTCTTTAGTTCCGCCTTGACCAATAATGCCACATGTGGATTCATCTTTCTTAATTTTTGATTGACTGGCTTAGCTCCTGGAGTGATGGATAAATGATGCATGATCAGGTTCGGATCTATTCCGGGCATATCAACATAAGACCAAGCAAAATTGATGTGCTTTTGCTTGAAGAATTTGATAAAATTTGGTTGTTCTTCTTCTGTCAGTGATTCTACTAGGTGTATGGTTTTGACTACTGTTTTAGTACCGATGTTTATTGATTGAGTTGGCTCAATCAATATGGGTGACCTCTCTTGATAATGTTTAGGAAGAGTGTCAAGTATCCCATCTTTAGGTGCCTCAAAAAGGTTTTCACCTGCAGATGCGTCCTTTATTTTTACTTTTTTGTGATCTAATACTGCCATTGACTAGTTTTCAACATTAGATCCCTTGTTTCTTTCATTTTTGTGACTGAGAGACTTGGAACTCCCTTGATTGCATATATTGTTATTTTGTTCGCTGGTAGAGCACGTTTCTAGGTTGACTGAACATAGATACTGGAAAATGGATTCATCATCTGAGAAAATTGGTATATCATGGTGTTCAGGTTCTTCCCAATCTATGAGATCAGGATTTATGAGTGGTAAGGAGTCATGTGGTGGGTTGATATCGGCTGCTGTAAGTGTCATGATATAGGCATCATTATAGTTGTTTGGGATGCTAGTTAGGTTAATTATATTATCAAGGTCTTTGATGGTATCAACTTCGATGTAGCCTTGTTCGTATTACTGTTGCTCGTTCTCATTAACCTCATAGATATGTCATGGTCTGAATTTAAGTGGTCGAGACTCTACACCTTGTCCCTCCTGAGAAAGGGGTGTGTATGAATGGATGGTATCTACCTCCATATCTTCAGTAACATCTGAACAACTACCCCATTCATATTCATTAGAATCAGTTTCAGAATTACTGTTCCAGAGTATCTCGCTACTTCTAACAGGTATGTTGTACGGCGAGAAAAGATCTCTAACAATTGATACCAGTCTTGTATTTTTTTTTGATTTGGAGTCGAAGCCTGCTTGTACCCTTTGCATTTGTTCATACATTGTTTCCCTTCGGTGAGTAGTAATTTCTTTGGGTGGTGGCTCTACCTTGGTTTGATTAGGTTCTTGCACATGATGCACTTTCTTATAAGAGGCTTCTTCCCTTTGAATGACTAGTTTCTCTTGTCGTTTCTCTTTTTCCTGGTGTTCTTGCTCTTTCCTTGTCGTTTCTACTGCTTGGTGAAGTGCCTCTTGCCATGAGTTTTCATTATATTTCTTCTTTGCTCTCCACTAAGGTTGCTGATATTTATTTTGCTTTTGCCTAGGTGGTACATGTTGTCCATATCCTAGTCCTATTTTGTCTTGTGCAAATTGTGAAGGAAGTTGCAGAGGTTCTGTAATGCCTTCTTGGCGCTTGCCTATAGGTCCTTTTTCATTGAATCCCATTTGTTGCATGATTTAGAATCCTTTTCCATATTGTTGTGTCGGTATGGCCACCTCTATGGTAGCAGCTCTAACTTCTTCTTCATCCTTGTATAGCCAACTAAGGATGTCCTTCTCTTCTGATTCATTTGCCAGTGTGCCCAATTGGATAAATTTGCCATCAAACTTGGTGATGGGCTATGTTTCTTGATGTGTTGATGCAAAAGGTTGTCCATAAGATTTTGGCGATGTGGGTAATTTGGATAGACACAAGGGTTCAAAAGAGTACTCCCCCATGCCTTGATCTTTGATTTTCATCTTTTGTTTGAAGTCTATGGATAAAGACTTGAGTTTTTCTTGATGATGATTGAATGTTGAGGAAGCTTGGGCCTCCCTGTTGTGTGGAACCAGGCTGTCTTGTGCTACCCCCATAGCATTGCAATACTGAAAAGGGTTATTATCTGCCGATATGGAAATTTCCTGTCCATTGTACGAGAATTTGATACACTGATGGTATGTCGAAGGCACTGCTTGCATTTCATGTATCCAAGGATGAACCAATAGAATATTGTATGTTAAGTCTATGTCTAAGACTTGGCACATAGTGTCCTTTTGTATTGGTCCTACTTGGATAGGTAGTATCATTATTCCTTTGGATGACCTTTATTCATCATCATAGGCTTTGATGGTGATCTTCTTGTTTGGATCAATAGACTGCTCAGAGAAGCCCAATGGACAGATAAGCTTTAAAGTACAGATATTGAGACCAACTTCTCCATCTATTAACACTCTTTTTACTCAATGTTTATAGACTAAGACTTTGATATGGAGTGGAGTGCTATGTGGATGATTCAAGGAGACATCATCTTGTTTGAAAAAGGTAAGGTTATGAGGCCCTGTCATATGAGCCACCATGGCTTGGAATCTATCAATGTCTAGATCTTTAGGAATGTTTGTTTCGACAAGTGCTTGCTCCAAGATATCTTTGTGTTTTGGCGAGAGTTTGAGAAACTCAAGTATGGATATCTAAGTAGGATTTCTCTGTAGTTGATCAACCAAGTTATATTGAGTCTTGGGGATAGTTGTGGATGTTGATGTATTCCCTTTCAAGATGTATTTTTGTGCTCTGGTTGTCACATTGATCGATGCATGTTCTTGTTTGTCCTTGATTTTTATGACATTTATTTGGTTGTCATATGTCGATATGTGATTGATGGTGTTATTGTATAACTGATTTATACGAGCTCCTCCGATATCATTTGATGTTGAAGCTCCTCCCTTGTTGTAATTCAGAAGAAGATTTTTAAAGGCATCATGGTCACCATTTGGTTTGTGACCATCAACTGTTAAATCGCCTCTATCGATCATGTCCTAAACGATGTTCTTAAGCCTCATGCAATCATTTGTGTGATGTCCTTTGTTTCAATGAAAATCACAGAAATGCGAGTCATTCCACCAAGGTGGTTTGTCCTGGGGTTCAAAGTTATTTATGGTTGGCAATGTGATAATCTTATTCACCAAGAGCTCTTGAAACACTAATTCTAAGGTTTGTCCTAATGGTGTGTAGATGTGTTTATACGAGAAAGCGTTGGTGTTACCTCTTTGGTTTGCATTATTCCCTCGGTTAGTGTTGTTGCCTTGGTTATTGTTGTTGCCTTGGTTAGTGTTATTGCCTTGGTTAGTGTTGTTGGTGTTTGATGTTGAAGTTCCTTGATTGGTATTCTATGGATAAGTGTGAGTGCCTTGATTAACACTTTTTTTTATTTTTGTTCGATGGTGGGTTACCTGATAAAGCCAACACTGGTTGTTTGGATTTCATATTATTAGCATCAACTACCCCATCATTAACAACATTTTTGTTCCTTGTCCAAAATCTAGATTTGTCTAAAGTGTTTTTGTTGTTTTGATTGTTAAAGGGGTTAGTGTTTGATGAGTTAACTCCTTCTTTAAAAAACTTTAATGTTCCTTTCTTGATGCAGGCTTCCTCCACTTGGATTCCATTTTCTATTAACTTGGCAAAAGATGGTATGCATTGGATTTTGAGTTGATAACTCATCTCACTATTTAGATTATCGATAAAGATCTCCATCTTTTCCTTTTCAGGCATGTCTCAAGGATATCTTGAAACCATGTGTCTCCACTGCTAAATAAACACTATGAATGTTTCATTGCTCTTTTGTTTGGTGTTACACACATCCAACATGATGATTGCGTGTTGAATGTTATAGGAGTATTGTGTGATAAATTTGTTTACCAACTCATCAAACGATCTGATGGGAGGTGTAAGTTTAGATAACCACTCCATGGTTTTCCCTCCCAAACTTATTGGGAATAGTCTCATTAAGTAAGTGTCATTGTGAGAAAACTCTAGGCTTATGGAACAAAATTCCTGAATGTGATCATGGGGATCACTTTTACAATCGTACTTGTCATACTTTGGTACATCTGAATTTGGGGGAAATGGTACCATGTTTAATCTCCTGTCAAAAGGATAAGGATAGATCTCGACCAAGGAGTATCACACCATGGTTCCTTGTTGCATGTCTTGCATTTGTCTTTGCAGCTTTTGGATTTGTTGTGTAAGAGCGACCATGGGTGCATGTTTACTTCGAGGGAGAGCTTCCTCTCTTTCATTAAGATTGTCCCAATAGCGGGCATGGTTGTGTTCATGAGTGTTGTCTTGCTTGTAAAGTTTTGATGCCAATAGCTAACAAGATGAGAGGGGGGGGGGGATGAATCATACAAACTTAATCTTCCATAAAATCAATAGATTCAACCTCGGTAACTTATACTTCAGCAATATAACCAAAAAATGCTAAACATGCAAACTCATAAACACATAATCATCATAACACATATAACACCAGATTTAACGTGGAAACCCAAATAGGGAAAAACCATTGTGGGATTTCGGACCCACTAAGAAATATACTCTTCTAGAGTATGCTCAGTTAAAAGAAAATCATGTTAAAGATTACAAACACATTGCTAGATGTGACTTGGTTAAGGGATTTTCCTCAGATCTGTTAGAATCTTCACTTTGTTAGAAGTGACCTTGTTAAAGGATTTCAAACACTCAGCTAGAATGTCACCTTGCTAGAGGATTTACAAATAAGATTGTTAGGTCCACTCGGTTAAGAGATTTCCTGTTACTTACAAAATAAACAACAGTAATAATATATATCTACAACTTCACATTTAAAATGCTAAAGCGGATTCTTATTTGCTCAAAACAATCTTGTCATAGGACTTATCTTGTTCCTCTGCTGGGCTCCCTACTCTGTTGTTCAAAACAGGTCTTCAAGCTTCTGTGCTCGGTAATCATTATGTAGCATCTCCATGCTTACACTTGCCTACATACATTGTTTATCAACAATTCCTTATTTATAAACAACTCTTACTGCTTAATCTCCTTGATCACATTTCCCATGATCAATCTTAGTCATCAGATCTTCAATCTTGACTAGGTTCAATGTATCCTTTGATCTGAAAACATTTTACCTTGCCTAGAGACTTGCATTCCTTTCTTGGAACTTGCACAAGGTTATTGCGGTTCAATCTGAGATGTAGATCTTCCTCCCGATTTTCCATTGCCATAGATCCTTAACAAACTTCATGCACGACATACCAATCATTTAATCAACTCTAGCTCATCATTGTCCTTCATTAAATAATGCTTGTATTCATCCAATCCGATCTGTCATAACTTGGTTGCAACTCGGTAAATACTAAACTTTACTCGGTAGATATTCTGCCTTCATTAATCAATATCGATAACCCTAGGGTTTACCGACTAGGTTCTTTGCTTGGTGACATAGTAGAGTATTAACCTTACAATCAACAACATTTGTAGGATATAAAAACAATCTAAACATCATGATCTCATCATTGTCTAACTCGGTAGTAGTTGTCCATTGAATAACTTATTTCTCCCATTATTCATCACATTCTTTTTGTGTCACTTACCGACATCTTAATTCTCTTCAAATCAATCTTCTCAAGATATGGCAACATCATATTGAATCAAAAAATCAATTTCTTGACATTAATGACAAAATAATGTTATAAAGATAGTTATCATCCTTTTTCAGTTATATCAAATAATCTTCAACAAGCTTCTCAATATCCTTATTGAAATGCTAACAATCTTTCTTTCTATTGAAATGCCAACATTGCTCGTGTATGTTTTTCGGGTCATGTGCTTCTTCTCTTTGTTGGTCTTGATAGGCATAATTTCTAGACCTTGTTCTGAAAATTCTCTCATCTATATTCCTTAGGTTTTTGGTATCGAAATCTTCAGGAAGTTTAACTCCTTTGCTAGTTAGCACGAGTAGATATTTTTCCTTGTTTGCTTCAATAAGTCTTTCCATGAGTTTTTGGAATGATTGGTTTTATTGACTCTCTTGGAGAAGTTCATCGGTGATCTTTGTTTTGCCCATATTGGCATGCTCATCAAAAGGGTTGGATAATTTATGACCCATACTTGATTCTGGTCGTGATTCTCTTTGTTTGTTTCTCTGAGATTGAGTGACATCGAGCATTTAGTAAATTTCTACCATGATGAATTCTTCATCTTCTATGTGATATCTGGGTGGTGTTGGCAGTTTAGGTCAAGCTTCGTTATATATGATACAGAACTGTGGGAATACAACAGGGTTGATCCTTCCTCCATGATTTAGGCGTTGGTTGAATTCTTCTTTCTGAATGTAAGCTCTACTTCTTAAAGGTTCCTTGTCAAACTCGTTTGTTTTTCCTTGGATATACAATCGCATGTGATGCAAGAATGCGCGATGTGATGCAAAGAGTTGACGATTGAAATAGAGAAATTTATTCCTTCTCGCAAGTGCCTTAGAACTAGGTTGTCTCTTCTTCAACTTAGTTTTGTGATGAAGACTTGTTCTTCTCAAAATATGAGGAGTGGTCATACACGAATGATCAAAGGTTGAAGTTGATGTTGGATTTGGATACTTCATTTGAATACTTCAAGTTTACTTTATCAAGTAGAGGTTTAGTTAGATTTGCCTCCACGACAAAGTGTGTCAAATGATATGGATAAAGTCTCCCGATATGGAAACTTGATTTGACAACTTAAGGATTAAACTAGGTATTTGTTTTTGATAGAATCTGTTGGATGGTGAAACTTTGATCATTGTTTCAGATACTTCCTAATTTTATTGGATGAAGTCTTATCTGAATCTAGTTGATGATTTGAAAAACTCGTTCTAAGAGCGTTTTGTTGAGTTTGGAAATTTTCTCATTGATGATCAGATTCGAAGTTTGACTGTTGAATTTGCTAAAGGACTTGAAAGGGTATGTGAAACTATCAATAAATTTTTCACAAGGTGACTGATGTGCTCTTCGTTTTTCCTAGTTTTGATCATGTGCTAAGACAGAGACTGAATGCACTGAAAAATGTTCAATATGCGCTACAATGCATTATGCTACCTCTCCTATGTGCTAGTGTAGACTATTTGAAAATGACTGCTCTGGATGGGTTATGTGCTAATATGTCCTGATTATGCGTTGTTGTTTGGAATGAAAGCGCTATGATATGTTTTTAATGCGCTATGTTGATGTCTAAATGCGTTAGACTGATGCTAGAAAGTGCTACTAGAAATTTTCACCAATATGATACTGGTTATGTGCTAATTTGATTGATGAAAGTGCTAAGGTTTGGTTCAAATGTGCTACGGAATGGTTGCTATGTGCTAGGATGTTGCTCCTATGCACTAACTATCTTGATTTCTTTGTTTTCTGCTATTTTGAAAACTAACACTTGTGATTTTGATGGATGATTTTTTGAAAAATAACTTGGAAATACAACACATAGAAGATATAACAATTTTTGCCTATGCTAAACAAGTAGTGTATGTTCTGTTAGGATGTGTTCAAATCCTCGATGTTTTCACTAGTTTAGTAATAAATAAGATAAATCAAGCAGACTCTTTATTCAAAGGTCATTAACAATATCATAGCCCACTAGTCTCGATACTCCGTCAGCTCAAACAACCTTGTCAACCTCTAGAGGGTGCCCATTTTTTTGCCTTTTGCTAGAAATTAACTCAAAGTGAATTGCTTCACAATTGAGTAGTTATCTTGGGAGATATATGGTGAGTGATCTTGGGGTGGATTCTTCCCCACCCTTGCACTATGATATTGAAGATGTCCGATTATTGACTCGGCTCAAAGTTTCTAATGCTAAGGTTTTTAATCAGGCTTTCATTCGGTCTTCAGTGATAAAATCCCTCAAGAGGCTTCCCAACCTTTAGAAAAAAGGCTTTACGTATCTTAAAGATACTGGGGGGAAGGCTAATCATTGAGCAAAATTGTTTAAGGGGAATTTCATTAGCCTCCACATTTGATTATAGTGGGTTGGAACACTTGGTGATAAAGTCTTTTCCCACTTAGGTCATTCCCCTCTCACCGGCCATTAATGGCACTCTAAGAGCAACTCAGGAGGGCAAGCCTGCTAAAGGATTTAAAATGCTTGAAGTAAATAAAGTTTTTAAGAGTGGTTTGGCTTTTTGATCACCCAGTTAAGGGGGTAGCATATACCTTCTATTTTCGAGACAAAGCAAACAAAGTTCTTTTTATCCTTCAAAGTAATGATTTGCTAACTTCTATTTGGAGATGTTGCTCCAAAAAGCATGGTGTTCTTTTTAACTCTTCAAAGCAAATGTTTTCTATCTAAGAAAGTGAAATCCTTGTCAACAAAAGGAAAATCATGAAATGAAAAACTCCTTTGCTTTGCACAAAATAATAAGTGAGGTTCTTTTTATCCTTTGCAAAATGAAAATGAGTTAGTTTTATACACCAAAGGAAAATGTGATTCTTTTTACCCTTTGCAAATTGAAAAGCAAGTTTGTTGTTCTTTTTAACCAGCCAAAGAAAGTGAGTTTGTAGTTCTTTTTAACTAGCAAAAAGGGAGTGAGTTTGTAGTTCTTTTTAACTAGCAAAAAGGACGTGAGTTTGTAGTTCTTTTTAACTAGCAAGAAGGAAGTGAGTTTGTAGCTCTTTTTAACAAGCATGAAAATGAACTAGTTTTAAACTAACCAAAACATTAGAAACAAAAATAATTAAATGCCTAAGTAAACTCCTTCAACCTGCAAACAAAGACTAGTAACCTGCAACAAATAGTTAGTGATAAATTTTAACCTTGAGGTGAGCTTATCCAAGCCTAATGTGTACTTTTGTAACAAATTATGTTTTTCTTGTTTCTAACAGAGTTACACGCTGATATTCTCCCTAGAAGCGCTACAGAACATTACAGATGCACTATAGAATGCTCCCTATGTGCTACACTGATCATTGAATGCGCTACATTGTTATCTTGACACGCATGAAAGAAATTTGAAGTAGTATGCACTAACAAAGAGTTTGAATGCACTAGAAAAAGGGTCTGATGCACTAAATAATACACTGAAAGTGCTATTGTTTTCCTTGAATGTGCTAATGAAAGTTCCTGACGCGCTAAAACAACATTCTTGCATGCATGCAAACTTGATCTTGCATAAAAAATGATATGAATTATGGGGATGTGCCCCATGGTGGGTGCCAAAAATGTGTACAGGAAATGAGGGCGACAAAAATGTAAAAGTCTGATTCAAAAGGCCCACACACCAATGAGACTCTTGGTGCAAGTTATAGGAACTATACTGAAATAGCTCAACTTCCCAAGGGGTGTCCCATTGTTCTCTATCTTATAGGATCCCTAAAGTCAATGTCTTTTCTCTCAGATCACTGAGCAAAGTGACTTAGGACTTACATCTCCAAGAATGAGTGATGTTTGATTATAAGCATGAATGCATTCTTATATATGTATGCTATTGAATCTATGATGATTAAGCTAGCATAAAGATGATGATAAGATTAGCTAATTATCCTAGCAATGATAAATTAGTCTAACATGGATATTCTATGATATTAGAATGCTTCTAAATACTATTGTGATGATTTAACAAAGAGAGGCTAAAATGCTTAGTTAATTAGACTATAAGTTTAATGCATGAAGACTTGGATATATCACTAGCAAAATGACTATAAGTTTGATACACAAAGAATTATATATATCTATCAAAATGAGAGAATGAGAACTCTATTTATAGGGAAAATAGGGCAATGGATGGTCAAGATTGGATAATCTTAACAAGGGTCGGGATTGAAAGTTAATCAATCCATGTTTACAATTCTTACCAATGAAATGGTGACAATTATCCACAAAAGGTTGCTTGAGAGGAGATGAAAGAAGCATTAAATGCTTGAGAAGACATGAAGGTTACCTTAGGAGGTAAGGGTTAAGGTTAGGTTAGGGTTAGCCATTGAATAAAGCTTTTACCCAAGGGGTAAACCCTTGTGCAAGGGTTAAAGAAATAACCAAGGGTAAAGCCATGAATGCTTGATGAGACCCTTGGGTTAGATGAGGGTTGAGTTAGAGAGAAAGTCTCTAATCATGCAAGAAGGTTGAGTTAACCATTAATGGTTATGTAAGAGCCTTAAATGGTTTGGAAGACTTTGAGGGTTAACTTGTTGAGGACATAAAGCCTTTAATGGTTTTCAAAGACTTTGGAGGCTTTGAGAAGTGACTTCTCTTTGCTTAGGAATGTGACAATAATTAAGAGATGGATTAGGCTAAATTGGAATGGATTAGAAGAATCTAGAAGGGGGTTTAGGAGGCAAGTGGGAGATGTAAGAAAATGCAAGTGGAGGGTAAAGGATTTTAATTAAAATAAAATTACTTTATTTCAATCAAATAGATGCAAATTGCATAAATACAAGTGGGGGATTTTAAAATAAATTAGATTCATTTATTTGTAAGGATCAATTTAGTTAAATGTAAATTAATTAAAAAGGGAGAAAGGGGAATTAATTAAATAAAGTGATTTATTTAATCAAAGGCTAAAAAAGGCTTAGGTGAACTTAATTAAATAAATTGAGTAATTTATTTAATGAAATAGAAGAATATGAAGAAATTAATTAAATAGAATTTAATTAATAAGGGGAATGGGGTTAAAATAAATATTAAATATTCATTTAGGAAAGTGGTCAGATTTATACGTCTACAGTATTCTCGTCAATATGCAAAATTGATCAACTGGATTAAAAAATACAATGAATATGGGCCTGCTTATATAGGCAAGGCCAGATGGATATGTGAGCACACAATCATGACATGTTGCCCAATGAGAAACAAGGGTAGGTAAGAAAATGTAGGGGCAAGTAGGAGAAATAATATAATATTCCACAATAGGTGGATCACCCACTGAATGTGGAATGCAACAACAAGTTAAGACCACAAAAGGTGGAATTTCTCCTACAAGTATCATCCCTATGTGCACACTTCCCTAAGTGTCTCATATCCAGACTACGATGAGATGCATTATCTTAAGTCAACTTAAGTAAAGTGTTATTATATCCTATAAGAATAAATAATTACACCAACACCCCCCCTTAAGTGCAACTTAGGGGAATGAAGACTTAAGTCAACAATACAAGATGGGTCCCAACTATGAGGCCATGATAGCTACCTATGTACAATATGTAAATGAAAGCAAACCTATGCAATGCAATCTCTCACAAACAAAGAAAGGGAGAAAACCCAGTGGGAAAAAAACTCCCCTCCAAAAGAGAGATATATGTACAAAGAGACCCTTAAAGAAGAAGGACAAAACCTCAAAGAGGAAAAAGTCCCCACCATAAGAGAGGAAGGAGAAGTGAGCTGACCCCCCCTAATGAAACATCCCGCACCCCCAAGAGAGCTCGCAACTGTTGATACTTACTCTCAATGAAGGGTTTGGTGAATGTGTCTACAATGTGCTCTGATGTAGGACAATACTACAAATTAATGACCTGCTCCTGAATTAGCTCCTGAATGTAGTGCATATGAATCTTGATGTGTTTGGTCCACTGATGTTGGACCAGGTTCCTCGAGATCACAATAACACTCTGATTGTCACAATGCAGAACTGCCGGCCATGGAGTGGAGAAACCAAACTCTATGAGAATATGCTGAAGCCAAATAGCCTCAGTTGTTGCGTTAACAACCCCTTAGTACTCAGCCTCAGTTGAAGAGAGAGCAATAGCATGCTTCATCTTGCTCTACCAACAAATGGGGCCCGAAACAAGGTGGAAGTTGTAATCGGAAGTAGACTTACGATCATCAAGATCGCAACCCAATTGGAGTCTATGTATCCAACCAAGCGAAGTCCTGTGCCTACTGCATAGTGAATCCCATAATGATGTGTACCCTGGATGTAGTGTAAGATGCGTTTGGCAGCTTTCCAATTAAGCTCATGTGGTTCCTGTATAAATCATGAAACCATGCCAACCACAAATGAAATGTCAAGGCCTGTGTGAGTCAAGTAGATGAGACTACCCACAAGATGATAATACAATGTGGCATTAACTGGTGGAGAAGAGCACTTAGCCTCAAGCTTGACTCCTAAAAGAAAGGGAGTCAATGTAGGCTTACAATCAACCATATGAAAGCATGCAAGTAGATCAAGAGCATACTTGGGTTGCAAAAGTGTAATCTCGAAAGGTGACTGTGAAATATCTATCCCGAGAAAGTAATGCAAAGGACCCAAGTCAGTCATAGAAAATTTGTCATGCAAAGTAGATTTGACACTGCTAATGGTGGATGAGGTGCTCCCTATAATAATCAATTCCTCAACATAGAGCACAAGTATCAAGTGTGAGTCATCCTGTCACAAAATGTAGACATTTAGATCAGAATGACACCTGGTGAACCCTGCTAAGAGAAGAAAGGAATCCATCTTGGCATACCAAGCCCTAGGGGCTTGCTTAAGGCCATAGATAGATTTCCTTAGTCGGCAAACTAATGAAGAATCCTAGATGAAACCTTGTGGCTGCTCCATATATATCTCTTCATCAATATCCCCATGAAGAAAAACACTCTTCACATCCATCTGATGGACAACCCAACTATGAGTTGTGACAATAGCAAGTGTCAAGCAAATGGATTTCATCTTGGCTATGGGTGCAAAGGTCTCAGTATAGTCAACACCTGGAACTTGTGAGAAACCTTTCGCAACAAGTCAAGCCTTACACTTATCCACACTACCATCCACTGCAAACTTGGTCTGATAGATCCACTTACATCAAACCATCTTTCTCCCCTTAGGGAGAGTGACTAACTCCCAAGTGTTTTTCCTCATCAAGGAACTATACTCTTCCTCCATATCTTGGTCCCACTCGGGAACCCCTGCTGCTTCCTGAAATGTCTGTGGATTGGAAGCAGTAGCAATGTATGCATGTGGAAGGTCCTGATGTTGTGATCGAGTCCTTTGTGTATATGAAGGATCCCCAACAAGAGAACCCGCTGACGCAAGTGTCTATCAAGCCCAATGAGGTCTAGGTGGAGGACAAGGCTCCTCAACTGCTAGTGGACCCTATAGAGGTGTAACCCTACGAGTTGAAGTTGAAGGAGTCTCATCATCTAAATCAGTCTCATCACTATCCACAATGGAGGAAGGTGGAGGAGGAAGTGAGGCTAAGCTAGGAGAGCTTTCCTCAAAATGAACACTCCTCTTAATAAACACCTCATGTGTCTCTGGATCCATCAATCGATATGCCTTAACACCCTCAGGATATCCAACAAAAATACAAGGTCTACTCCGAGGTTCCAATGCCTTGCATTTCTACAGAGGAATGTGAGCCCATGCTGGACACCCAAAGACTTTGAAATGTCTCACAATCGGTTTCCTACCAACCCAAGCCTCAAAAGGAGTGATACCCTTCAAATCTTTGTGAGGATCCTGATTTTGGATGTGTGTGGCACAACTGATAGCCTTTTCCCAAAAGGCGGGATCAAGAGAACATGCATGTATCATATAGCTAGCCATCTCCTTGAGAGCTCTATTCTTTCTTTCTATGACTCCATTCTACTATGGAGTGTAGGCAACTGAATGTTGAAGATCAATCCCCTCAAGTCTTTTGTTCACATATTCCCTTCCATTATCTATGCGAAGGATCTTGATCACTTTCCCTGATTTCTTCTCCACATGAGCTTTGAAGGCTAGAAATCTTTCAAACACTTCACTCTTATGAACAAAAAAATAGACCCAAGTGAAGCGAGAGTAGTCATCAATGAAGGTGAGGACATAGCAGGCCCTACTAAATGAAGGTGATGGAAATGGACCTACTACATCATTGTGAACAAGTTGAAGAACTTCCAAAGCTCTCCAAGCTTTCCCTTTATCAAACTTCTCTTTGGGATGCTTACCCATGGAACATCCTAAACATACACCCTTTGAAAAACTAATTTGAGGTAGACTTGTGACCATGTCTTTAGTGCTAAGCTATTGAAGATAGCGGTAGTTGAGGTGACCAAACCGCTCATGCCATAGCTTACTTTATAAATTTGAATGAGTAAGCAAGACCATAGAAAGAGATCTTGGCACAAAGTGGGAGAATGAATAAAGCCTTGAATTGTAATTGACTTGTCCCATTGCTACCAAGGCATCATTATCAAGTTCTTTTACCACAACTGAATCAAGTGTAAACTCAACCTTTTTCCCATTCCCATAGTGAGTGATTTGGTAGATAGAGAGAAGATTGGTAGACAAGTTAGAAACATATAGAAGATTCTCAAATGTTCCATCATCCATGGCAACCGAACCTTTCCCTTCTACCTCAACTTGTGTATCATCACCTATGTAAATGTGAGGTACCTTAGTTGGCTCCAATGAAGAAAATTGCCCCCTTGTAGAACCCATGTGATAAGAGGCACCCGAGTGAAGTATCCACTACTATGAAGAACCTATTGTAGCCATTGTTGGCTCTAAATTTTACTTTTGAAGCGAACAAACTTATGGGAAATTCAGTGACAGGGAACCTATTGCGTTGAATTCACTAAATAACCTTCAAATTCAAGAAGCCGACTCTTCTTTGTGATTGGGGGAAAAGGGAAAGAAGAAACTTAAAGCAAAATGATCTAGACTATTTAGGCTATGTGCTAGAGCATTTTGGAAAAAACATAAATGACATATAAAACCTAGAAACATCTAGTCTTAAAGTCCATTAAAAAATATATATATCTGAACAAAACCATAAACAAGACACAAACAAGATTCCTTTTAACATAAAGAAACAAACATCACGCATCCACTAAATAACAAGTGCAAAACATAGTTCAATCGGCATAGTATTAGACATATATCTCTAAATTCATCAAAATTACAAGAATGCATAGAAAACTATCACAACATACTAAAAACAAACATCACAGAGGTCGTGGGCACAATTTGATTATCCTTTCCTCAGAAAACAATAACAACTAAAAGGCTTAATTTCTATCTAGAATACTTAATTGTTCTTTTTCATAAAAGTTCTGAACCCATAAAACATGAAAGAAAACAACATAAATAGAGCCCCTAACTCAGATAATAGTTCAAATCATCCGCCATCCTCCCGCAACCGCTTCTGACCAAAAAAAACCATCGTGACATCCTGCAGGAACACACCCAGCAAAACTGCTTCCAAAGTTGTTACTTCCACCTTGCAGTGTCATCTCCATACCTGCCCGAACAAAAAATATTTTGACGCGAACCACAGCTAGAGAGATAGGTCACCATAGGCAACACGCAACAACTCCGAGGACATCTGAAAAAGAGCACCTAAACAGAAATAGGACGAGCAACATAGAGGTTCCATGTGTCCCTATCCTCGCACAATGCAGAGTGGATTCCAACAAGATGCTCGATCATCAAAACCTGAGCCATTTGACAAATTTGTGTTTCCCCTAATCTCAAACAAAAAAATCAGGCCATCGGGAACAATGTCGAAATGACATCTGGCCTGTACGGTGAGCACAGCTGGGAAGTCAAAAGAAAGGGGTGCCACTCGATTAAAATACCGCCTATGAACAACCCTGAAGTAATGTTAACATTTATTGGTGACTAAAAGGGGGTATTCTGCCTACGGAATGCTAGAACCCAAAAATGCTAGTTCAAAGACTAGACTTCATGTCAGAATAGGTCAGAGCAGCTCGAAAACCCGTTGCAATGGAGTCCATTCTTCCTTAAAGGGCAATGTTTGTGCTTCCATATTCTAGTAATGCTGATCCAGATAGATTATCTCATCGAACGACAAGCCTACCAGTTCGTCATGGACCAATTTCAAGAGTGTGTAGAGCTGGGTGAGGGGGTGCAGGAGATGCTTGACCTCTTTTGCAGAGATGGGATTGTTTATGTGCTGGAGGAAAGTCCTATCCTACTGCAAATGATTGACTTGATCTAAAATCTTCTCAACTTCCAACAGAGAACCATCCATGGGGAGTGGGGAAGGTAGACCTAATTAACAAAACAAACCTCTCTACGTGTTGCTTGATGTACGGGATGGAGATTTGCAATGGCTCCAATGTCATTGATATGTGCATGATCACTCTATGGTGGTTGATGAAGGTATTAGTTTTCTTGATAAATTGCTGACGGTCTGCTATTCCCTTTGCTCTCAACTCTTTATCATGAGCTGCATACAACATCTGGATTAGGTCCCGAGCCATGGGGATCTTGGGACCAACGATGACCATAGAGCTGTTGATGAGGTCTCTCGCCTTGATGCAGAGGTGATGAACCTCATCACGGGCTAAAATGAGGGGTTGAACTCTCTTAATTCTTTCCCAATGGGAAACACACAATTCCAATAGGATCAGAGAAAAGTCTTGAGAAACCTACATGGGGGGAGGAATACTTAGCAACCGTGATATCTCCTGACTCTTTGTCATTGCTTCATGTTGCACCTCCCTACACCTATCTTACTCTATGAACACTTGGCTTTCTAGAGCGAGGATCTTGACACTTCCATCCTACATAGTATGTTGGAGTTGCGATATATGATCTTGCCCTCGCTGTAACAAAACCTCTGCATCTTGAAATTTTCTCGTGGCTCGCTCTATGCCATTGTATTTTTCCTGCAACTCTATTTCAACTCACTTTCTCCTATGAAAGCATGACCTGTGCGTCACTTAGTTGCCATGTGTACTCTTCTTTCAGATGAATCTCTTTACGCAGTTGTGCTTGCACTTTGGTGGCATCTCTAGAAGCATCATTTAGCTGCTGGATCTCTTGGTCCTTTTCTTGCAATTCCTTCAAAGCTACATTTCTCATTGTCTCCTATCCCTTCAGCTAAGAACTCACATTATTAAGGGTGACTTGCAGCTTTCCTTTCTTCGAATTAGCCTGTGTTAGCAAACCTTTCAAGTGATTGATCTCGACACTCTGAGCTTTATCTTCTTTTCCCTATTGGGCTAGAGATTCTCAGAGGTTCACATTCTTCGCTTGCATCTTCTCAAGGCGTTGACTCTTTTCAATGAAGTCTAAGGACATGACCTTTGATGTTTCTTCCATCATTTCAACTTTGTTGGATGCTATAGCATTTAGGAAGTTGACGCTAATAGCATGCAGAGTGTAATCATTGGGTCTCATTTGGGCTTTCGGATTATCAACCTTGGGGAACATATTTACAAAGAAAAGACAATATTTTTCCTCGCTGAAATGTGTCTATAGGTGCAGATGTGCTGGCCTGGCACCTTCCTTTTCTTTTTGTTTGCCAATCCTACCAATACACGTGGTCTTGGAATAGGCAACCTGTTGCTGGAAATCATCTGGTTTGGCAATAACCTGGCCTGCAAATGTTGCGCTAGGGGGAACCGCAAAGGGAAATTGGGAAATGGGGCCACCAAAAGTGGTCTGGATAGATTGTGCAAGCGTGGTTGGAGAAAACAATGGGACAAAGGGAGAGGCTCCTGAGGGAAATGGATCAGCGGACACTGCTCTGACATTTTGGGGAGGAGTGGACTCTCCAAAATCAAGCCTATAGAAGATGGTGGTTGCTTTAGACATCTGCGAGGAAAATGCATTGGGGATGAAAACAGGGGCTGGGAATGGAATAAAGGCCTGCGGAAATGCTTCTTGGGGATCAACTAGTGTTTCAATGGGAGCTAATGTAAGGGTGGTAGGAATCTGGGTTTGCATTGCAACAAGAGGGGAAACAAAAGAAACAACTTGAGTAGAAGGAAAAGGCGAAGAAGGGCGTACCTGAACCATGGAAGTCACTGACCACTTAGGATCTGAGGGAAACCATTGGCTTGAGGAGACAAACTCTTCTTTATGGAATTTAGATATTTCCTTTTACTAGGAGGGGAGTCATGTGCCTATTTCTTAGCTTGTCTCTTGCCAGCCTAGGAATGGGGCTTGCAAGTGGAACCAGTGAGAGGAAAAAGAATATGGGGCTTGGGATCTGGCTCTTTGATACTTATAACCTCCACATCTTGCTGCTGGACCACCTCGGGAGACGAGTACCCATGTGGGGAGCTATCACCTATCTCTTCATCAGATTTATTGTGCTGACGCCATTCTAGCTTGAAACGCTCATCAAAGGGGGCATTCCCGATGTTATCCCTAGGCTGACTCACTTCCTACTGGTAGATCAAAAAATCCTCCCTCTTCTTTCTGGGCTAAGAATCCATAGTAATGGCTTCTAGCATTACCCGAGGAATGGCCTTTGCTGGGTTATACTTTTATATGGTTGTGTAGAAGCTCAACCATGGGGGCCATTTTAGGATGGGAAAATCGTTGAGACCCACATACAAATTTGGGTCATCCACCTGTGGATTTGTGTGTCTTTCCCATGAGCTCCATGACTCGTGCTTCACTGCATTCTTCCTTCTACTGAGACACCCATCTGGGTCATAACTCCAATGATCATCAATCACCACTAGGCCGAGTTGCACCATCTTGGATGTCAGGACTTCCTCCGTAATATTTCTCCAGACTAGAGTAATGGGACAAATTGCCTTGTGGTGTTCAATAATAGAGGTGTCATGCTTTCCCACCTCGATGGCTCTCTCTATTCTTACTAACTACTGCATAATTTATAGAGCAAGGGTTCTCTCAATCACATTGGTAGGTAAGCAAAATGGTTCCTCAGAGAAACCATGCACCTAGATAAAAGAGAAATCGCTACCTATGAACTAGTCATAGGGGGGCGTTCATTACACATCCAGTTCATTTGAATATGAGAGAAGCAGACGAGTGGTTCATTAGGGATTGAACTGAAATCCCTAAGGACAAGAGTTAAGGTATAGTCAGAAACTTGAAATTGATATGCATCATAAGAAGCTAGTAGAACAGGTGTCCAAGATGACACCGACATCTTGTTCCCCGACTCATCGCATATAGCCAACCATATGTGTTGGCTGAAGAAGGCCTCATTTTGGTGCAAGAGTAGATGGACTAGGACTGAGGTGAATTTGAACTGCCGCAACTACTTAAACTCTAATAGTTGCCTTATCATGGCCCTGGCTATGAAAACAGAGAAATGAAAATGAAAAGACTCCCTCTGTTTACAACATTTAAAAAGGAAACCCATCATAGCGATCATGATTTCCTAGTCATTTTTGTGACCACATAGCCATGCAAGAGTAGACGAGATATCTTTGAGGTCATCATGCTTCAGGTCACTATAAGACAGAGGGAGCCTCGAAAGCTCGGAAGACAAACTCCGATTAAGGACACTCTAGCAAAAAGATAAGGCATCCCTTATGGTGTTCCAAAATTCTTCCATAGTAGTCTCAGAGAACACCTCTGTTCCTGCAAAAATAGGATAGCACATCTTAGCCTTTATGGCTTCCATGGAGATCACTACTCTTAAGGACGAGTTGTTGATTGAGAAGGAAATGGGGTCAAACCCGTTGGTGCACATGACTATGAACTCTGAATAGTAAGGAACCATAGGGACCACAAATTGGGGTGTGCCACTGCTCCAGAACCGAGCCACCATGGATTGCGGCTCCGCTTCGTGATGTAACATTCTACGGCATGCAGCCTCCCTAAGGCTTTTGGGTTGTTTGCGGAGCTCGGGATCGACAACATTTTTAAAAGAATCAATTAAAATAGACATATTGCGAAGAGCTATCTTCAACCTGACCTTGGTTTTTGGATAATCCATCCTAGGCAGCATGGCATGGGAAGAATAGGAGAGCTCTACGAAAACATCAACCCACAGTCTCCCCTGAGTAGCACTAGAGGAAGAAGCTTCGACTTCCATTTTTTGCAAGAGGGCTTTTCTTTGTCAACCTTTCAAAAGAAAATGGACACTTAGGTTATAAAAAGAGCAATAAGATGAACATTGGGTGACCTCCTTTCTTTAATGCACTATGTGCCTAGATTTTTGCGACAGGGGACGCTTAAAAGAAAGTGTCCATTTTCAAGCATGCCAACTCATTTTGCAATTGCAATTAACCCTGAAAAGGACAAGCGCCTAACCCGCCGTTAATTGAAACCACTTGAGACAAAAATCTCGGCTGGATGGATCTCCTCCCTTACCAAGAAAATCGACAGCCAGCGGGGTTCGCACAAGCTAAGATAGTCCTATGAAAGCTATGGTTTAAAACACAATGTACTTACACATATGCATGGCATTTGTTTGCATCACCTCTTTCTTTGAGGTATCGGGTAGGACATTGCCAATTCTAAATCAGACCTTGCTCTATTGTGTGAATTAATGAAGCATGATAGGAGCATTGGGATTCAGGAGCGTTGGCGTATTTGTTACTTGTCACCCTAAGCTAAGAATTTGTTATAAATATGTCTTTTCAGACATTCCTTTGCATAGGATCAGTTTCAATGATGAAGTTTCTTTAGGATATGGATACTCTTATTAGACTCATCAACAACAAGGCTTAGGTTGCTTTTCCTGGGAAGATTTCTGACCGGAGGCTACAGATGATGACAAGGTGAAAGAATTCCATGATTACTGCTGCTATTAAATGGGTGCTTGGCAAGGATTTTATAGATAATGTGGACCAATACCATGTGAACACGGACACTTGTTCGCATTTTGTCGCTTTGCTACTGGATTTTGGATTGGCTGGGCTATTGACGTCGTAGCTCACCAAGGCACTCTTCTCCCAAGATTATTTGGGAGGGCTGGAAGATGTGGTGGTGTACTACGTCCCTTTCAGAGGCCTTCCTCTAGCATCGAATCTGAGGTGCTTCATTACTTCCGGCAAGGAGGTGACTTGGCACCCGCTTATCAGTAGTATAAGGACGATGACGTTGTCATCCCATCATTTTTGAGCAGAGCTCACTACAGAGTTCCTCCTCCATGTCCATATGATAGTTCCTCCTCTGGATGGTACCGAATGGTACTCTGATATCCAGGATTACATTTTTCCACGGGTCTTGATGCCGCACATTCAACCGAATCTGGTTGTTATTTTCATGGCTAGGGTGCCTGGTGGCACTTCTGACTATGAGTGGTCAAAGGGAGAGGATGCTTCAGATGATAGTGGGAACCCTGATTTTTAGATAGAGGACGATGAAGATGGAGAGGATCTTTAAGAAAATCATGGTCTGTCTTTGAGGGCTTCATCTTGCAACTTTTGTAAAAAGAAGGCCAGGGGCCTGTCTATGAATTGTATAACAACAAAACACCCATAATATAATGATTTTCCTTTTCTTTTGCTTAATTATGGCATATCTTGTGATTTCATTTTTCTTGCTTGGGAATATGACTGGGAATAATTAAATAAATAAGGCACACAAAAGCATTATTTACATTATATACATTTAGAGAGAAACTACTAATGAAAAGGTTTAAGATGAAACTCATTGACTGGGATACAGAGAGAGTCCCCTCGCATATCCTCAAGGTCAAACAAATTGAAACCCTTACAACTTGCAATGTGAAAAGGTCCCTCCCATAATCCATTGAACTTAGCATGCTGATTGGGCTTGGCCATTCTTTCATTATACTTCAACACAAGGTCTCCTTGTTTGAATCCCGGGTCAGAACTCTTTTTGCTATCGAACCACCTCTTGATGGTTTGCTAACGATTCTAGAGAGATGTGAAAGTTGCTTCCCTAGCCTCTTCTAATTCCATAATCTTCACCAATCTTACGTTCATAGGACCATTTTCAGCTACTTCGATGGACTTGAGTAACTCCAAGGCTAGGATTTCCAAGGAAATGGGAAACAATGCATCCTTACCATAGACCAGCTTGTATAGGGAGTTCTTTAAGACCTGCTTGGGTGTTATCGGGTCAGCCCATAATGCGCTCCTCAAGTGGTGGTGCCACTCCCTCTTGTACTCTGAGCCTATCCTTGTAATGAGTCTAATAAGATTTTTATTATTGGACTCAGCGAGCCCATTTCCTTGTGGATAGTAGTTAGAGGAGGTTTTTAGGTAAATACCTTTGCTGAGCGAAAATTGGGTGATTCATGAACCCATGAATGCATGCATGTTATCTGATATTATGGTTTTTGGTAGATGATATCGACACACCAAGTCCTATAGGAATGTTAGCACCTCAATCTCTGATGAATTCCTTAAGGGAACAACTTTAGACCATCTGGTGAAGTAGTCGGTAGCGGTTAGGATCCACTTATGTCTGATCAAGCTCGACGAATTGATCATCCCTATAAAGTCGAGTCCCCATTGAACAAAGGGTTCCTCCACCATTATGGGTCTAAGTAGCATTGCCACCTTTTTACACCTGCCAGTGTAATACTGGCATTCTTTGCACTCCCTCACCAAGGTGTGCATGACTTTGAACGTAGAGGGCCAAAATATCAGGCACGAGTGATCTTGATGATGGTTGTTTATGCTAAAAAGTGACCTCCTGACAAGTGGTAGTGAAACTCCTGTAAGATCTTGCCAGCTTGGCATTGGCTCACATAGCGGAGTAGGACTCCATCAAAATTTATTTTGAAAAGTATGCCATCCACCAAGCGAAAACCGCTGTCATGAAGCCTATAGAATCTCTTCTTTTCAGGGGGAAGACCTTCAGGGATGCTCCCCATCTTCATGAAATTTTTTTGGGCCTCCATCTAGCATGTCTCTGTTGGCTCAGAGGTAACCATCACAACTCCTTCTGTGGCCATCTTCATTTCTCGGGGCTCTCACTCCTGGGCTATATATTTGCACAAAACTTTGCCACAGATTATTTTGGTGGGCTTGACGTCAATCTCATACTCTAGGATTTTAGTGATCTAGTTTGCCCTTTTCTCAGTGATGTCGCCTTCCATGATGTATTCTATGACCGCGGGATAAGCAACATACACCGTAGGCTTATTATAGGCGATGAAGTGCCTAAATTTTTTTAGGCCCTTGACTACGACCAAAGATTTTTTTTGAATGCAGTTATTCTTAGCCTCGTATTCCTTTAGAGTTTTTGAATGGAAGGCTATAGGGTACTCACTCCCCTTTTCTGCGTCTTTCTGGGTCAAGACTACAACAATGCTATAGTGACTAGAGAAAACATACATTATGAAGTCTTGAGACATATCTACGTTGGATAACATGGGGATTGAATAGATAGCCTCTTTGATTTTCTTGAAAGATTCCTTAACTTCGAGAGTCCATTTGAAATGCATTTCCTTCTTGATCATTAGGGTGATAGGCCTTACCATTCCTACAAAATCAAAAATAAAGCGGTTAACAAAGTTAATCTTTCTTAGGAAAGACTGGACCCCCTTTTTATTGATAGGGAGGGGAAGCTCTTATATTTCTTTAACTCGATATGGGTCAATGGAAACCCCTTCATTTGACACTATATGTCCTAGTGGTTTCCCTTGAGGGACTCCAAAGATACATTTTTTTGGGTTAAAAGAGATCCCAAATTCTAGACATTTTTTGAAGACCAGCTCGAGAGGATCGAAATGATATTCTTTGTGATTTGAAAACACCGTTAAGTAATCCAAATATATGAGGATGATGTTATTGATGAGCTCCTTGAATGCCAATTCCATAGCTCTTTGGAAAGTCATGCCGACATTTGACAACCCAAAAGGCATTTTTTGGTAGGCGAATGTTCCCCATTTGGTTGTGAAGGTCATCTTGTGTTGATCCTCTGGCTTCACCAAGACTTGATTGTAACCCAAGAAACTATCTAGCAATGAGAACATCTCTGATCCCGCCACCATGCTTAGCAATTGTTCCATTGATGGCAAAGGGTAGTGATCTTTTAAAGACGCTTGGTTTAAGTCTTTTAAGTCCACACAAAGCCAGATGTCTCTGTTCTTCTTCTTGACTGGTACCAGGTTGGATACCCAGGCACTATGGTTGATGGGGTAGATGATTCTAGATTCTATCAAGTTTTTCAACTCTTGGGCCGTGAGGGATTCGATCTTCGGATTGACCGATCTCTTCTTTTGTCGGATTGGTTTGGCTCCATCGGCGAGCTTGATGGTGTGCTAAATGATGTTGGGATTGTAATCTTTTAAATATTCATAGGACCATGCCAGTACATCCATATATTCATCACAATATCAAGTCAATCTTTTTCAGTCCTCTAGAGGAACCTCCTCGACTTTGAGCATTCACCCACCTCCTACTGACATTTCGGTATAGTCTCCTTTATTGGCTGTAAGCTTTCTCTTATCATTTTTGGCATCATCATGGTCGAAGAAATTTTCCAGGGTGATCAACCTGTTAGGAAGCTTGTTGGATCTCAGCTGGATGATTTGGTCCCTATAAGCCTCTTTCACCTTAGGTTGTAGTTGATCCGCAAACTCCCTTGAGTTCTGAATGAACAGGGCAATCTACTCATCACTTTCGAAGACTTGCCAATGAGTGTCATTCTCAGGAATAGCTGGCCGAACAACCACATAGACTATTTGGGAGTTGGCGAGCAAGTCCCTAGCAGGGTCAAATTGTGACCCAATGGTGGCCATCTGGTCAGCCGCATCATTTGTTTTTCAAGGAACTCTCTGGATATTGAAAGCATCTAATCTTTCAATCAGATCCCATATTATGTGATGGTAGGACCTCATGCAGACATGTTTGGTACTAGAGATTCCTCGGACCTAGTGCACCACCAGCTTAGAATCACCTAGAACTTTCAATTTTTTGATACCCATCCTCTCCGTCAAGCTCAAACCTTGGATCAGTCTTTCATACTTTGCTTCATTGTTCGAGCATGCGAATTATAGATGAAAAGACTTCCAAATCCATTCACCTGAGGGTGAAGTGAGGCAAATTCTAGCTCCTGAACCTACTTTTCATCTCACACCATCGAAGTGTAGGGTCTAGAGTGCAGAGGACAACTCCTCTTCAGAAAATGGTTCCTTGATAAGTTTTGGGATGACCTAGTTTTCATCAAAAATGCAATAAGTACTTAGGCCGGTGGCATGGTAGTTGGAGTATGGATCAGATTCTATGAATTCATTTAGGAAAATCTCCTGATCGGGTGGAATATCCTTGGTCACTTCTTCATCTTCCAGGAGCTCTACGGTTTTCCTTTCTTCATTTGAGATGGAAGTATGAGTGGGTTCAAAATTGAGCATGGCCTGATTTGCTACATGTTTAGCATGAAGGGGTTCTGAAAGGATTTTGATTTTGGCACCACGCTGAGTGTGGAGGATAAGGTGGGACCAGTCTAAGGACAAGTAGCCTCCTATTTTGGCAGTAAAATTTTGAGAAAGGCAGAGCCCAAAAACAGGCAGGATGTCGATGACTACCACTTCTTGGGGCACGATGACACTAGGACACCTGAATAATGTCAATGAAAGAGTCTTGATAAGACCTATGGTCTGGAATTTATTCCCATCTAACTGCATAACACCCCTATTTAAAGGCTTGTATTTGATATTCAAGACCTTAGCGATTTGCTTAGGCATGATGGTGGTGTTGGTGCTAGAATCTAACATAGAATTATGTAAGAGTTTATCCCCGACTATGAGGGTTAGGTAGAAAGGATTTGGTTTGTTCTTACCTTCCATTTGAGACTTGGAAGGCGTGGCTTCATTAGTTAACATGGTTGGAGGGCATGATCTATCCATAGAGGGTTGAAACCTTTCTTCATTGATCTGCGAAGCTTTGGTGGCGTTTTTGCTTGCACTTTTCTTGATGTCAGTTAGGGCCTCTTTTAGTCTATTCTTTTGCTCTGGGATATTGAGGAGATCCCATAAGAAGACATTGGCCAGAGCTTTTTTCAGCTGTTCCACCACGTCTAGTATTGTTGGCATAGACGCTTTTGGCTCTCTTGGTTTATAGGGGATAAACTCCATCCTTGGGTATGTGGAAGCAACCGCGGGTTGTTCAAGAACTTTATCTGTGGACGTTTTTCCTGGGGTGTTTGTGTTCTCCCCAGTGAAGTGCCTTTTCGAGCGGAGGTTATAATTTGATTACACGTTGGGGGCCCCATCCCTTGAGGTAGTTGCACCATTGGTGAGTATGACATTTTTGTTCTCCATCCAAGAGAATAGTGCATGGTCTGGAGCTATCTCTGCCTCTTGTTGCATTGACATACCCTACACTTGGGCAATGAGAGATGCATTATCCATGCTAGGAGATGCATAGGCTGACTCATCCAGTCTCATGCCTAAGCTCTGTTGCTCTGCGATTTTCTGCTATAAATTACCTCTTGGACAATTTCTAGGAGGGTGAGCATTATTGCATGGAAAACACCAAGAGCTAGTGTCGTCCGCTAGATTATTTTGCCCCACTGTCAACTCCTTATTGGTACTGGGGTAAATAGTTTGCAAAGGATTGGGGACCGAGACTATTTGACCATTTGGTTGGGTGGATTTATCAGCACAGTTGTTTGCATACTGGTTTTGCTAGTACGAGGGTCTATTTCCTTGGAAATTTTGTTGGAAAGGGGTTCTAGCAGGTGAGATCTAGGCCCTTTTTAGATTGACAATCTCATTGGAGAAGGTTCTCAACAAATTCTTTATGTCATTGACTTCTGCAGCCAAAGACGATTGCAGAGGGGCATATGCTTGCTGGGGTCTAGGGTACATATACATGGATTGAAGAGAAGATGTGTTGGGCACAACCTCTTCAGAGGCTTGGTTAGACAGCTTGGGAAAGACTGGCATGAGGGGGAGTGGCACGAGCTTCCTTGCATCGATCAGGTTATTTTCTGCTTGGACCGCTATCTCAAAAGCTTGCTAGAGGGTATTGCCTCCTAGTGACTAGATCATTACTAATATGTCGGAATTGAAGGCCTTCAGGTAAAAGATGAACACCATATCTGCAGGAGGGTGGGCAGACAGAGGTATTCTTTGCCAGGTCCTCTAGAATCTTAAGTTGAAATCTGTCAGTGCTTCCTGAGGGGCTCTCTTTATCATAATCAACTAGTGAATCAATGATGATCTATCAACTTTGTCAGAGAACCTCTAAAAAAAGTGGTCGCTTAGCTAGTCCCAATCCGCTATATTATTTGGGCCCAGGGACCTATACCAATCTAAATCTCTTCCTTTGAAAGAGGCAACAAGAAATCTCAAGGCTACATGTTGCTCGGTGATACCGTGGATGGTGCAGACATTGGCTATGTCTTGTAGGTGTTCCCCGAGGCTCTTATGACATTCCCCAGTAAATTTCAAGATGACTTTTAGCGCAGTAGAGGGAATTGGTCCCCATACAATGGGTGGAGTGGGGGGAATGAGAGGGCTTCCATTATTCCATGTCATAAAATTTCTAGGAGGAACATGCACCATTGCAATATGGGTGATTGTAGGGAAGGTAGGTAAGATCTGGGAAGAAGAGGCTGCAGTTGAGTGGATGTTTACTAGGGGTGGTAGGAGTAGACTGGGATTTAGGGTTCTTTGACTCCTAGTAACGGGCCTATCACTCATAAACTAGATCTAGTAATGGGCGTATCACTCATAAACTAGCTTAGGCTTTTGAAAATTATGGTCCCACTGGGCATGCTAGAAAAAGAACTGTTGACTCTAGATTTTACTTTTGAAGCGAACAACCTTATGGGAAATCCAGTGATGGGGAACCTATTGTGTTGAATTCATTGAATAACCTTCGGATTCAAGAAGCCGACTCTTCCTTGTGATTGGGGGAAAAGAGGAAGAAGAAAATTAAAGCAAAATGATCTAGACTATTTAGGAGATGCGCCAGAGCATTTTAGAAAAAAACATAAATAACATATAAAACCTAGAAACATCTGGTCTTAAAGCCCATTCAACAATCTATATATCTGAACATAACCATAAACAAGACACAACCAAGATTCATTTTAACATAAATAAACATACATCATGCATCCACCAGATAACAAGTGCAAAACATAGTTCAATCGATAGAGTATTAGACATATATCTCCAAATTCATGAGAATTACAAGAATGCACAAAAAACTATCACAACATACTGAAAAAAGACATCATAGAGGCCATAGGCACAATTTGATTATCCTTTCCTCAGAAAACAATAACAGCTAAAAGGCTTAATTGCTATCTAGAATACTTAATTGTTCTTTTTCATAAAAGTTTAGAACCTCTAAAACATGAAAGAGAACAACATAAATAGAGCCCCCGGCTCGGCTAATAGTTCAAAGCATCTGCTATCCTCCTGCAATCGCTTCTGACCAAAAAAAACCATCATGGCATCTTGCAGGAACACATCCAGCAAAACCGCTTCTGAAGTTGTTACTTCCACCTTGTCGTGTCATCTCCATACCTGTCTGAATAGAAAATATTTTGACTCGAACCATAGCTAGAGAGACAGGTCACCATGGGCAACACTCGGAAGCTCCAAGGATATCCAAAAAATAATGCCTAAATAGAAATAGGACGGGCAGCGCGAAGGCGACATGTGTCCCTATCCTTGCACGATGTAGAGTGGGGTCCAATAGGATGCTCGGTCATCAAAACTCAAGCCATTTGGCAAATCTGCATTTCCCCTAATCTCAAATAGAAAAAGTAGGCCATCAGGAACAACGCCGAAATGACATTTGGCATGTACATTGAGCATAGCTGGGAAGTCAAAAGAAAGGGGTGCCACCTGATTAAAATGTCACCTACAACCAACCCCAAAATAATGTTAACAACCACAAATGCTTTCCATTTTCCCTTGGACTGCGAGGGAGTGGAAGAAGATGATGAAGTAGCTTTTGGGTAGTCCAACATGATGTATTCTTGAAGAAATCATTAAACTATTATGCTCAAGGTAATGGCCTATCCGAGTCGTCCAACAAAAATCTTATTAGGATCATCAAAAGGACTCTTGATGATAATCAAAGGTCTTGGCATGCAAATTTGGGAATAGCCCTATGCCATGATAGAAATACTCCTAAGAGAGCGTATGACAATTTACCTTTTATGTTGGTATGTGGAAGGGAAGCAAGGCTTCCCATATCTCTTGATTTTCCTACTCTAAATTTAGCACACCAATTGGAACTCCTAGAAAGTGATGCCATATCAGTCAGGTATGCGGAGCTCATAGAACTAGAAGAGGTTAGAGAAAGAGCCATGCAAACCCTAGGTGTCCATTAGAGACAAATGAAGAAATGTTTTGACAAAAAGTGTTGGGATCCAAGAACACTGAGAGGAGAGGGGGGGGTTGAATCAATGTTCTGCCGATATGAACAGTTTTTATCCTTTTATACCATACACATATAAACCAGTAAACAAATAAACATATAAAAAGAAGCAAATAAACCATCCACATAAATGAACACCGTATCACACAAAATTTATATGTGGAAAACCTCAAAGAGGAAAAACCATGGTGGGATTTGTTACCCACAATATCCGTTCACTAGCCATATGAAAAGATATTACATATAATAGGGGTCTACACATGTAGGAAGGCACACTGCCTAGAGCATACTGATCATCACTAAAGAGCCTCACTGACTACAAACTTTTTGCTAAAGTAAATTACTGAAAATGAACTCAAGAATGCATCTGCTATTCCAAATAGAGTTATGGTTCTATCTCTGCTCTATATCGGTTCATAAACCTTGAACTATTACCGATATCTCTCCTCCTCTAAGAATGATTTCCAAGCTATCTACAAAGAGTTTCAGGATATAACATTCCCATACAAAATGATCTTTATACATATTTTGCATTATAAAGTTCTGCTATATTTTCCTATATCCACACACTTCATATATGTCAAAATAACCTAGGAGATTGACCTGTATACCTATTACAAATAATATGCCTTATGTCAGCTTACAATACATTTACAAAAGATATTCAATGTCGGCCTTGACAATAATTACAAAATGATTTATTAAGTAAATCCTCCTTGATGTCGGCTTCTAATGAAGTATTGATGTCGGTGCCTGTGTAGCCCTGAATGCTCCAAAGTCGGTATCTGCCGGTATATGCCTCCTAGTGCTGGTATATGACTTCATCTGATCTTATTTCCATAAATGACAACAAAATGAATCCAATGTGTGTCAATTGCCAACAATCTCCCCCTTTGGCATTGATGGCAACACTCATGTGAATAATGGATTCCTTGCCGGTAATGCTCCCCTTGAGCATTACATTCCATCTGATATCCTGATATCCTTCCCATGTGTTTTTATTTGGTATTCTTTGATATTTTTCACATATATGCATACTCCCCCTTTGACATTAATGCCAAAGACTGATGGAAGAATTGGAAGAATTCCATAACAAAAAAAGTAAATGAATATTGTTAGTTTCACTGGAGTTTAATCATCTTCAAGATTTATGGGTATGCCTTTTGCAATAACTTAAGATATGTATCCCAGCCGGTTCTGAAAGTATCAGAAATGGATGCTAGTCCACTTAGTAAGTGGGAATATGTTTCCTTCTCTTGGACATCTTCCAGTGTGGGTTTAGCTATCATATGCACTCTCTCTTATGAACACCCAATGAATCTAATCTAGGACTTACCAGTCCTCTTAGACTTCTTGCTCTTCGCATGGTTTTATCTCTCTCCTTCTCAAAAGAAAAAATTTTGTTCTCCAAGGACAAAATTTTTCCATCAAGAGATGTGGTCAATGTAGTCAGTCCATCAAAAGAGTTAACAATTTTAGCTATCTTATCATATAACTCCTTTAATCTGCTATCTACATTAGTCGTAAGAATTTCTATGTTACAACACACTCTGCAAATATTTGTACCTTGTTCTAAACAAGCCTCAATAGAGATAAGTTTGTCCTCAATTTTCTTCTTCTCTATTTTTATAATTTGATCAAAAGCTATTCTTTTAGCTGCTGTGAATTTATCCAAAGCCTATCGGTCTGCAATCCGCGTCAGAGATTGAAAATTGTTAGAGTCTTGAGCTTGCCGGAAGGGCTTGCTCCATCTTCAATATGACAATCAAGTATTAATCCATGCAACACTGTGACTGATTGATCTGTTAGAATCAATGAAAGTCCCAAAGACATTGAGAGGGGGGGTGAATCAATGTTTGACCAGTTAGTGAAATATTTAAACTTATTATGAACTTTGTATCCAAAAATAGTGTACCAGTAAATAAGAATTAATGCAGCAAATAAGAATAACAGACAACATAGAGAACACACCATAACACAAGATATTTAATGAGGAAACCCAGTGTGGGAAAAACTTCGGTGGGATTTGTGACACACAATATTCACTCATTGGCCAATGAATAAAAATTATGTACAATGAGGGGCCTGCACATACACGAAGGCTAGCAGCCTAGAGTTCACTACTCAACTACAAAATGGAAGTCTCACTTACTTACAAAATGGATTATCAATATCCAATACAATGTATTGCTTCAGATCAACATCAACTATGCTAGGTTCCGTACCGGTTTAAGTTCAATCTATAACCAAAACCTTCACTGTCAACTATATCACCTTATACAAAATATCATCTATCCTCTCTCTCTCATATATCATCTTCTCTATCTAAATGACCTATAAGATCTCATACATATATATGAGTCTTTTACAATAAGACATGTCGGCTTTTACAAGAGATAATTACAATGTAAAACAATAAACAAAAGTTTATTCCATGTCGGCTTGAGTGTCAGTATGCATTATTGCCACTGCCGGTGAAGTGCCTGTCAGTGTATGTAGAAGTCCATTGTCAGTGCCTGTAACTCTTGGTGGGTTGCCAGGTGATTGCAAGTTGGTTGCCATCAATGACAACATCAACTATTCTCATAAGAGTGTAGAATGCCAACAATCTCCCCCTTTGGCATTGATGGCAACACTCATGAGAAAAATCCAAAAACTATTCCAAAAATTGAAGTCCAAAAAGTTTCCAAAAAGATGTGCTCCCCATGAGAAAATGATCTCCTTTGAATAAGCAATTTTTCTCTCCACTACTCCCCCTTTGACATCAATGACAAAAGTTGTCAAAAATAGTCAAATGAGTGCAAAAATTTCATCTCAAAGTCTGTAACCGGTTGGTTACAATCTGAAAGATATCTGCCAAAACCAAATTTAGACTCTGCATAAACCTTTTGTTGTCATTCAAAGTTGCCTCAGTCTGTTGGATCGTGCGGGTGAGATAATTCATGTGATCTTCCGGTGATCGCTCTCCCTGAAGTAATGCCATAGATATTTCTATTCTCTGAGAAATAAGATTGTCCAACTTGGGACCAAATTTATTTTTAAGCTCTTTGGCATTAGACCCCATCCTTGTCTTTTCTTTCTCAAGTTTCTCTAGTTTTTCCTCAAAACCTGCCATTTCTTGCTCAAAAACTGATATGTGACCGGATGAACCAATTATGTTATCATCTATGTCATCGATTTCTTTCTATTTTCTATTGATTTCCTTGTCTATGTCCTCTATTAGAAGGTGAGGTTTGTATGTTTCCCTATATAGCTCTTTGTACTCCAAAATTATAGAGTTCAGTGCCGGTAATAATGTATTCAGGTGTTCTGTACACTTCTTTATGGTGTCATCAAAGAATTTGTCCTTCTCTTTTTCAACTCTCTCCTTTATTGTATCTTCAATCACTTTATCAATGGTTATTACATTGTCAACAATAAATTTGGACAATGTGTCCAATTTTCCTAAAGAATCCTTAGTATGATCTATGTTACAATTTGGTGCAATCAATTTAAGAATAGGTAAAGTGTTATCAATTTCCTTGTAGGCCAATGCATTGAAATTTGTTATCTTTTTGATTGAATCCAAAAGTATCTCTGTAACATTGGTAGGTCTGAATTCACTTGCTGATGTATCGAATGTATGACCAATTGCCTTTATTACCTCTGTGCTTCCATCAATTGTAACCATTTTACTTGTGTTTACCTCTGGTGGATCAGTCTAGGTTTGCATCTCAACTTGCAAAGGTTTCTCAGGCTACTTTGATGTCTCAGTGATTGTTTTCCTGGAAGATCAACTGTCGGTATCTTTGTCTCCGGTGGCCCTATGCCAACATCTATACCTTCAGTAGGTTTTTCAATTTCTAACGATTGCTATGTTTGGGTTGGGATCTCAACCTCAATAGTTTATATTGGTTTTTCTGCCATGTTGCCATTGTCAATATTGTCTTCCTTAACCTCTGAACTATCCTTATCCACAATAATATTTACTTCCTGAGTATCCACATTCATGGTAAAATGTATCCCAGATTCAAGATTTGTGTCATCATGTGTAACACCTTCAGTGTCAATAACTGGTGGATCATCTATATGTACTAATGCAGTATCCAAAGGTGGTGGTAAATTGTCAGTGATCTTGATGTTTGGAATACCACTGAATTTTCCTTTTCCCTTGTTCTTATCCTTCTGATATACTTTAAATGTCTTCTTTGGTTAGTTCATTTCCTCTTTTTTTTCCTTCTCCACAAAAAAATATATCCCAGTTATCAATAGTTTCATCTGCAATCTCTTTTACTCTTCCTGCCATTAGAATTACTTGTCAGTGTCCACTTGCAAAAATAGATCGTTTAGCCTCATAAATTAATTCATCAATTTCCTCTTTTGAATTTACAGGATGTACAACTAGAAGTTTTTCAACTTTCAATTTCTTATCTAATTCCATCACTGCAATCCTTTTTGCTTGCAATCTTCTATACAGTTCATTTGGTAAGTCATCCACAACTTCAATTAGAACCTTTTTATATTTGTCCAAATGTAAAATTATACCGTTCTCAATGCTTTCCCTGTCAGAATCATTAAATGTGTTATACAGTTTGTGTACATTAGCCAAATTTCCATCATCAGTTATCTCATTCAGTAAATCTTTCAAAGAAGGGGTAACGGGTTGTTGTTTCTTCTTTGGTGTGAGTTTCTTGGGCGGTCCCCTTACTGCTTGTTGTTTCTTCCTCAAAGTCCTTGTTCTCTTAGGTGAAGGAGAGGGTATCGGTGAAGGTTTTCTCTTCCTCCTTTCAACTCTTTTAAACTCTGTTGGTTTCTCACTACCGGTTCCAGAAGATGTGCCAACTAGTGAAATATGTGCCTCCAGCTCAAGTCCTTCAAGATCACTAGCCGATATGCCACTAATGTTCATTACATTTTCTTTAATTTCCTTCACTTTCTTAGAAGCATCTCTAATATATTTTTCTCTTTTCTTTCTTTGCTTCAACATATTTACATCACTTTCAATAGTCTCAACACTACCAAAAACCTCTTTTGATGGTTCTCTTGGTGCATCTAGTAAAGCTTTTGCATATGTCTCCATAATGTTAAGATCTACCTCATATCCCATTTTGGTGACCCAGATAGTCCTAGGGAGTACAACCTCCATCTATGTCTCATCTCTTTTGATAACAAAACAAATCTCTTTATCATATTTGTCCACTACACTCTGTGGTAGTCTTTCTCTAGTTCTCATTTTAGCTTGGAAAGTTTTGATGTATTCAATTATGTTGTTGTCTCTAGCAGTTCCCATGTTGGTAAAAGCTTCCTGTAGTTTCTTTCCTACCGATATATCATAACCAAAGTCTTTAGGTCCTGTACCGGGTATCTCTTTAGTGAAATACAACATCAAGCATACCAAAAGATTTCCAAAGTGGAATGTCCCTTTCTTATCTCCTTTAATCTTTTTCAATTTTTCAATGAGTTCATCTTTTATCCATTCACACACATCTATCATTGCATTGTTGTTAACCATCTCATAAGCACTATTTATACAAAGACTAGAAACTGAATTTAGCCTGTTAGCATGTGTAGTCTTGTAACCTAGCACCATACTTACAAATCTCACATTGATGTCCTTAATATCATTCACTCTTAGTGATCTATTGTTAGATGTTGCTCTGGTTAGGGTCATCACTTTGTTGTTAGGAATCTTCTTAGTCTTATCAGGTCTGTTGTCAATTGAGGGTAAACTAGTTACTACCCTAATTGCTTGCCGGGTTATTTTGCAGACATAATCCAACCATAAGAATTCTCCATGTGCTCTACTCAAAATAATTCTTACTACTTCCTCTGGAAATTGGGGAATGTTTAGTATCTCCACAAAACCTAGAGTTTCTACAATTATGTTCTTTGGGCTTAACAACACAATGTTCATCACAAATTACCTTAGTAAATATTTTCATCAATTCTTCAGAATCTAGTTCTTCTATATTGCAATGAATATAAATCCTAGGGTCTTCTGCAAATGCTACACCTTTAGGAATTTTCAAAAATTCCCTTACAAAGTCATCTTGCTTAGCAACTTTGGGAATTATTTTAAACATGGGCCTAGGGCATTTCACATTTTCCATAATAGTAGGGTTTAGAATAAACTTGGGAGCAGAAGAAGAAGCCATTGAAAAATACCTTTTACTGCTTTGAAAATATTCCGAATGCCTGAAGAAATCACTTCACACCTTCGCCTTGAACACCTTCACTCTGTTTTTGCATTCTCTGCTAATTTAAATGCTCGGTTAGTCGAAAATGAGGGAAATTAGTTGAATTATAAACTCAGGAGCAGAAGAAGAAGCCATTGAAAAATACCTTTTACTACTTTGAAAATATTCTGAATGCCTGAAGAAATCACTTCGCACCTTCGCCTTGAACGCCTTCGCTCTATTTTCGCGTTCTCTACTAATTTAAATGCTTGGTTAGTCGAAAATGAGGGAAATCAGCTGAATTATAATAACATTTCTTCCACCAATTGCGTTAAATGCTCACCGGTTAAGTGAAAACTTAACACATCTTTCGGTAAGGAAGAAATCTATCTTCTCACCATTGACCGAGGGTAATCTGCATGATTTTTTGTTAGGATTCCCACAGATACTAAGGGGGGGGGGTGAATCAGTATCTAACCGGTGAAATGAATTTCTTAACTTAAAACATGTAGAACATATTATAACAGTGTATCGGTATGCAAGAAATAATGCAATAAACAAAATTAAAAGAATCCACATGAAAAGCACACCATGACACAAGGACTTAACGAGGAAACCCAGTTTGGGAAAAACCTCAGTAGGATTTGTGACCCACAATATTTAGTTACTGGCCAATAAGAGAATATTACTGCTACAAGAGGGGCCTACACATGCAAGAAGGCCAACTGCCTAGAGCTCACTGCTCAAATACAAAATGGGAAGTCTCACTGACTTAAAATGATGGATTATATAAATCTAGTATCTTGTACTGCTTCAGAATAGCATCTATAATGCTAGATCCTATACCGGTTTCTGCTCTGCTTCTTACATAAACCCTTAACCTATAATTTGCATAATAGGTCTGCCTTATTTCACCTAATATATTCCACTATCTTACTTTCTTGCTTACAAATGTTCTACAATGATCTCTCTTATATAAGAGTCATTTTACAATGATGCCAAATCGGCTTACAAAGATTTTACAATAATAAACAAAATATAATATAACAAAAATCCTATCGACCTCTGTGTCGGTATGCTTCCTTTCTCTGCTGGTGCCGGTGGTTTGAGTGCCGGTGTAGAGTCTGATCTTGCTAGTCTCAGTGTAATGCCTTGCCAGTGCCATAGGATTGTAAGGTTGCCATCAATGACAAAACCTTCAATCACCTATAATGTCTCATTGGAGTGTGCATATGCCAACAATCTCCCCCTTTGGCATTGATGGCAACACTCATGAGAAAATTCAAAAGTGTATCCAAAACTTGTAATCCAAAAATGTTTCCAAAAATATGTTACCAAAAATATAAGAACTCCCCCCGAGGAGATAAGTCTTTTGCCGGTTATTTTCTCATACTACTACTCCCCCTTTGGCATCAATGACAAAGGTTGTCAAGGTATCAGTAGAGTTGTAGTCTCAACCTTGTAACTGGGTGGTTACAATTTGAAAAAGATCTCCCAAAATCAAGTTTATACTTTCCATAAACTTCTTGCTGTCCTTATTTGTTGTCTCTGTTCTTTTAACTATACCGGTGAGGTGCTGCATATGCTCTGCCAGTGTTTTCTGTCCCTGTACCAGTACCTTAGATATTTCCTTCTATAATGATGCTAGATAGTCCAATCTTGGACTCAGTTTTAGTATCAAATTCTTTGCCTTATTTACTATTCTCCCCCTTTCTCTTTCTAACTTAAGTAACTCTTCCTCAAAACTTGTTATCCTTTGTTCAAAAACTGATAATGAATCAGGTGAGTTAACAAAATTATCAACAAATTTATTGATTTCATCCTATACCTTGCTCATTTTCTTATCTATGTCTATTGTCAAAAAGTTTATCTTGCAAGTATCTTTGTATAGAGTTTTGTATTCCTTCAATAAGTTACATAGTTCCGGTAGAAGTGTGTCAAATTCCCTCGTACACTTCTTTATTTGATCTTCAAAGAATTTTTGCTTTTCAATTTCTAACTTATCCTTCAATGCCTCTTCCTTTATTTGCTCGACAGTCACTGTGTTCTCAGTGATATATTTACAAGAAGTGTCAAGTTGTCTTAAAGAATCCTTATTGTCCATGTTACAGTTAGGAGCTATCATCTTCAAAATTGGGATTGTATCATCTATAACTTTATAAGCCTGTGAACTACAGTCTCTTATCCTTTTGATGGAGTCCAAAATTACTTCAGTTACATTTGTTGATTTGTAGCCTGCTGAGGAGGAACCAACATCTGAATTCTGTCGGTGGAGGAAGTAACCAAGCTTGTATTGAGCTCTGGTAGGTCAGTCTATGTTTCCATTTCTTTAAGCAATGGCTTTTGATCTTCTTCTGTTGCTGGTGGCACTGTTTCCACATGAATCTATTCCTATTCTGGAGCTTGTTGCTCTGCTTGTTTCTCTGGTTGTTGCTCTGTGTTATCAACTTCAACTTTTCTTTTAGTATTGTCAATGTTGTTAGTTGTCGGTGGCTCATTAGCCATATGTGTCTTGTCGATTGTATCTTTGTCTATCATAATGTTGACTTTTTGTGTATCAACATCAACTGTGTATAGTACCTCAGGATTAGGATTTGTATCCTTTATACTCTCATCTGTCAGTTGATCTTCAATAGTTGTTACTGGTGATGTAATTAGATGTGGTGGGAGTAAGTTGTCTTTTACTTTGATGCTCGGAGGTCCACCAACCTTCGCTTTTCCTTTGTCCCTTTCCTTTTGGTATACCTTTATTGGTTTGGGGTTCCTGTACTCTTCCTGTTTTTCCTTCTCAACAAGGAATATGTCCCATGCATTTTATGTTTCCTCTGTTACTTCATTCACTCTTCCAACCATTAATGCAATATGCCGGTGTGTAGTAGAGAATACTGACTAGTTGGCTTGTGCAATTAAGTCATCTATCTGCTTAGGTGAATTTACTGGGTAAATAACAAGTAACTTTTCAATTTTGATTTTCTTATCTAGCTCTACAACAACTTGTTTTCTTGCTTCTATTCTTTTGAACAATTCATTTGGTAGTTCATCTGCAACTTCCATCAGAAACGTTTTATAGATATCTAGGTGTAAAATGACACTGTTTTCAACTTGTTCTTTTTCATTTGCTGACAGTGTATCATAGACCTTTCCTATGTTCTTGAGTTTCCCTTCCTCTGTAATTTCATTTAGCAATTTGTCAAGAGGGGCCATGTTTTGTTTAGTCTTCTTCTTCTTTTGTGTCAAATTTTTCTTTGGTGTTGTCTTTCTAACCGGAGACCTCACTGCCTGTTGTTTTTGTCTAGTCCTTCTAGGCGAGGGTGTGGATGCCGATGAAGGATCCCTTTTCCTTACAACTCTTTTGAAAGTTACAGGCATGTCATTCTCTGAAGAAGTAGCTACCGATGAAAGGTGAGTTTCAGGCTGTAGAGTTCCTAACTCATCCTCAGTGATACCAGTTTGTTTCAGTATATCTTCTTTAATAGCCTTAGCCTATCTAGAACCTCTTCTCACAACTGCCTCAACCTTTTTCACTCTTTCCTTAGATTGAATTTGACTTTCTATGGTCTCAGTACTACCAAATACTTCTTCCTTAGGTTCATTTGGTGCTTCCAGAAGTGCTTTAACATAAGTCTCAATGATATGATCATCAGTTTCATAACCCATCTCTATTACCCAAATTGTTCTAGGGATGACTGCTTCCATCCAGATCTCATCCTTTTTGATTACAAATCATATATCATCCTTGTATTTGTTAACAATTTCTTGTGATAGTCTGATCCTTTTGTTCATCCTAACCTTTAGTGCTTGAAAATAGTCATGAATATTCTTTTCTTTGATTTCACCCATATTGTTGAATAGGTCTATTAACTATTTTCCTACCGGTATATCAAATCCAAGGTTCTTATGGCCACTACTGAGAACCTGTTTAGTTATGTGTAGCATCAAGCATACAAGTAGATTTCCAAATCTAAAAGTTCCTTTCTGATCCTTCTTGATTTTGCCTAAATTATCAATCAACTCATCTTTTAACCATTCACATACATCAATTTTTCCATTGTCTTTAACCATATCATAAGCACTCTTAATGCATAAATTGGAAACTGAGTTAAGTCTATTTGCATGAGTTGCTTTGTACCCTAAAATCATGCTAACAAATCTCACATTTATATCAGTCACATCATTAACCCTCAGAGATCTTCTATCTGATGTTGCACTAGTTAAGTTCATTACTAGGTCATTGGAGACCTTAGTCTTGTCTGGTCTATTACCGATGGAAGGTAACCTTGTTACAGCTTTCACAACTTCCTTTGTAATTTTGTGAATCGAATCAAGCCAAAAGAATGAACCATGTACCCTACTTAAAACTATCCTAATCATTTCCTTGGGAAATTCAGGAATGCAGAGGATTTCAATGAATCCTAGGGTTTCAACAACTTTATGTTCAGGTTTTATATGATAAATACCTTTTTCTAACTTTGGATGGATTGATTTCTGAAGTACTTTGCCTCTTTGCTCGAAATGCCTTAGCTTTGGAGATTTCACGCTCTTCTAATGTTTGAATGCTCAATGAAGTGAAATGGAGCCAAAAACATTAATTTTTAGTGTTGAACTGCCAACTACCACATTTAATGTATGCTGGTTAAGTAGTCACTTAACATTGTCTGTCGGTATAGAAGTAATTTCCAACTTCTCACCATTAACCGAGGGAATTATAGCATATGTCTCATTGATTGCCAAAACCTCAAGAAAATTTTCTTCAATTTGATGAAGAGCTTCCTGCCGGTGGAGTATTACTCTGTCCTATCGGTGAAGCAGTACTCTGTCCTGCCAGTGGAGTGATGATTGGTTCTACTCGTGGAAGAGTATTCCCAACAATATTTAGATCTGACTTTCTAATCCATTATTTTGAGAATTCTTGCTTAACCTCTCCAACTTTTTCTTTTCCTTTCAAACTAGGACCTTTGTTGTCTGTCGGTGATCCTTTACTTCTACAGAATTTTGCAATATGCCCAATCTTGTTACATGCATAACAAGTAACATTATTTTTCTGAATAGCCTTTCCATAACCTATGCCGGTTTGTGTTCTGCATTGATTAGATAAATGTCCAAATCTTCCACAAACATAACATCTCACATTCATTCTGCAATTTTTAGAGTTGTGACCAACTTTGTTGCATTTTGAACATTGACCGGTGGGTGCATTGATATTTTGATAATTTCTAGATCTACATTCATTTGCTCTATGACCATACTTATTACAGTTAAAGCATTTTCCATTGAATTTATAAGCATTAGGTTGCCTTACCGGTTTTCTATGATCCTGAGTGTTTGTAGTACCGAAGCTTTCACCAACTTCAAAGCCAATTCCAGAAGTGTCACCTTTAGGTTTTTGATTCTTCAGCAAGTTACCAAGTTCCTCTGAGCTTTTCTTGAATTTTTCTTTATGTTGATTTGCAGTATCTAGTTCTCTTTCTAAGACTTCTTTCTGCCTCATCAGTTCATTGGAGTCATTCTAAGTGTGCATCAGATCTGTCTTCAACA